>NC_089838.1:259402067-259737067 GCF_035609145.1 Eleutherodactylus coqui
GCAAACCACCCTGCTTGCACCAGGAGACTTTACCTACCTTATACTTTTCAATACGGCTGTATAAAAAAATATACATTTTGCAGTTTCAGGTCAGGCTCACGCGACCAAATAGGAATTGCGTATTACGCCGTCTCTGTAAGCCCGTGTGGTACGCTGTAACTCGCAGGCAATCAATTACATTATGCAGTTCTGCTCCCATTAGCGTGTCAGAATTGTGGAAACCACAAGCACAAAATAGAAAGCAGCATGTTCTTTTTTGCCACGTATATATGCAAAATGGAGCCCATTGTTCTCTATTGTCGCGTATATACCGGCAGCCCATACGCAATTCCATTGCACACGGGCTGTTATTGCTCAGAGACGACATGAGAAATTTAAACAAAAAAAGAATAAACAGGTGTACTGCGCATGACCACCTGCGTGAGTACGCTGTTATGCGCAGTACACTTTTGCTGTCATACGCAGGGTCAGGGCTAGGTTCACAGCTGTAAAATGCTACGAGAGCCCTGTGGCGTTATATACTTACGGCCGTGTCAGCCCAGCCTAAGTTCTTTTAATAGCAGCCAGCACCTAATTTTCTGATTTTAAATCTAATTTTAAGCTCTAACATGTAAAACATCAATGCTTTTCTGGACTCAAGAATGATAGAATCCTAGAATGGTAGAGTTGGAAGGGACCTCCAGGGTCATCGGGTCCAACCCCCTGCTCAGTGCAGGATTCACTAAATCATCCCAGGCAGATGTCTGTCCAGTCTCTGTATGAACACTTCCATTGAAGGAGAACTCACCACCTCCCATGGTAACCTGTTCCACTCATTGCTCACCTCGCTGTCAGGAAGTTTTTTTCTAATATCTGTGTCTCCTCCCTTTCAGTTTCATCCCATTGCTTCTAGTCTTTCCTTGTACAAATGGGAATAGGGCTGATCCCTCTGCACTGTGACAGCTCTTAAGATATTTGTAGAGAGCTATTAAGTCTCCTCTCATGCTTCTTTTTTGCAAGCTAAACATTCCTAGATCCTTTAACCGTTCCTCATAGGACATGATTTGCAAACCGCTCACCATCCTGGTAGCTTTCTCTAATCTTGATCCAGTTTGTCGATCTTTTTTTTTTTTTTTTTTTAAATCAGGGTGCCCACAACTGGACACAGTATTCCAGATGAGGTTTGACTAAGGAAGAGTAGAGGGGGATAATTACCTCACATGATCTAGACTCTATGCTTCTCTTAATACATCACAGAATTGTGTTTGACTTTTTTGCTGCTGCATCACAATGTTGACTCATGTTCAGTAGCGATCTGTTAGTATACCCAAGTCTTTTTCACATGTGCTGCTGCTTAGCTCAACTTCTCCCATTCTGTATGTGCTTTTTTCAATATTCTTGCCCAGATGTAGAACTTTGCATTTCTCCTTGTTAAATACCATTCTGTTAGTCTCTGCCCACTGTTCAAGCTTGTCTAGATCTTTTTGAATCCTCTCTCTTTTTTCTTTAGTGTTAGCTATCCCTCCTAGCTTTGTGTTGTCTACAAATTTGATCAGTTTCCCCTCAATTCCCTCCTCCAGATCAATTATAAAAATGTTGAACAACCCTGAGCCCAGGACAGAGCCTTGTGATATCCCATTTACGACCACTCTTTGAGCCCGATCACTTAGCCAGTTGTGAATCCACCTAACAGTTGCCTTGTCGATTCCACATTAGGTCTTTGTTTTTTTCTTTTCATTTTAAGACGTTGTAAATGCTCTCTAACTTCTAAAGTTGTAACTTGACATAATTTCCACTGGGGATTACATCATCTGGATAAGTAATTGATGTTGTAATTTCCTGTGACACAGAATTTTAGTTTTTCTTTATTCTTTAACCAGAAGCATGGAAAATGTACAAAACAGACTGTCTTCAGGCTCCATATTTCCTTGATGGACATATGCAATAAGAGGCCATGTGCTCATAAGTACTATTACAGTACAAAGAAGAAACCGCATTGTTACCAAGGGAAACGAGTTAAATGTTTACTCCACTTATCTGATATTCACTTCCTGATGACGATTGGAAACTGATGGGTTGCTGTGGCCTCGCCTACTCTGACAGGCCAAGTGTTATAGGATAGATTTGATTTCTACTTTTGAATATTGCCTAGTATCATAAATAGGTGGAGATTGTACAGTATTAAAGGGATTGTCCAGGACCTTTACTATTGATGACCTACAGTATCTATTAGACAGATCATCAATAGTTGACTGATGGGGATCCTCCTCTGATCAGCTGTTAGCCAGACCGCCATGAGTACAGACAGAGCTGATAGCACTATCAACATTGCAATGCCCCGGGTTGGTACTACAGGCACAGCTCTCACTAAATCAATGGGTGTTGTGTTGGTAATACCAATGGATAGCGCTGTCTATTTCCTTTACTGTCCGCACTCACATGGCCTGGCAATCAGTTGATCTGTGGGGATCCTGAGCAGTGGACCCTCACTGATCAACTATTGATGACTAGAGATGAGCGAACACCAAAATGCTCGGTTGCTCGTTACTCGGCACGAAATTTTCGCAATGCTCGAGGGTTCGTTTCGAGTAACGAACCCCATTGAAGTCAATGGGCGACCGGAGCATTTTTGTATTTCGCCGATGCTCGCTAAGGTTTTCATGTGTGAAAATCTGGGCAATTCAAGAAAGTGATGGGAACGACACAGCAACGGATAGGGCAGGCGAGGGGCTACATGTTGGGCTGCATCTCAAGTTCACAGGTCCCACTATTAAGCCACAATAGCGGCAAGAGTGGGCCCCCCCCCCCCCCCCGCACTGTCAGCGTAAAGATCGTTCTCCTCTGGCACAGCTGTAACAGCTGTAGCAGAGAAGAACGATGTTAGCCCATTGAATTCAATGGAACCAGCAATACAGCAGGTTCCACTGAATGCAATGGGCTGCCGGCGATCGCAGGATGAATGGTCGGGAAGGGGTTAAATATATAACCCCTTCCCTGCAATTCATCCAGAAATGTGATACACTAAAAATATATACCGGCGTATAAGGCGACGGGGCGTATAGGACTCTATGAAAGGCTTGAAATCCCCGCCTCCAGAAACACAGCCAATCACAGCAATTCAATGACATCACTGTCATTGGCTGTGATTGGCTGAAGGCACGTGTGTTTCTGGAGGCGTGGATTTAAAGCCTTTCGTAGAGAAAGCAATGCTCTGCCGGGAACCAGGAGGGAGCGACAGCCTGCAGGAGCACCGCAGAACACCAGGAAGGAGTGACAGTCTACAGGAGCGGCGCAGATCGTCTGAAGAAGTGAGTAATGCTTTTTATTCTTTGCTCCACTGTATTGCCGGCGTATAAGGTGACAGTTGGGGGGTCGTCTTATACGCCCCGTCGCCTTATACGCCGGTATATATTTTTAGTGTATCACATTTCTGGATGAATTGCAGGGAAGGGGATATATATTTAACCCCTTCCCGACCATTCATCCTGCGATCGCCGGCAGCCCATTGCATTCAGTGGAACCTGCTGTATTGCTGGTTCCATTGAATTCAATGGGCAAACATCGTTCTTCTCTGCCATAGCTGTTACAGCTGTGGCAGAAAAGAAGGATTTGTCTTCTATATGTTCTCAATGGGGTCGGCGCTGCTGCCGCCGGCCCCACTGAGCGCATATAGAGACGATTTATGGCCTTTAGAAGGACCGTTGGGGTTCTTGAAGCCTACAATACACCTAACACTCTCCCTATAGCAGCTCCAACACGATACCACTTTCCCTGAACTAATGTCAGAATACATCCGTAGCGAGCCGCGGGAAGGGCAGATTTCAATACTCGGGTGACACCTTATCTCCCCAGCCACTCACAGCAGGGGGGTGGTATAGGGCTTAAACGTTGCAGGGGGAAGTTGTAATGCCTTCCCTGTCTTTCAATTGGCCAGAAAAGCGCGCTAACGTCTCACAGAGGAAAGTGAAAGTAACCCGAACACCCCGTGGTGCTCGTTACGAGTAACGAGCATCCCGAACACCCTAATATTCGCACGAATATCAAGCTCGGACGAGTACGTTCGCTCATCTCTATTGATGACCTATCCAGAAGATAGGTAAACATCTTGGACAACCCTTTTAAGCTGCTAGTGCTGATGTTCCTTATACGGGTTGATTCATAACAGACATTGATGGCATATTGATGACTTATGCCATCAATGCCCAATTGGTGGTAGTGATCATTGACAATCACTAGAATAAATTGACAACAGCACTAGGAAAGCGCAGACAAAATGGCACAATGATTACCTAGTCCAGTTGCCACTTAATTTCATTGCACCACCAATGTCTGCTGAATGGACATTGGTGGTGCAATGTCATCAATACCTGTCATGAGAGAACACCTTTAACTTGGTAAATTGGGAAGTATTGGTACTAAAGGAAGATCTCGGAGTGTAGTTCTACACTATGTTATGCCAAGTGCAGGGTGTAAGTGGGTGGTGCATGACATGGGGGCTCAAAGAACACAAAAAGGCGAGCCTCTGTACCACCCGCTGCCCCCTGAGGCCCTGCAGCGGGCATAAACACTGCACCAGTTTTGTCTACAGTGTTTCTTTTAATAAAATATTTGCAACATCCTGCAAGACATCATCTACTGAGTTACTTATCATTCGGCTCCAGCTTGTCATGCTTCTGCGCCAGTAGTATTTTTTTCTAGATAAATATTTGGGTTTGCACCAAAATATTTAACCCTATATGAACTAAACTTTTTGCTGTTAAATTGCATAACACAATATGCAGAAAGGGGGTTTGATAATGCCTACTCTGGCAATTACAAAGAAACTGTTGCGGAGGGGGTTGACAGTCCCTCAGTCAGATGAAGCACTTGTTAAACCGGACATGCCCTTTTCAATAGAACCCCCTCTGTATATATAATAAACAGAGATATACTTACCTGTAAACAGCTGTCGGGATCCAGCGCTGTAACTCGCTGTGGTCCCCAGGGTTTGTTGTGACAGATGATGTCATGGGAAATTAGTTGACCACTACAGCCAATGAGAGGCTGCAGTGTCAACCATTGGTGCAGACATCCTAAGTGCCATGATGCCAGGAGTTTAAGAACACGATGCAAAGGTTTCCATTTGCTTCCAATCCATCTGATTTTTCTTTTTTAACCCCTTAGTGACCAACCTATTTTGTGCCTTATGCACCAAGCAATTTTCATAGTCGCATCGCAAGAGCCATAACTCATTGACATAGCCATATGAGGGCTTGTTTGGGACAAGTTGTAGATTTTAATGGCCCCACTCTGGGTTACATATATGTGCTGTATAACTTTTATTATATTTTTTTTGTGAGGGGAGATGGGAAAAACTTCCAGAAATTTGAACATTGTTTTTCGGTTTTGTATTTACTGTTGCTATTGATTGTGGCATGTAAATGGTTAAACTGCCAGGATCTGAAGTTCTCCTGGTTGCTAGACCAGAAGCCTGGCTATCAATAGTCAGCTAAGCCACTGTCTGTAAAAAGATCTATGTACAGGTTTAAAGCCCATTAGTGACCGCCGCAAAAAGGCGTATTGGTGGTCACTAAAGTGTTAAACAGAACAAACAGTACTCCAGATTGCACTATTTGTTCTGTTTAAAGCATGGAAAACAAACAGAATGGAAGCAAACGGAAACCTTTCCTTTTGTTTGAAAACCCATTGAAATCCATAGGAAAAAATATAGAAACATTTAATTCCATTTTAATTCCGTTTCTGAGCTCCAGAGAAACGGAAATCCTTAACGAGGGTGTAACGCTGGTGTAAACAAGCCCTAAGTGCGGTAATATGATCCCTGGCAGACCTAACTGAAGATTACTCATACTTTCACTGGGTTCATTATTAGGTATGTAGGTCATACATTTAAACGTCGCTTACGTCTCTTCCAAAGATCAATTAAAAACATTGTGCTTCATCTAAAATAGTCAGAGCAATATACATGTTTCATTCAGGTTCTTCACAATGTTTCCCAACTTGGGTTCTGCAAAGCCCGTTTGGGCAGGGGTGAAGAAGGTACATTGGCACCTAAACCACAGATAATAAAAAGCACTTCATTCCCCTTCTCATGTCCATGGACACAAAGTGTTATACATAGCGGTATTTTTGGAGAAATACGATGATTTTTGCACTGTTTTTCCTGGAATGTTTCCTGCCTTTTTTCCAAAAAGGCTACTTGCAGATGTAAAAAACTCAAGCACCTAGAAGTTGTCGGATTGGAATGAAGCGTTCTCTGTGTGATTGTAACATTCTTCCAAGTGATAACAATATCAGAGCAAAAGGAGAATTTATTGCAGAAAACTGAACACTTGAAGAGAGGCTCTAGTACCCTGTTGTACCTCCTCTAGCTTGGATACAGGATGTGATACGGGTGGGCATGGAGGCTCTAGTACCCTGTTGTACCTCCTCTAGCTTGGATACAAGATGTGATACGGGCGGGCATGCAGGCTCTAGTACCCTGTTGTACCGCCTCTAGCTTGGATACAAGATGTGATACAGACGTACATGGAGGCTCTAGTACCCTGTTGTACCTCCTCTAGCTTGGCTATAAGATGTGATACGGGTGGACATGGAGGCTCTAGTACCCTGTTGGACCGCCTCTATCTTGGATACAAGATGTGATACGGGAGGGCATGGAGGCTCTAGTACCCTGTTGTACCACCTCTAGCTTGGTTACAAGATGTGATACGGGTGGGCATATAGGCTCTAGTACCCTAGATGATACCATACATGTTCTATTGCCTAGTGTCTAGTGACATTCTTGTTGTGTCCAGCTTAGCATTATCCTGCTGGAACACATGTGGTGGAAGATGTCCCAAACATATTGCTAAGCTGTCATTGTCCCTCGTACCACTACTATGGGTGGCCAACTGTTGTATACGATGCTCCCCCAGACCATCACACCAGCAGTGGGGGCAGTGTGCCCCTCGACAGCAAAGGCAGGACTGAGGTGTTTTCCAAACACAAGCAAATCGTCATTAGTGCTCAAACTGAACCTGGATTAGTCAATGAAGACCACCTGGTTCCACTCCATAGCAGTCAAGTTTAATCGTTCACGACACCACTGCTAACAGAGGTGATTGTGGGTGGGTGTCAAAGGCAGTACATGTAATGGGCACCTTTAGACCAAATGTCCTTCAGACAAAGGAGCCTGTTACGATGCCACCTCTCTCTGGATGGCGGACAATGGAAAAACAGGAGCTGCTTGTGCTTGTCAAACAATCAGACAATCCTCTCTAATGATGTTCTGTCAAGGGTGTCCTGAGCCCGGTCACCTTGTGTGCGTGCATCACTCATCCACTGGTCCCAACACCTCTTAACTGTCTGGTCAGAACGGCCCAGGTTGCGGCAATTCGTTGATACAACCATCCAGCTCACATTCCAAAAATATGCCCCTCTCAGACTCTGTTAAAGGGGTTGTCCCGCAGCGAAATCGAAAATTTTTTTTTTTTACTTACCTCCACATTCTGCCCTGTTAAAAAGAAAGCATAGGTTAGTTTTTAAAAATAGCATTGCGCTTACCTGCATCAGCGTCTGCAGCTTCTTCTTTTCTTCTTTTAAAGATGGCGCCGCTGGTCTTCTCCCACGGTGCACCGCGGGTCTTCTCCCATGGTGCACCGTGGATTTTCTTCTGCTTCCTTGCGTTCCATTGCCGATTCCAGACTCCTGATTGGCTGGAATCGGCACACGTGACGGGGCGGAGCTACGATGACGACCCGGTGACCAGCTCTCCGGCACGAGCGGCCCCATTCACCAGCCAGAAGCATGGACTGCGCAAGCGCGTCTAAAAACGCCAGATGACATCAGAATTAGACGAATCCATTGCGACGGGGACGCTAGCAACGGAACAGGTAAGTGTATAACTTCTGTATGGCCGCCTGCACACGAGCGTTCCGGTTTCCACTAGCGGATTTTCACGCGCGTATGGTACCTAAATGTGCTTGCGGATAGGTGCGGATGCGTGAAAAATCACGCGCGGATATACGCGGATGTGTTGCGGAAAAAAACGCGCAGAAAAATCCGGAAGACACCCTTATTGTAAACCCAACCCCTAGAGAACTGCCCATTCCCTGGAAAACAGCTTAAAAACCAACACCCAGACTCCGTTTTGTCCCTCTTGCTCGTGCGAGCACCGTTAAATTATTCTGGCAACATGCTTTCACCCGGTGAGCAGATGCCTTTGTGGGCATGGTTGATCCATGTAACTTTTTTCGGACGTACTATAAAAATACTATATAAGTGTGGTAACGTAGTAATCGTACTGACCCATAGAATAAAAATATCGGGTCGTTTTTGTTGCACTTTGCGCGCTGCAGAAACAGGACGCACCGAAAGATGGTGGAAAGTCTTTTTTTTTCTCTCCGATTACAATTTTTAAAGGTTTTTCAGTAAATTATATGGTACAATAAATAGTGCCATTGCAAAATACAACTCGTCCCGCAAAAAAATAACAAGCCCTCATACAGCGACGTCGATGGATAAATAAAGGAACTACGATTTTTTAGGGAGTAGGGGGAAAAAAAGGAAAAAAGCAAAAAAGCTCCGTCACTAAGGGGTTAAAAGTGGGGATGGAAAAAAGCACAATAAAAACAAAAGTAAAACTGCTTGGCCACTAAGGGGTTAAAATGGAAAAAAAAAGTACATTTGACGCAATACCGAATAATACTCACGCAAGTTCTTCTGTTCCGCTTCTACTGCGTTCGTCCACGCATCCCCATAAACCTGCGCGGACAGTAGACGCCAGGATTGTTCCTTTCTGTTCTTGTCGAGGTATTCTGGGGAGTTACTGTCCCATAGGCTGGGGAAGTCCTGCATGATTGCCACAAGTTTCCCCATGTCGATCATTATGGCTTGTGGCAGGCTGGTGTCTGCTGGCTGCTCTCTGGTAGATGAGGGGACTGAAAGGACAGATCTGCAGTTGAAATGTGCCTGTGAAGCTCTGTGCTGTGTGTTGGGACGCCCCCTACCATGCCTACTTCCTGTAGTCATAGCAACCAGTGACTCCATCCGCAGCTGCACTGCGGATGTACTGCGTGAAAAAACGCACCCATTCACTTGTATTGGAGGCTTCACGCGCATGATCCGACCAAAATTAGAACAGGTCGCAGATTTTTTCACGTCCGTCTGGGGACAACTGCGGATCCTCATAGGAGTATATTGGCTGCGGTCTGGGGCGGATTATGTGCCTAAAATCACGCGCTTGAAATTCTGCTCGTGTGCAGGCACCCTATGGCCGCCTGCAGACGAGCGGAAATCCCGCCGCGGGATTTCCCGCGGGATTTCCGCCGCTGAAAGTCTGCATAGGAGTGCATTACAATACGCACTCCTATGCAGACGGCCGCGGTTTGGCCGCGCGAAATCTCGCGCGGCAAACAAACCGCGGCATGTTCTAATTTTCTGCGGGGCACGCACTCACCTGGCCGCCGGCTCCGGTCTGCGCATGCGCCGGCTGCGCGGCAGCCGGCACATCAAAGAGCCGGGGCCGCCAGGCGCGGGTGAGTACGCGCTCGTCCCTGCAGGCTCTGAGGTCGGATCGCGCGGCGAGATTTCTCGCTGCCGGATCCGACCCGCTCGTCTGCAGGCGGCCTATGGCTCATATTTAATGCACGATGTACATTACAAAGTGCATTAATATGGCCATACAGAAGTGTATTACCCCACTTGCTGCCGCGAGACAACCCCTTTAACTGGATGAAATCTCTCCTCTGCATCTTAGAGGCGTCTAGTGGCCAACAAGCTTTACACAAGCGGAAGAAGAGGTCACTACACACAAGTAGCCTCTGAGAGCCTTAACCACTTTTGCAGCAAAATGACAACTCCTTGTAGGTGCTTAATGTTTTTTTTACAGAGTGTGTAAAAAGCTTTACAAACAGTGGATTTTTTGTTGGTTTTTTTAAACTTTGGTGAAAAAAACTGCATGGAAAAATGTAGAAATAAAAAATATATCATAAAAAAAAAACTTGTAAAAATATATGAAAATCTTGTTTTTTTTTTACAAGACAAAACAAGTGCCGCAAAAAACTGTGTAAAGGACACTTAAGGGAACTTTACTTTTTGTCAAGCCATTCTTTTAAAGTAATAGTTCAACAATTACAAAACTTGCAGTAAACTTTAAGACGGAGAAATATTTGTAGTCTCCAAGAGATGAAACATAAAATCAGGAAAATGGAAGATGAGGCGTGTTTCACATGAAAACACATCGTTCGTCACTTATGTGCTGCAGCTAAGCAAAATGGTTCTGCAATGTTCTAACTACTTATCAGTCTGCCCCAGCTTGTCGTGTAACTGCTTGAGTGATAAACATTTGATGCAAGGACATTCCACCCTCAGGAATTAAAATGTGTTCTTGTATATTACATTATGCAATATGTAATTAGTTGTTAGGTTAGGGCTACACGGCGACTTGGGCCGCTACACAGGTTGCCAAAGATCACAATGTAGCCCTGAAATCTAGTAAAAGTCATTGCTGTTGGGCTGCGACTCGTAATTTGATGCAACATGCAGGTTACAAGAAATAAAAAATTACAGGTTTCTTGTGATCTGCGGGTTGTGGTCACGCAATTCCCAACTTGACTACACTGATCTTTATTAGGGTGCATTCATATGGGCAAGTACGAATTGCGCCCGACATTCTCACATCACACAGACACTCCGTCCATGTGCTGTACAATGTGGGGGAGATCGCACATCTGCATGTTCTATCCACATGTGATCCTCAGACAACAATAGAACATGCTGCGATTTTTCCATCTAGTAGCACCACTGCAAGAGAAAAAACAGCCGTATAATGAAACCAGCGATCTCTGTGGGATTTAATTGGGTTTTTTTTCACTACCTCTTTTCTCGTTCGCGAATTGTAGGGTTGGGAGAAGATGGGAGCTGCCCTATCTTTCCTGCGCATAGTTTAACTACGTGTGGAAATGATCGGGCAGCACCTATCTTCCCGCGGTGATTTTCAAACTCTTGCGCTCTGGTGCGATGTTTAAACAGCCAGCGAAGGGGAAGATCTTCCCATCGTTCAAGCAAAAACTGCGTGCACAATATCCAGAGAATAGAACCTGTTGTTTTCAATGGGTTTATTCACATTTCCTTTTTTACATGTGCAAAAAATAGAACATGATCTATTTGGTGCGCATTTGCTGTCAATACTGATGAAAGCAGCTTTAGGTCAGCTTTAGTCCTCTTTCAAATGGGCAATGGCGATTTCACCGCAAGAAAATTGCAGCGATATCACAGCTGTGTTCTGTGCAATATTGCGATTTTGTAGTTCTCTTTTGCAGGGATTTTCGGGGGGCTTAAAGTATAAGCGCTACCACGAAAATAAGCCCTAGCTGCATAAAAAAACAATACATTACCTAACATGTATACTGGCACGGAGTTTGAATGGCCAACGAGGGCGAGAATCTCCCTTGTTCAGGAACAGTAATGTCCGTCCATAGCATACAGTGGAAAAGTGATTTTTCATTCACGTGGGCGGATTTTTTGCTGCCGCGGGTGCTCGCTTGCGGATTCCGCAGTAATATCTGCCCGTAGCATACAGTGGAAAAGTGATTTTTCATGCACACGAGTGGAAAACAGTTGCGGTTTCCGCTTGCGGGTGAAAAATTGCGGCATGCTCTATTTCAGAGCTTTTACTGCGCGGACGGCTTCCATTGAAGTTAGCGGAAGCCCTTCAATCCACCGGTCATCCAGAATCATCATTGTGGAAAGGCCATAGGATCTGCTTTATCGCCTAGCGACGGTGCGGGGAAATAATCTGTACTGCGCATGTGCACCGGCGGCCCATCCGCGGTACAGAAGAAAAGACAGGTACACGGGGTCGCTGACCAGGGGCATGGGCGGATTCCGTGCGGGATTCCCCACGTGAAATCTGTGAGTGCCCATGTGCAGGCAGCCTTAGGACGGCTTCAGACAATCATATGAACAAATACGCTTGCCTCAGCACAAAATATTTGTGTAGTGCACAAGGTTGGATGAGGTAGATTTGCACGCTCGTGTGAAGTCACCCTAAGGGCTTATGCCCACTGCCGTAGGCGCAACTACGCTCCGTGCTACCAAGTGTAGTTGTGTCTGAACAAGGAGAACTCCTTTTCCTTCTCTTCCACAGCAGGAGCAACGGAGCTGTGTAACAGCGGCGCTCATGGTACGGCGGGAGGAAGCTGATTGTTGGAGGCAGGGCAGCAGCAGCAGCTCCCGTCGGCGCTCACTACCAATCAGCCATGTATACGGGCAGCAGTGCAGACTAGAAAGAGAACTGCTTTCCTCCTCTGCTATGGAGTGGACCCGGCTGGACATGCGAACATGTGAACGTGCGAACGTACGATCGTGCCTGCCAGCTTGGATTTTGCCACGTTCGCTCTATAAGGCACACTATTGTATAAGACACACTAACTTCCCCTCACCCCACCCCGACCCCCAATTTGGGGGGAAAAAAGTGTATCTTATAGAGTGAAAAATAGGGTATTCAGTCAAATGAGCCTCGATGAGAGAGGGGGGTGTTGGAGATCCTCTATAAGTAGTTCTAGTTGTTCTAAATTAGAAAAGCAGCTTCACTAAATAGTTTGTTGATATTCAACAAGCAACAGTGTCTAAGGTGATTTCATCAAAGCTAACGGAGAGATAACTAACATTGGCAAAGGACGGCAGTGGGAGAGATACACTCTCAAGCCAAAACTCTTGGTGTACTATATGTGGATCAATTTAAAGTACGTAGCTAAGCAGATGTGATATCATATTATTGTAATAGTGATCTGGGAAGCTGACTGTAAATATTCAAGCTTATTCAATATACCTTACAGGTGTCTTCTTTGGGCCATGGGTTAATAAATGTCATTATTTGCCACATGGCTGAAGTCCACATCCAGGAGATATAAAAAGTCCAAGGGCTTATGTAGACACAAAGCCTGCACCTCAGTACACGGAATCCCTAAGGCCTCATGTCCACGGGGAAAATCAGATCCGCTGCAGATTCTACATGTAGAATCTGCAGCGGGTCCCTCCTGCCCCGCGGACATGAGCGCTGAAAATAGAAATTTAAAAGCATTTACCTATCCGTAGCGGGCGGCGAAGGTCAGCTGTTCCTCACGGCCGGATCTTCATTTTCGGCCGGCGGATGAATTCCTGACGCCGGCGGCACGTCGCCGGCACGTCGTCGACGTGCCGCGCGCATGCGCCGGGCACATCCGCCGAGCCGAAGCAAGGGAGATGCGGCCGTGAGGAAGAGCAGAGCTTCGCGGCCCGCTGCGGGTGAGTAAATGCTTTTAATTCCTATTTTAGGTCTCCCGCGGATCCGGACGGCTTCCATAGGCTTCAATAGAAGCCCGCGGGAGCCGCCCCCGCGGGAGACCCGCATGAAAATGGAGCATGGTCCAGATTTTTTCATGCTCCACTTTTTTTTAAATGCCTTTTATTGACGATCCGCGGGTATTTATCTACCCGCGGGTGGTCAATGCATCCCTATTTTGCCCGTGGACATGAGCCCTAAGGGTTTGTATTATGGACCTATAGGCACTAGAGATGAGCGAGTATACTCGCTAAGGCACATTACTCGATCGAGTAGTGCCTTAGCCGAGTATCTCCCCATTCGTCTCTAAAGATTCGGGGGCCGGCGGGATGCGGGGAGCAGCGGGGGAGAGCGGGGAGGAATGCAGGGGAGATCTCCCTCTCTCCCGCCCGCTCCCCACCACTTACCACCGCAACTCACCTGTCACCCGCGCCGGCCCCCAAATCTTTAGAGATGAGCGGGGAGATACTCGGCTAAGGCACTACTCACTCGAGTAATGTGCCTTAGCGAGTATACTCACTCATCTCTAATAGGCACGCTTCCTGCTACCATCTGTGAGGGACCGTATTGGCCCCTGTGAAGCAATACTTTTAATATGCATTAGTTTTACAGCAACCCTGTCACTGCGACATAACTGCATAAACGTATACGCAGCCTAGTCATGACATAGTAAACCTAATATGTGATGTTCATTCCAGATTTGGGCTATGTTCTCAAAGTGTTTTTTTGCATCCTTTAGTAGAAAGAACTAAGGCTAGAACTGAGGCTGTCAACCTTGTACATCAGCTTACAGAGTCCCTAGAGATCTGAAATGAGGACCCATATGCACTACGTATGGTGTTCTATGAGGCACCATATTGGCTCTCTGCAGTCAGTGCTTCTAGGAGCAAATTTCTCTATAATATAATTGCTTTTCTTAAAGGAGCCCTCCAGTTTTGGGCCAAAATTCTGTCCCGGTACAAGAAAGGGAGCAGATTCTGACCCTGTTTTTCTGGCTGTTGAAGATGGCTGCAGTAATTTTCTATCTACTTTCTGGCCAGTGCTGTTTTACAGAGGTGATACCTTAACTGACTAAACTGAAAAATGATATATGCAAGCCTTCTAGGCTACTAGGCCTGATGAAGAGGCCTAGTAGTCTCGAAAGCTTGCATATTAATTAGCCAATAAAGATATCACCATTCTAATAATTTGACTTATTTATATAAGACTATATAACACCATTGCAATCTTTTTACGAATGCATAATATAAAAACCTCCATATGCTTCTGTTTATAAATCGTGGGGCATGTGAAGCTATGTAGGCCCATAGCAGGTAATACATGCCGCACTCCAGACCAGATCTGTAAATCCACTGGGTGCAAGAGACCTATGTGGCAGAAATAACTATCAAGACATTCTCAGATCCCATTGCATTCCTAGCATGAAAATAATACATCTTCTATTCCTTGTCAATGTCTTCAATAACTTTACGATTCTGCTCAAAATACAACCTGACCTTGCTCATTACCGTCTCTTGTCTAACGCTCTAATCACGACCTCTTACTCTTGTTTCCAATACTTTTTTTGTGTCTATCCTCTTCTTTTGAATTTCCTCTGTTAAATCAAGGAATACAAGATCTAAAGCTGGCTATAAGCTTAAGATGAAAGTCAACTAAAACTATGCAAGTATATCATGATCAGCCTACTATGAGTGATCATTCATCACTTTGCACAGTCACACTCGGGTTTTTTACATTTTTTAACCTATGGCCTCAATCTGCAAGTTTAGTCTTACATGTTGATGATCAGATCGTTCATTGGGCGTATTACAATCCTTCCTCTTCTAAAAGGCCTAATCGGTAGTTGGCTGCTACTGTCTAAGGTTTCTAGTGTGTATGCTGCTTTTATGCTATTTGTGTGATGTAGTTTGATTATGTAGAGTACCATGCAATATTATTTCCCTATATAAATAATAACTTCTCCACAAATTGTTCCTGCAGCACATAATCGAAGAGTTGGAGGATGAAAGACAAACTATCACATTAACCATCACCCAACGTCTAAAGGATTATCATGACCTCACGCAAGTGAAGACGGGACTCAGCCTGGAAGTGGCTACTTATAGGTAATGTAAACTAGGAATTTCTTATCATTCAGCTATCATTGCTCTAGGACTAAACTACTTTCCCTTGTTATGTCTGAATTAAGGATACTTCTGATTTCTGTGGAAAGTTGTACAGGAAATATTGCACATTAAAGACATTCTCCACGTATTGTTTTAGAAAAATCTGATTACTTCCTGAGATTGGAAATGGTGATACGGCTGTTTTTCTCCCAAATCATGTGAGATGGATTGGTTTCTAGTAGAGATGAGCGAGTATACTCGCTAAGGCACATTACTCGAGCGAGTAGTGCTTTAGCCGAGTATCTCCCCGCTCATCTCTAGTTTCTAGGCATACACTGCCTTACAATAGGGTTGTCAGGAGCCTCGTCCCTAGCAACCAGTCTGGATCTGATTAATCAGTCCGACAGTTTAAGGCAGAATTTTCAGCCTAAACTATGGGTAGATAAGCGGCAAAGTGACTTGTATTAACCCTTTCCAAACCACTGTCTGAAATCTTCCAACATTCTGATCGAAGCCTGCACAACTCCGATGTCGGAAGACATCTGGCTGGGTATTTTTACTGTATATTACTGGCCGTTCTGTTTTCAGGGGCCTCTCCGGCATGTCACATATTGCAGTACTGGCTCTAGGCAGCAGATGGCGCCATTGTAAAATGTCAGAAAGAGAAAGCCCCCTAGCAAACCCTGAATCCAAAATTGGATTGCAAAGGGTTAAAGGGGTTCTCTGGGACTTTTACTATTCATGACTTATCCTCAGGATAGGTCATCAATAGTTAATCGGCAGGGTCCCAGCGGGCCCAGTGAACAGCTACTTGGCTTTGGCAGGGATCCTGAATGGTGGACCTCTACTGATCAACTATTGATGAGGAATAGGATACGTCTTCAACAGTAAAAGTCTTGAACAACCCCTTTACCATATTTTCAAACAATACATGCAGGTGGAGTTCGCTTTCTGTACTCTTTTAGATTTTCTCTGTTGTTGTAGAACATGCATGGATGTGATTGTTTTTAAGTGAGAGCCATCCTGTCGCTAATTGGGTGCTACAAGACTAATCCATTACTATGATTTGAAATGTAGGGTTTTTTAGTTTCACTCTTGTCGACCTATCTGTACATGAAAAGAAACCAGATATGGCATCACATATAATTTATGGAAAGGCATGTGCAAGGAATCTGTCATTTCAGTAGAAGATTTGGTACTGATAGGGACTCAACCTATTGAGTAAATATTTAAATTATTTTTAAAAACTCTTTAATAGTTAAAAAAATGGCTGCAAATGTTGTAAAACAATAAAGGAAACACGACTCAAGTTTTCCTTACCCCAGTGATCAAGCCCTACAGCAGCTGCCAGTCTTGTTAGTACACTGGAGGGCTTTTCTTGGGTTCAAACTAGGTATTGCATTGCAGTAGAAAGAAATGCAACTAATATGAGCACTACTCCTCAAGTACTGGCAATTAAAAAGTTACACTTGTTTTGAATGAAAACTCACTTTTATTGTTAACAGAAAATATAAAAACTATAAAACTATGTGTTTCAACCCCAGAATAAAAAGAATAAAACAAGACCAAATATTTATAAGTCCAAAAATACAACTAATAGGTTAATCAGAGTAACCACACCAACATAAGTAAATATACAGTCATCAATCATAAAAATTGCACATTAAAACATTCTTGAAAGACGTAATATGATGTGACACATCAAAAGATAAACAAATCATTAAAAACCCTGTATCATTCATAAAGTAATAAATAAGTATGTTTCATCCTAAATGATTCTCCAATTCATATTTTTTGCAAGGCAAGATAGAAAGCGGCAGTACAAGCCTAGAGGAAAGACGCAGGCATACCCAGCTGCCGAAGTTTCTCTGATGTTATTTCGGTACCGGTGCATCTTGTCTCCACCGGTGCATCTTGTCTCCACCGGATGTAAGGGTGGAGACATGGGTTGGGCACGCACAGTTATAGCATACGCCTAGGTGATGGGCATATCTGCTTATTGGCTGGCCAGCTCTCCAGAGACAGATGTACCACCCATCCCCCTGAGAAGCTCACACATGTGTCCGCGGGAGTGCCCCCCCCCCCCCCGCTGCTGCGCTTACACATATCCCCGCTGGACGACTGTGCTAGCGGGGATGTCGAGGAGTAACAACCGGCGGAGGGTGAGTGGCGCAGCCGGAGTGCTTCAACAGTGTGCTGCCCTATATTGTGGGGAGTTCTACAGCTGCAGCTTCCAGATAGCTTGTGTGAGGACCGCTGTCAGGAGCCAACTTCAGAAACATCCATCCTCAGGACATGGTAAGAGACCTCAATCTGTTGCCCAGCCAGCCAATCACCAGCTGTGGGCGTGTAAGCGCAACCAACCCATGTCTCCACACATTCTGCTGGTGGAGATAAGATGCACCAGCACCTGCTATTTCTAACCTGCATAACTGAAAATTAGAGAGACTGTTGAGATAAATGAACATCCTGGCATGGAGTCTTAGGGACACTTTACACGGGACTACTAACACCCAAATCGTGACTCCATAGAGCTCATGTAAATGATACTTGTTCCATGTAAACACAGCCACCAACTGCGTGACCAGTGAGAATTTTGTTCACTACTTGCTAGTCGTTATGTTTCAGCTCACCTAAAAATAGTCACTGGTTGTTTATCGTCTGGTGTAAACAGCTATCACAGACATGTCATATTGGATCATTTTCCTCAATAAATAAATGACTACGGCCGCCTGCAGACGAGCGGAAATCCCGCCGCGGGATTTCCCGCGGGATTTCCGCCGCTGAAAGTCTGCATAGGAGTGCATTACAATACGCACTCCTATGCAGACGGCCGCGGTTTGGCCGCGCGAAATCTCGCGCGGCAAACAAACCGCGGCATGTTCTAATTTTGTGCGGAGCACGCACTCACCTGGCCGCCGGCTCCGGTCTGCGCATGCGCCGGCTGCGCGGCAGCCGGCACATCAAAGAGCCGGGGCCGCCAGGCGCGGGTGAGTACGCGCTCGCCCCTGCAGGCTCTGGGGTCGGATCGCGCGGCGAGATTTCTCGCTGCCGGATCCGACCCGCTCGTCTGCAGGCGGCCTACGTCTAATATTTTAGACTCATTTGTTTTGATTTGAATCTCTTTATCCACTTTTAGGACTTGTGTGAAAATCTGATGTAGTTTTAAGTCAAATATGGAAAGTTTTGAAGGGTTCACAAACTTTCAAGCACTACTGTAAATGCATTCAGTGGACTCAGCGACCAATGAGCATTTGTTGGGTGATGGATTGAAATTTCAAATTGACGCCCAGCAAAAAACCTCATGTGCCCCAACTAGTTGACGAATAATATTTCAGCCTATGTAAATCCTCCCGACTATTTGTACAGCGATCATGAAGTTGAACAAACAGTGATCAACATTTTTTTTGTGTAAAATCATTCAAACATCAGTCGTTAGTTCAATTTAAAAACTATTTTGAGCGACTATTCAGATGATAGCTGTCCTGTATAAAGCCACCCTTAGCATACATCCCAACTTTACAGGGAAGAGAAGAGGGACAGGCAAGGTGGCGCATGAAGTGCGCTGCGGCAATTTTTCTAAGCCTTTTCCCAAACCAGTCCTGGTACCTTTTTAGTAAAAGCCTACAATGCGGACAACCCCTTAAGAAATATATAGCCATAATGTCCACCTGTAGTAAAATATAGCCATAATGTCCCCCTATAGCAATAGCCATAATGTCCTCCCATAGTAATATATAGCCATAATGTCCCCCTGTAGTAATAACCATACTGCACTTGTAGTACCAGCCATAATGTCCACCATATTAACCCTTTCCAATCCAATTTTTATCCTGGTTTTCCTAGAGGGCTTACTCTTTTTCTGCCGTTATACAACAGCGCTATCTGCTGGCTAAAGCCAGTACTGCATGAGGTGACACGTTGGACAGGCTCCAACAGCAGAGAGGTTGGCAATATACAGTAAGAGAACCCTGATGGACGTCTTCCAACATCGGGGCTGTACAGCCTAAATCATAATGTCTTGAGACCTCAGACAGTGGATTGCAAAGGGTTAAAATAATAACCCCCCCCCCCCCCCACCCACCCACAGTCCCACAGCGGCTTTCGCCCACTACCTGTCTTCTTCTGGCTGACAGCCTGCGAAATGACATTGGTGACACGATTACATCATCACGCCACCTGCGTTACTTAGGCAGAGTTGGGAGCCCAGCATGGCTTCTGGCACCAGAGCTATGCACAAGCAGCACCCAATGCAATGAGTGGTTCATGCTGGGCGCAGGATAATGTGCGGGTGACTGACAACCGGTTGGGACAAGCAGAAGACCTCCCAGGATGGCGAAACACCAGTTTAAAACTGGGACTGCTCCGCCTAATCCAGGATAGTTGGGTGGTGTGCCCTTAATCACATTGGAAAACACAAGAAGTGGTCATAGTCACAAGTGTGGCTACCAGTTCTGTAGTCGGAAATTCATCCGATTGGACATTAAACCTATCCCGATTAGGAAGATTAATACATAATGCAATCTCAACTCTTAATACTATTTTCATAATGCTATCCTGGACCATGATGCATTGTACTAAATATAAGCAATGAAGTGGATAGAGATGTGAGGGGATCCTGCCATACTTTGCCTACAGCTGGCCTGTTTCTTGACTTGTTTATTGGTGTCTTGTTGCTCTTCCTCACTTTCTGCTACTGTTTTAAATGATCTTTATTTATATGCACTTTATTTATATGCCCTGTCGTTGATAGAGAATGTAAATTGAATCTGCCCACTTCTACAACCACCTGTCCTCAGGTTCATGTTACATAGCCAAAGGCTCCCTTTCCCGCTGGGTGTGGTTGGTATGTTGGCTGTCATTTTTTTGTTCACACCTCACATACTGAAAAAACATTATCTCAAGTCCAAGAGGTAGTGAGTCAGTTTCCGAATCCCAGCAGGATGGTGTCAAATGTAAATCCACTTTTATTTTGGGTCCACAATCTCAGGACCTTTAAAGCTTTGGATTTAGTCTGAGCCCCTGTTGTGACATGTATGCTGTCCTGCTACTTATTTAGAGTTCTCTATGGCTGCACGAACTTCTGACAACAGAGCTTCCAAGCCATCTGTCCAATCACTTAGCAGTTAGTCAGTCGGAACAGTGTGCTCCATTACACAATGCTTTATGCCTTCTAGGGGAAACATCGTAATAATAATTGATTCAAATATGGACATTTACAATACTTAATCCTTTATTAAAGAGTTTGTCCAAGATCCAGCTTGTTTATAAGAAAAAAAAAGCAGGGTCCCTGTGTGCAAAACATAATAAAGAGCTCATTCTTCCCGATCATCGGCCGCCAGCAGCCCTGGGCCTTCCTGCTGACATATTGTTTACAGGCAGCAGGCAGTGACATCCCGTAAAACTGCTGCTGCAGCCAATAATTGAGCTCTGCCATTGGCTACAGCAGCCTGTTTATGAGATACACAGGCAGACTGCAGCCTGTAGACATTATGTCAGCAGGGAGACCCGCAGCCACCAGCAGGGGGTGAGCGGTAAGCATGAGCTTTGTGAGCTCTTTATTATGTTTTGCACACGGTGGACCCATTTTTATAAAGAAGCTGCATCTTGGATGAATTCTTTAACTATTCTAAACTTTATTTTGTAATTTTAGTAAGATGAGCGTCTTCTATGCTAAGTAACAGTTGCACGAAATCCTAGACAAATTAGCACACCATCCTAGACAATAGGGTCCATCAAGTGCTGCTTCTGGTCGTCATGTGCTAAATACGGCACTTACATTAATTTCCTTCATTAACTCCTATGACAGAGTCGAACAACGGAAATATTACAGGGATTGTGTCATGGGTTATGCCAAGAACAGGGATCCAGTTGGTCATTGAGTGAATGGAGCAGAGGTCTCGCAGGCGCGCCACTGCTTCATCCATTTCAATGATAGCGTTGGAGATTGTCAAAGCGCTTGAACTCAGTTCTGAATTTGCCATTGTTTATCTATTAGAAACGAGCCAAACAATAAAGGGCTCTCACAAGAGTGAACGAGCCCTAACAAATTTGATGAGTTCTAAATTGTAAGTGTACCACAAAGATACCGCCATAAGGCATGAATGCATACAGCAGAATGATGAGACTTTTTTATCTGTAATTTCCATGGTCAATAAACTCAGAAGTTGAAACAAGAGGATAAACCATATTCTCTAGCATTCTTACAGTTACTTTCAGTAAATTACAGCATTTGGTTTTATGGACATAGATTAGTGCAGAAAAGTACTGCGTGAGTTTCGTCTGATTGCGATATGGATGGAACTCACATGGGAAAATAACTCATTCATTTGAATGGGTTTCATGTTCATAAGTGATTTTTCACTTGGACCGGTGGCCTGAAAGACTGGATGAGAATAGGACGTGTGACATGTGGTGTCCTGTGCAACAGATAAGTTGCGCAAGAGAATCGCCCATGGAAATATGCACTAAAAATTCAAGTAAGACGTGAGCTCGTTTTGTTGGTGGAGACAAGCAGAATATAATGTACAGTATACATTTATTTCCATGTATAAAAAAATAAAATGACATATATGATTTTTTTCTGTGTTTTTTTTCCTAACAGAGCACTGTTGGAGGCCGAAAACAAAAAGGGGACAGTGATCTGGACAGAACATTCAGTGAGGGATAGGCCTGCAGGTAGGATTTACTATCCTAAAAGACCTCCTGTGTCACAATATATGTCCTAAAAATACTGCAAATTCTATTGTCCTGAAAGCTTGTTTTTTCCATACTAAGGCCTCATGTCCACGGGGATAATCAGGCCCACTACGGATTCTACATGGAGAATCCGTAGCGGGTCCCTCCTGCCCCGCGGACATGAGCGCTTAAAAAAAGAATTAACTTACCCGCAGCGGACGGGGCAGTTCTTCTCTTCTTCATGGCCGGATCTTCTTTCTCCGGCCGGCGGATGTGCTCGGCACGCCGGCTGCGTGCCGCTCGCATGTGCCGGGCACATCCATCGGGCTGAAGACAGAAGATCCAGCCGTGAAGAAGAGAAGAACTGCCCCGTCCGCTGCGGGTAAGTAATTCTTATTTTAGGTCTCCCGCGGATCCGGACGGCTTCCATAGGCTTCAATAGTCCATTTTTTTTTATGCTCCATTTTTTAAAATTCCCTTTTATTGACCATCTGCGGGTATTTATCTACCTGCGAGTGGTCAATGCATCCCTATGGGATGCGGATCCGCATGCGGGTGATCCGCTGCGGATTTAAAATCCTATTTTGCCCGTGGACATGAGGCCTAAAGGTTAAGTTCACTTTCAACCAACTTATAAAGAAATGCTCATCTAGAGATGCCTTATTATAATGTTATTATTATCAGTACTGCTTTGCAGAAGTGTTATACTTATAGCATGTATAGGGTTGCAGTTAAATTTCAACTTGTCCACAGTATCCCTTCAGTCCCCGTTGGTCACCCCCTTTTTTTACTATAACATAAGCCTATTGTCTCATGGGACTCTTTTCACTACTGTTGGGATTACCAGTAGTGAGGATGAGAATTGTTGGGGAAGGGTGGGGGGCAAGGCCTAGCTCGAAATTGGTGTTTCAAAATATTTATTGGGGTTGTAGTCGAGGCTCTTTATTCCGTACTAAAGTCAGAAAATCCTTTTTTAAAACTCATTTTACTTCGAAGATGAAATGGTGTTAAAGTTAAACAGGAAAAAGCACATCATTCTCTAGAATGTCTTTGCATGATGTAATATTTAGAATTGCAGGATTTTCATTGGCGTTAAAGGACCAAAGCCCTCTTTTACTAGACTATAAAAGGACACTATGCCATTGCTTGGCATTGTACATAATGATCTCAGGCAGGGTTGATGATCTGGCATTAGGAAGGAGGAGGCATCATATGACTTTGCAGAAAATCACTGACCTCTCTAGTATAACCCAAGTTACTATTAATGTTTCCCTATTGAGATTTCATATCTGCTTAATTTTATGCACTTGTTAGCAATAGGTGACATGTAAACTACTGAACTTACATTTTATAAGTATTGCCCTCATACTTTTGTCATTTTTACCTTTTTTTAAATTACAAACAAGGCAATGCTCACCTTGAATAGAGTCTATTACACAGGCATAGTATGTTAATAGTTGTTTCATGTTTTGAATTACAGAAAGTTCCCAAATACATAAATGCTGCATAAATTGAGTTAAACTTCTTTGAGTTGACCCCGAAACTTGCACTGAAAAGCAGTCTATTAGTGAAGGGGTCTTCTCAAACAAAATGGCCGGTGTGTATAAGATATGGTGGAATGGAAAATCTGTCACAGGAAATCTGGTCTGGATAAGAGGATAAAAAATGATGCCCGTAAAATCATATTTTGAAAACCTGATACACAGCTATTTACTGTATACTATATTTATTAAAATATGTCTAATCTTCTATATAACATATATATGATGTATTTTATCTAGGATACGTAACGTCATCCTTTGAGGAGTCAACAAAATACTCTCACAGAGGAGCTGAATACCCAATTACAAGACGCAAAGAAGAGATAAGAAGAAATATGGACACCACAAATGTAGACAGGCTCCTAACTCGCACTGTACCACAACAGCAAACTAGGCCTAAATATTCCAACCTGGGGAATACAAGTAGTTCTTATGCATCACATATATATGAAAATACAGCTCAAGACAGAAGTGGAAGATGGGATACAGGTTTTTCACCAAGTTATGACATAGCAAAAAAGAATGAATTCCAACAGACTACATATCGGCCAGTACAACCTACAGTTATCACACCATTTTCCTCAACTCAGTCTACAGTCATTAGCGAAACAAGGAAAGAGGAAAAAGTTAAAGATCTTAAACCAGTAGCTCGTCCAAGAACTCATTCCAAAGAGGCCAAAAAACTAGATGTACATATTAGGACAGACGATAAAAGACAGGATTCAATCTCACTAAGAACTTTAGAAGCAAAAGGAAGTGAAGAAAGTAAAGTAACTTCAAAACATGTAGAAGAAATACAACAAACTTTGGAACCTAATCTCCAGTATAGCAAAAAAGATAGTATAGTCAGTGACAAAGCATCGATTGTACCAGGATCAGTAAAAAGTGAGATGATTCAAGAGCCTAAACCACAGGAGCTTCCTGTCAAAAAAGAAAGGAAGAAAAGGGAACAAGCTAAAAAAAGAAAGGAGGAGCTAGAAAAAGTTGGAGAAGGTGACACGAATGTTGCAGCAGAGTCAAAGGTTGATGTTCATGAGACCACTCATGTCAGAGAAACAGTTGTACTTGGTGAAAAAAAACCTGCAGGATTAGATCAGCAATTTGTGTTAGAAATACCAATACAACTAGAAGCAAGAAAACCAGAAAACCGCACACAAAAAAGTTATATGGATGATCAAGAACAAAGAAATGTTAGCCATACATATGTGACTGATGAAAGTACCGTTCTAGGGAAAGTAGATAACCTTTCTTCTATTGAAAAGAAACAATGGGACATTGGATTTCGAACAACTCCATTTGGAGAAAGTAAGCGGGAAGAGCAAATTGTCCGGGATATTCCAATACAGTATGTAGACAGGAAAAGAGAAGGTAGATCAGAAGTAGAGAATGTGAAAGGTTCAGAACACAGTAGACTTTCAGAAAACTCTAAACAAACTAATGTGAGTGAAGGAGCTTCTTATCTAAAAAATGAAGATGCAATTAAAACAAATTATGAAGACAATGCAAAGTGTACTGTGGAATCTGAATTGGCAGGTAGGCCATCAGAACACAGTGGAAAGAAAGCTATGGTTGCAGATATTCTAAAACAATTAGGTCAACCAAGTGCTCTGGATGATTCTAATGTAACCTACATGGAAAAGGAGGAGCAATGTGGTGATGGCTTTGTAAAAACTCAAATTTATGTGGAGTCTAAAACTGAGGAAGATTTTGATTTGTTTGATGAGCCTGACCTAACTGATTTATGGAACACAACGACTACTCAGTCACCACCAAAATCTATGTCAAAATCAATGGGCAGCTTGCCTGAGGAAATAGAAAGCAGGACAACAAAGAAAACTATCTTGAAGGATGTGACTGGAGCACAAGCAGAAGAATGGATAGGAAATGTAATCCACTCTGGATTAAAGACAGGGGCAGGGAAGTCAATTAATGTTGAGATACTTGAAGAATCATTTGGAGCTTTTGAATATGAGAAGGGAGAATTTCCAACCCCATTTCATGTAGAAGAAGCAGAGGATAACTACAATGTAGGAGAATCAGTCATTTCTGAACAACATTCCTCAATACCAACAAAAAACCTGGAACATGAAACTCAGCTAAGAGAAGGTCCATCTCAAGTTGAAGAAGTAACAGAAGGTGAGCATATTCATGAAGACATAGATTACTTAGTTTTTGTTCCCGATGATAATCCATACCTAGAAGAGGAGGAGGAAGAAGAGACTTTGCGTGGACAGATCTACACTGAAGAAGAATCTAATGTGAAGTATTCTTGGCAAGATGAGTTCCTACAAGGATCTCAAGGTCGTAAGAGTTTGAGTGAACTTCTAAAAAATGCCATGGCCGCTGAGCAAAGCATAGCAGATGAAGATACTGCTGATGAAAACAAAACAGAATTGAGCAACGAAGATGAAGGAGAACAGTTGCATTCTGAAAGCATTGTAATTGAGAGAAAAATTGAAGTGCCACAAGATATGAAGTCATCAATTATTAATCTTTTGTCAAAAGATATTAAAGATCCGCAGGAAAAATTGAAAGGAACATTAGACTGCTTACAAGGGAAACTTCCACAAGACCTTGTTGATGAACTGTCGGCGCTGGCCGGTGAAGAAAAAACACAAAGCAGCAGTTTGGCAGTGGATATTAAAAAAGTTGGACAACCTGAAGAAAGTGGTAGTTTTACAATTGTAGCAGAAATTAATGTATCACAAACAGTAGATGCTGAGGATTTAGATATGTTACAGCTAGCTAAAGATTTTCAAAGTGAGGTGACAACCATACATAAATCAAATATAAAAAGATCCGAAGACTTAAAATCAGAAAATGAAAATCGTACATTTGCAAAAGAATCTGACAAGTATCAAGAATCATATCACTCTGTCACCCTGGGAACAAATAATGGTGAGGAGCATTACACTGAAGAGATCAGCGTCAAAGGGCCTACTACCACAAGTATCCATTTCAGTCCTACAAGAGAGGTATCCAAAGGGCAAATCTCCACCGACACAAGTAAATTCATAAAACATATAGAACTTAGCACTCATGAGAAAACAGGATCTGAGCACGGCTCAGCTGGTGAACTGTCTTCAACAGAAACAAACAGGTCTGAGCATCATTTCAAGATTGAACCTCGGGAAATGCTCTCCAAGAAGCAAATCATCTTTGAGGGCCCTGTTTCAGAAACAATTAAACTGGATATAGTGAAAAATACAGACGACACCTCAGATGAGAACAGATCTGTTAGACATATTAAAATAAGTCCAACAGAAAATTTCCAAGCAGAACAGATTATATTTCATGGGCCTATTTTCAAGACAACTGGTATTGGACAGAACGTCACAAGAGGCTTATCAGTTAAAGACGACCAAGGGGACAATCTAAGTCAAGCTCATCAAACATTGGTTTGTGAGGAAAACCAGAGTGGAGATCAAGAAAAAATAATTAAGGGTAATGATTACATTGTTAATGCAAATAAAACTGTCTCACATTTTAAGATCCACTCTGGTGAAATGAGTAAGGAAATTTCATTGGAAGGATCTACTTCAAGACCTAATGAACTTAATATCACATTAGATGCCAATGATAACAGTGCTCCTATTGAATTTAACCTTGGCACTCAGAAAGTCCATGTAGCAAAACAAATTAAGTACCAGGGCTATGTTTCTGAACAACAGTCAACGGAAAATACTGGGAGTGCTACTCAATCCAAAAATCAGTCTGGCATCAACACAACTGTCCATCATATTAAACTAAGTCCAAACAGAGAGCAAATTGTTTTTGAAGGCCCCTCCTCACCAAACTTTCATCTTAGAGAAGATGGTTCCCATGTGGAAGATAACAGATCTATTAGACATATACAACTAAGTTCTCCTGATAGCCATACATCTGAATGTATTACTTTTGAAGGACCAACTAGGGAATCCTATGAAACATCAGAGTATATTGTTTCATCTCCATCTGGGGATTCCACTGAGAGCGAGAGGTCAATCAAACACATTAAACTGGGTCCAGCAGAAAAGTCATTCACATTTCAAATGGACATAACCAAAATTGCCACAAAGCATACAGGGGAAGAAAGAGCCAATGAAAGTAGTAGGGTGATTACTTCTAGTAAGACTGAAGGACATCGAGAATTTAGTCAGTCATACAGTGAATTAAAGGATGATTCTGAGGTGGCAGAAAGTGGTTATGATGAAGAAGAAATTGCTAGTGTCTCTCAGCTCCCCTATAATATCTCATCCCACCAGATCATCAGTGATAGGTCAGAAGTCGATAAAACCGTGCAGCTGCAAAGAATTGTCCACCAAGGTCACATAGTCTCTGATGATAAGAAAGTGGCCGTTGTTTACCTTGATGATGATGAAGATGAAGAGGAGGAACCTGATCAGGATTATTTACGACGTTCATTTTGAAATCAATCCGTGCAAGGATAAGAACTCTAAAGGTAATATATATGGGATGGCGTGTGCATTGCAAAACCCACTGGCAAGAGTATTTTGGGGTCCCTTTATACAATTAGACAATTTTAATGCACTGATTTCAGTTCCTCATCTATTGTAGCAGTTGTTCTGTAGCTTGATCAGTCACAAGGTGTATGGAAGTCAATTGTTTCCCAAACAGACCGCTCTCGAATTTACACCAAAGCTACTATCTATCCAGGTCATTTTAGTAATCATAGGAGTTAGATTGTGGGGGAGAAAACTACCAGTTTAAGCAAATGAAACCTGTAATCTGATTGGTCTGCAAGTTGAATCTCTCCGTTAGTGTCATAAATATGCCTTTATGTCATTGTTTGCTCATGAAGTGCAAGGAAGCCATGTATGTGGCTGTATACGTGTATTTTAATTGGAAAGCTTGGAAAGTCTGGGCTGGCACCCATTCAGCACGTATTGCACAGTATGTATCAAATAGATGGATATGTGTGCAGAATTGACATTATATATTAGTTCTGTATACTAGAACACTAATTGTGGGAGCTTAATCCATCTGCGCCTCAGAGTTGCACTACACAGTTGTACTTAATAGAAAAAAGTACATATACCATTCTTTAACATATATCTCCTTATTTACTAATGAGACCCTCACTGACTTTGACTTTAGTCAACACAAGTAATATTCTATGCATAAATCAGACAGAAGTAAATGTATTGCTGCTTTAAAGGGGTTTTCCGAGATCAAAGTTAAATTTCAAAACAGTCATAAAACATCACACCTTACTATAGTAATTCCATCCATCACCTTCTCTTTTGATTTTCTGCTTTTCATTCGGGGGAATTGACTGAAACTATTTGTTTAAATCCTACTCAGATACTTCCTATCTGCTGTTTCGACTACATGTCCCATAATCCCATTCGCTGCATCTCAGACAGTTCAGTAATCTCCACCAACATCTTATGAATACTAAACACCGCCCACTTCTCACTGTTTCCTCCCAGTTATAATAATGTCCTCTATTGGCTCCCAGTAGAAATGTTGGTCCCCATGTGCCTTCCAATTGTAATAGTGCCCCCTTATATGCCCCCAATAGGAATTTTGATCCCCAAGTGGCCTCTGGTTATAAAACTGCTTCCCATTTGCCCCTACATAGAAATAGTTTTCTGCCTCTGGCCACCAGTGTTTAACATATACCCCCATGGCCCCCCAAATGCTCACATATGCTGTGTGCTCACATACACATACTATAGGTATGTCATACATCATGCTGCCCCGCCAGCAGCTTCCATTCTCTTCCTCTATCACCAGTTCTCTGCGCTGAGGCACCAAGGACAGAGGAAAAGATCAGAAGATGTCAGACAGACAGAGCAATATGAGACAGAAGTTGGCTGTGCTTGAGTGAGCCTGCGCAGTGTCAACTTCAGATGCACATACGTCCAGTACTGCCCACCCAGCTAATAAATATTCAGACCGCAGAGGAGGGACCATCAGAACCGGACGATCAGGACCTCTGATCATGGACTTTACATCAGCAAAAGTTTGGAAATCCTGACAGAGCAGGTCATGTGAAGGGCACATTGTAGGTAAAGGAACTACTTTAATGAAATCTTCAGTGCTACATCAGCTGTTAAAAAATATTAATGTTAATGAAGTACCGGAATACTCCTTGAGGGCTTAGTCAGACGGGCGTTTTTTGCCGCGATTTGCGGATCGCATGACGGATGCGCATCCGCAAATCGCGTGACCGGTGCGCGCATGTCGCCCGCAAATCGCCCGAAAATCTGCTCCTAGCCGCGTTTCATTAGAAACGGGCCGGAGCTGTCCAGCGCATTGCATTCAATGGAGACGGCAATACAGCCGTCTCCATTGAAAGCAATGCGCTGCAGGCGAGTGTGGGATGAATTGTCGGTAAGGGTTTAAATATATAAGCCCTTACCTGCAATTCATCCTAAAATGGGTTAAAATAAAAAAAAAATTGCATTCTCACCTTCTGCCGGCAGCTCCGAGCGGCCGTCCTGCAGTGGGTGTGAAGGGGGTGTGAGTCAGACCTGCCCCCTGATTGGCTCAGCGCTGAGCCAATCAGAGGCATGCCTCACTCACACCCATTCATGAATTCATGAATGGATGTGAGTCAGACCTGCCCCTGATTGGCTCAGCGCTGAGAGGCAGCAGTCACTCACCCATTCATGAATTCATGAATGGGTGTGTGAGTGAAACCGGCCTCTGATTGGTCAGGCTGTGACCAATCAGAGGCGGATCATTCAGCAGGCGGGGATTTTAAAGCCCCGCCGGCTGAATAGTGCCGAGAAGCAGTTCAGGAGAACTGACAGCGGCCGCGGCTGGACTCTGGCTGCAGCGGAAAGGTGAGTATACAATTTTTTTTTATTTTAACACATTTTAGCATGAATTGCAGGGAAGGGTTTATATATTTAACCCCTTCCCGAAAATTCACCCCGCGCACGCCGGCAGCCCATTGCTTTCAATGGAGCGGCTGTATTGCCGATCCATTGAATTCAATGGGCAAACATCGTTCTTCTCTGCCACAGCTGTTACAGCTGTGGCAGAGAAGAATGATTTGTCTTCTATATGTTCTCAATGGGGTCGGCGCTGCTGCCGCCGGCCCCGTTGAGCGCATATACAGAAGCGAACAGAAATCGCAGATCGCAGATAGGTGCGATCTGCGATTTTTTGTTCTATAATTTTTCGGACGAGCGCATAAAAAGCGCTCATGTGTCCGATACCATTGCGAAGCAATGGTTTTAAAAAATCGCCGGACGCATGCGCATGCGCAAATCGCGGCAAAAAACGCCCGTCTGACTAAGCCCTTAAGTTGACAAGGTAGTCTAGTAATAGATATCATGTAGATGACTCACCTGTAATATTTAGGAAAGGTCAAGTGAGATTGAAACTGTTTTTACATTTTTCATTTGACAAACTAGAGCTGTCTCCATAGAATAGAAGGTGCTCAGAACAATAGTATATACTAACTTAAAGCAAATGTTTGGTTTCAGGACAAAATTCTATTCCAAGATCAAAGGGGGAGGGGTATATTGCCTGCAGTTGTTTTTCGCTGTCATACCTCCAATCCACCAATTCCTGATCCCATTTTTGACCATCCAGGATAGCCAAAGCAATCAATAGACTAGCTAATCCCCCATAGTGCATTGATAGTGTTAGACTAGTAATTCAGTATACCTGCTCTCTGGTTGGCGAGATCTGTTCACGTTCATGTGAATCTGGCATTACGGTAATATTTTCCTCTTCTTGCTCCCATACTACTCCTCTTCTTTCTGAGATCAAAAATACATGTGAGCAGCCAGCAGACACATACAAGCATGTCTGTGTACAGATGGCTGGGGCCACACAGAATGATGGCAGGTTGTTCACCCCTGCTCTAAAGACTGATCAGGCTATAGTATGTACTGGGATACCAGTTTTCTTTTGGATGGCTGTCAAGAATTCTGTAGCTTAGCAGAACCAAAAAGGTCTGACGCTTGTATTGAAGACACTTGGTTAATAAGTAATTAGCGTAGAATTCTGTTTTAGGTCCCTTTCACACAAGTGGAATTTTTCTACATTCTGCACAACAAATCTTCACCTTAATCCGCCATTGCGAAGTCCGCACCAAAATCCGCAAGTCTCGTTGTGCATTTGTTGCAGAATTGCTGGCAGAACTAGCTAGTTTCATTTCGCATCAAAATCTGCAAGGAGCCGTGTGGATTTTGGTGTGCAAACTACTGCGGCATGCAGAGTGGCATGCGGAAAAATTTGTGTAGAAGGGCCTTTAGTTTTTTTTAATTATTATTTTACACTTTGTTCTCAGAGAGGAGCTTTGCTTTAATTCTCAGTCTTCTGGGTAGTGATGGGCTAACTTTTGAAAAGTTTGGTTTGGTCTTACTAATGCCTGCGCTGTCAGCGCTCTGAAAACTTTTATAGTGGAGACAGTTGAGAGTCAGAGTGCCTGTAAGAGGGTCGCGCATGTGCGATCAAAGCCAGCCCTGAAATAATATATTTAGCGGTCATGTCCCATAATTATGTGTTAGTTAATGTTTATGGGACATCACAGCCCCTGTATCCCACGTGAAGTCATCAGTCACATGACCATTTTTGGAAGCACAACATGTAAGTTACGCAACCTAAGACTTTCTTTTTACTTTTTTTCCTTCTTTCTTTCTCCTTTTTCCAATTTCTATTTCCTTTTCCTTCTTATCTTAGCGAGTTCAGCCAGAACCTCCTGAGATTCAGGTTCCTGCCAAACCGAACTTTTAGCCAAAGTTTGACCCGAAATGGGGTTCTAATGTTTCAGTTTGCTCAACACTACTTCTGGGTCATCTGTCTATTTTACGTATCTCTTGTTTCAGATGGGTGAGCTTTGCCGCTCACACAATGTTTGAAAAAGCTTGTTTTTTCTTATAATGCTCAAAATAATGCACATGGCACCTAACCCCATAGGGGCTATTTATACTTTCCTGCACGTACCTTTACCATTTATTGAACACCATAGACCTCATGTATCAAAATGCACACATGGAAAGAGTAACCTTCATGTCCATAGGAACTAGTACAGGTTACGGAGGTTAGAAAATAGAACCTGAACTCTGATTGATTTCTATGGGCAATAAGGCCACATTTTCTCAGAGTTTTGATCTAAGAGGCCCATTTTCGCTTGGTGGAAGATGTAGTTAACATATATAAAAGTGACTTTTGTTTTGTCTAGATTGTGTTTATGGGCCCATGTACAAGTCAGAGGACTGTGCGCGGATCCTGTACAACAGTACCTGGGGGCAGTATGGGTCTTCAGTGCACTGCTATATGGGCTCTGTCGGACTCTGTATGTATAGAGTTATTTGTTTCTATGGCAGCATATCATCATACCTATGGAATTCGGTGAAGCTTGCAACAATTTAAAAACAGAGGCCCAATGCTGAGTATTTCTTCCTAGAAAAATATCATATATAGGAAAAAAGATTTATTTTTGTAATGTGAATGGATTTGCACAATGGTATAATTTGAATAGCACATATAACAAATAGAATATATACACCAAAAGTCTATTTGATGAGCACATTATAGGAATAGTAGCCATTGTCTGTGTTTAACTAACATGAAGTCTGTCATTTGCTGAGTACATATTTTTAAGAGATGAGTGTATCAAAATATAACCACAGGGACAGTGAATTGGTAGCTTTTATATTGATGAATACTAACTGAACTTAAATGGCTATTCCCACTAAAGTCAAACATGGCGAGGATGGGAATACTAAGCCCTTTCACTGTGGACATCAGTTGCCAGGATCACAGTACGGCTGAACTGTTCCTCAACTCTCATCCAAGTCAATGGGATCTACAGAAACAATGTAGCACGGTAAGCTATGCTGTTTCCATGATTTTAGAAAATTACGCTGCTTGCGTAATTCACATTCGTTGTTTGGGAGTTACAGAAACAGCATGGAACAACTAGTTTGGCTGCTTCAGTAATCCTGGCCGTTGGTGGCTGAGATGTTAGGGCTGGTATTTTCATATTAGCCATGTTTGGTCAAGATTGGAATACCCGAGATTCAAGAAATGAGGTGGAATTTTCTCAGAACTAGAGATGCTGACACTCCGATTGTATGCAACAAGTTCATAAAGTCTGCTATATGGATGTATGTATAGACAGACACAGCAATCCATAAAACTGCATCCTCAAGAACATAATTTTCTCTGCTTGTATATTCCAAAGTGTCATCACCTTTAGCGCTAAGTAATATAAACGTCATCTCTTGGACATAGAGAACTGCTGTAAAGAATGGCTTATTTTACTGTGTCACTATATATATATTGCTATTAGACAGGTTTGGCTTTTCATACAGTGAATCAATTACTCATGTTTGCACTTTTTTTTCTTTCTGTCTGACTATTAAAGATGTTAAAATCATAACTTGGTGTCCTTTCCTTCAATTTTTTTTTATGCCTAATACTTTGGCATACAATAGTAAAGTTATTGGTACTAAAAGAGCAAAGGGGAATACACATATCAGTGGTCTAGGGTAGTGAAGGGGTTAATTTTATATTCCCTGGTGGTCTAGGGCAATGAAGGTCAATGGTACTTTAAAGGCTATGTACATCTTTGCACTTTTGTTAATCATTGTATTTTGGGATATGAAGACTTTTTGTAATTGTTTTTTATTTACATTTTCTGATTGTTTGATTTTTAGGCTTTGTGGCAAGCTGGGGTTACTCGCCTGCAGGATCACTGACCTCTCATTCCGGACATGGGCACCACACACGAAAATGGTTCAGGAGACTTATATTTCTTTAAAACTGGTGCCTGACAGCATTTATTTCACAGCACACAGCACGGCATATACAGCATAAAATATCAATTATTCAGGCTCTCAAACCCACAGGGTCTCCATCGTTAACTCCGCCCGGGGTGTCTAGAGAGAATCCTCCTCTAACAGACTGGCGACTGGACCACACTGGACCTCAGGCTCCCAGTCCTAATGTGGCGTCTCTCATCTCCTCTCATTCTCCCCCTGAGTGTGATAGGAATTGAGCTTTCATCTAGTTCCTGCTTCACCCACAGGTGTTTTCTCTCTGTAGGCATCAGAATGGCTATGTCTAACACCCTCTACAGGCCATTCTGTATATTTCACTCCTACAGCTTGTATTGTTTTCCAAGGCACTGCATACTGGAGGACCGAAATCTTGGCAAATTCAATCAGTCAGAGAAAACTGAATGATTTCTCCCCTAGCCTGCTCCTCTGTTGTGAACCTGCATTTATTGTCTCTCACTGTGCAATTACAGAGGAATGTATGACAGTGTCGGGGTATTGTGGAGGAGAGCAGAGCAGAAAAATCTACTATTACAGAGGGCTCTAACGCACTCTGGGTGAATTTTTTGATTTTAAATTTTGCAACCTGTGCAGTATGATGCTATTCTGCAGGGCTTCTAGTACTTTCTGGGTATGTGAGAGAGTAGATGATGTTGAAGACATGTCATCTGATGACGAGGATGTTCTTTTTCCTTGGTTGCGGTCACGCAGATTTGACAGCCACATGAGCTGGTGGACGATGTTCCTAGAAGGAGATACTGGCAGTTCTGGGTTCATCCTCTGCTGGCCCAGAGTGCCGGCCTCTGCTCAACTAATTAAGGCTAGCTTCACACTGGCCTTTTTTGCGATGCAAGAGTGAGTGAAAACGCAAGATAATGAAACCAATAATTTTCAATAGTTTCATTCTCATTTGCAATATCTTCATTCAATCCTCATAGTGCTAAGAAAAATCTGGTTACAGCGCTCAGCCAATCAGAGGCAGCACTTTCTGGAGGCGGGGATTTTTAAATCCCCAGCCTACAGAAGACGTCTGCCAGGGACGGAGAGAAGAGACGGACATATCATCTAGATGAGTTTTTTTTTATTTACAGCTAGTAATGATTTTCAGGGAAAGGCTTATATTTCAAGGCCTTCCCCAAAAATCATCGCTGCAGGGTTGCCTTCAACTCCCTGCTTTCAATGGGGATGCAGCAGTGCCGGCCCCATTGAAAGCAATGGCATAGCATCGCGGACCTTTGACACAGCTGTGGCAGGGGATTCCTTCATCCTTGCGGTCTCTGCAGGGATGAAGGAATCCCCTGCCATAGTTGTCACAGCTGTGTCAGGGGAGCGTGATGCCGCCGGCCCCATTGAAAACAATGGACGATAGCGTAGATTTTTCTTAGCGCTGTGAGTGAAGACATTGCAAATAAGAATGAAACCACTGAAAATCATTGGTTTCATTATCTTGCATTTTCACTCACTCTGGCATCGCAAGAAAGCCTATTGCCAGTGTGAAGCCGGCCTAAATGGATGAGCATTTCCATCTCAAGTTGAGATGATCCAAAACAATCTCCAAAATTGCTGCAATGCCTTCTTTGCAATTAGCTGCAAACTTTATAGTGTCCTGGCAGGTGCCTGTGCAATAGACTCCTATGGGGCCTTTGGTATGCAAATCCACATAAAAATAGAGCATGCTGTGTATTCCATCACCCGACAGAAATGCGCACGCAAAAGTGAGTAATGTGAGCAAACTCATTGAAATCAATGGATTCAAATGTAGGCGATTTACACCGCCATATTTCCGCGCAGTTTACACAAGCAAATTCACCCATGTGAAGGAGTCCTGATAGCGAACCCATTGAAATGGGTCCTATTATCTGCGCACTGCGGGCGCAATTTTAAGTGTGCAAATACGCCTCTGTGAAGCTGCAGCTACACACCAAAACAAGATATGCTGCTTTTTTTGTATATACATGTAATATGCACAGGAAAAAAAAAAAACACAGAAATGAATGGGCGTTTAGCATCATGTATTATGCGTGTGAAAGATATGCCCTAACAGACGAGCGCATGCCGCTATATAACGTATTTGTGCATGAACAAGTCAAAATTCTTTTTTTTTAACCGTTTAAATTTTGCACTTTTGCACGCGGTAAAATAAAGCAGGACAATAGTGCAAGTCCTATCTTTTCTCGCGCGTAGTATTATCGTGCGTGAATCCTGATAGTGAAAACAAAAACATTCAAATCAATGGTTTGGTTTTGTCACGTTTGGCGGCAGCGATTTTCAAGCGTGCAAAACATAAGGAAATCACGGTCGTCTGTTTAAGTCCTAAACCAGAATATGCAAGTGGTCTCTCATTCCGGACACCTCACGTCTGTGTGTCAGCTGTTTATTGGATGGCGCAAAACTGAATGACAATCATTCAGTGTAAACATGGCCAATGATTGAATGATAATTCGTTTGCTTATCGTTCGTCGTTCATTTTAATTAGACATGAAAATCATCGTTCATTTATTTGTAAGTTGTTATGTGCAAAAAGCGATCATTCAGTTGTTTTTCCGATTGCCTGGCGCAATTCCACTGAAAGGTCAGTGAATGAGCGAATTCCGAAAAAGTTTAAACGATTATCTGCGAGTGTAAACTGGCTGCATTTTAAAGCAAACTACTCTTGTCATTCTGAGCTCCTTCCAACTTTTTCTCACTCCGTGTAAAAGGACCCTGGCGGTTCATTTCCCTTGCAGCAGTACTGCACTGGTATTGCATACTTGCTGCTGGGTTCTGGCACGGACTACAGCCGATTGCTGGGGCTCCTGGAGCATGATAACATTGGATCAGCTTACTGACCCTTTCCAACCAAAAGGAATTATCCACCGTGGACAACCCATTTAATGGAACAATAGCTGCTCTGAAAAGTTGTTTTAGTACACGTCATTGAGCCACATTTGCAGTTTAATACTCCTGATACTTTAATACATGACTCCCAGAGTATGCCTGGTGGATGCCAGCCTCCTGCTGTATGCACACTGCGTGCCAGCTGGTAAGACGTAAACTTTATCTCTTTGTTCACTGCAGGTTGGGAAATGGTTAAATGAAAATGGTAACAAATGACATCTTCCCAGCAGCGCAGGGCAGCACATGGGAAAAGCTCTTCAGTAAGGAATGCTGCCACTGACAGCTCGAAAGGTCAGGATTATTTTAAAAGGCAGCGGCTTCAGATCTTGTTTAAATTTTAGTACCCGGGCATTTAAATCACATCAAGTAAGGCAGTTCGGACAGTTTTACATCAAGCATAAAACAAAAATATTTATTCTACATTAAAACATCAGCAAAAGTACAAATAATAGTCTTTTATGTGTGTGGTTGGGATTTAAAGGGAAACTGTCACCATGTTTTTGTAGCCCTCACTGAGAGCACCATAAGAGTCTGTCACACTGATCACAGTGATATGTCTGCTGTATGTATCTGTGCATTAGTTTTGGAGAAACTTGCATTTTATTAGTAGCAACCAGAAACAGAACTATTCCTGCATATTCATGAGCTGCAGCCTAGCCACACCCACCCCTCCCTCCAGCCAATGATTGGCAGCTCATGGATATCCATGAATACTTCAAGTAGTCCTCTATTTATGTGCTGCTACTGCAAGTTTCTCCAGAACTACTGCACAGATCCACACAGCAGACATATTATTGTAATCAGTGTGACTATCACTACTTTATGCAAACAGGCTAGAATTAGAGTTATCTCTGATCTTAGCCATTAGCTGGCAAGTAATAATGTGGGCACAACTCCTGTTCATGCATCAGCAGCATGATATACTGCTACATCAGTTCATATGGAGGGTGTTGAATGGTGGTACACAGAAATAGAAGAAGGAAGAGGTGAGAAGGTAACAGACAAGGATGAATGTCCTACAAGTCTTGGTGCTACCATGAAATGTGGACTATCACTTTTGGCTTTATGCCCACCAGCAGGTCATTGACCCAGTGTTCATGTTCAGGTGTATCCTATCACTGACAGCATTCTGCAATACCAAGAACACATTATCACTCACATGGCAGTGCAGAGCAAGGATGGCTTTTTGGGCAAAGAAATGGTGGCTGGGCATCTGGTACTGTGGGTCAATATAGAGAGAGCATCACGTTGTGGAAGGTGTCTGTGTCCACTAGCCTGAAGGGAGGTATTTGCATTGCAAGTAGCTGTGTAATGCTTGTGTTCAGACTCTGTGCTCGTAGATGATTGGGGTGGTATCTTTTTCTATACTCCCATAGTTGAGGGATGGATGGCTAACTGCTGACCTGGGACAAGCTCGAATATGGGGTAGATGTCAATGACAATGAAGGTGGTGGTGATGGTGGAAACTCAACTTCTGCTCTAAGTTTCCCACTTCTGGCTCTGAAGCCTGCAACTGTCAATTGTGGAGGAGAGACCTGAAGTAAGCATGTTACTGCCCCTACATGCAACTGCCTCCATGTGCTCCTTGTTTCGACTGCCCCGTTGACATCTATGACACTGAATGATAAAACAGCTCCTCAGACTCATCCATGTGGACTGCTTCAGAATGTGTGGGACATTTGGCACAGGGTAAAATAGAGGGGGGTGCTCGTGACCGACCTCTACAGATCTGTGCCTCCACACAATCCTGTCTCTGAGTTCTACAGCAGGTCTTTCCTCCTCATGGCTTGCTTTTGCCTCTGATATGCATTGTGAGCTGTGAGACCTTATACACACAGGAGTGTGTCTTTTAAAATGATGTCAAATCAACTTAATTTACCACATGTAACTCCAATCAAGATGTAGAAATATCTCAAAGATGATCATAAGTAGTAGGAGACCCCAATAGCTACATTTACAGTATCATACCAAAGGAAGGGGAAAGTTTCTAGCTTGCCTCTGTGACATGTTATGTTTCTCTTTTCTCCAAGATCTTTTCTTCTAATGCAAACATTTTTTTAAATAATACGCAAAATGTGAATAAGCCATCTTATCATTCATTGCCAAGTTGCACCGCATTCTGAAATGTGCAGCCCTTCTGCCTTGAACATACATGGCTTTGTAATGTAAGTTTCTGCAAAATCATTTTGGTTCCTAGTAGGAATGAAACTTCATATTTCATGTTTGAAGCTTGATATATTTTTAATAACACATCTCTTAATAGTGACTGTGATGTTCATACAGAACAGACTAGATGGAGGGGGTATGTTTGTCTGCGAGTGTGTTTAGCGTGTAGGAAATCTTGGAATGGGCCCAAAGTCTGCATGAGGGAGAAAGAAAGAACTACCAAACATGGTTCTCATGGCTGCATCGATGTCTTCTGCTTTGCTTCGAGCCATAGATGTATCACTGAGAAATGCTTGCATAAACGAGAAGTAATTCTTTTTTCTTGGTTATTTAACCCTGTCAAATACTAAACTGTTGGCATTAAACTGTTGCAATTTTGTAAAGCCTACCAGTCATTACAGTTATATGGACGTGGTGTAGATTAAATAATGCGATAATATATCTAAAACCCATATTATATAGTGTTTCCATATGAGCAAGAATGGTCAACCTGCCACAAATGTGTCCCCCAACTCCCACAGTGGTCTGCAGTTGACATTCAATCAGACATATACTGGATGGTCACTTTATAAGAGACACCTGTCCTTTCACAATTGGAGCTTCCCTGTATGAAAATTAGACCCATGACCCGGGGTGCAGCATAACATAAAGTGAGCGAGTTTTCTGTGGATCAGTTTCAGTGTGAATCGTAAGGGAAATACAGGACATTGACCTGACTACTAACGAAGCCTCGTCATTTCAACAACTAATCAGAGAGAGTGGCCAAAGCAGCATGTCAAGAATTGTTCTGATGAACAGGCAGTCCATAGTCAAGTACATTGCAGCCAAAAACAATGGATGTGGTCCCATTAATGTGTCAGAATGCACAACTACCATGTTTCCCCCATAATAAGACACTGTCTTATATTAATTTTTGCCCCAAAAGAGGCACAGTGTCTTATTTTCGGGGGGTGTCTTAATACTCACTAAGCAAGTGGCGTCGAGGTCCCTCACGCTGGGCTGCCACACTCCGGCAGTCTTCCGTGTAGTCCTCAGTGTTGAGAGATCATTCTCTTCCTGGTAAGGGGGCTTGAACACCCCGCCTCCAGCAACAGATTGCTGTGTTCGGTTAAGGGACACCGCCTCAGCCAATCAGAGCCGGCGCTCAATGAACTAATCACAGCCATTCAATGATGAATTACATCATTGAGTGGCTGTGATTGGTTGTCAATTGCAGAAGGGACGGAGGTCAGATGGCTTCTATTTTAAGCAGATTCCGTCCGCACGGAATCTGCTTAAAAATAGAACACGCTGCAATTTTTCTTCCGCGAGCTGAAAATCGCAATTGATTTCCGCTCTTGTGCAGGAAAAAGCATTTTTTCAATAGCAAAAGCACGCCCATTCTGGATTCCGCAATGCAAATATGCCCATGTGCAACCGGCTTTAGGGTACTTTCACATCCACGCTCAGGGTTCCGCTTTCCTACTCTGTTTGGGAAGCAGAAAACTGGAATCCAAGCGGCCAAATGGTTCCGTTTCTGGATTAAACAGAACAGCACCGGACACAGCCCGTTGACTTTAGTGAGGTCCACCTAGCTGGCCGATATTTTTAACAGGTTCTGCGACAGAACCTCTGGACGGAGATTCTAATACAGATGTGAAGCCAGTTCATCTGTGCAACCACTCAAATCTGAAGCAGATCTAAGAACTCTTAAAAGTAAGCAAGACCTGTTCCACTGTCAGAAAGGCAATATAAATAAATGTCACTTACCCATTCCCACCCTACTCCATCAGCAAGACACTACCATGGATAGAGGAGGAATTGTGCATGTCAAATGTTACATACTTTGGACGCTGTAACATTGGGAAACTTCATAGCATTCATTCTTTAGTTATTTTAAAAAGAAAAAAGGCCTCAAATGAAAAAGTGTTAAAAGAGGAAGTCTGTAAAAAATTAGTCCTTTTTATCAATTGAAATCGGTACTAGAGATGACCGAGCATACTCGCTAAGGCAAACTACTCGAGCGAGTAGTGCCTTATTCAAGAACCTGCCCGCTCATCTCTAAAGATTCGGCGGGGAGCGGCGGGGGAGAGCCGGGAGGAACGGGGGGGGGGAAACTCTCTCTCACTCTCCCCCCCCCCCCCCCCCCGCTACCCCCTGCTCACTCCCGCAACTCACCGCTCTCCCCCGCACCGGCAGCCGAATCTTTAGAGACGAGCGGGCAGGTACTTGCATGAGGCACTACTCGCTCGAGTAGTTTGCTTTAGCGAGTATGCTCCCTCATCTCTAATCGGTACCCTTGGAAGCTCTGTCTAAGTTGTAAATCCATGTTAACAGTAAAGATACATTTAGACGTATAGCATTCAAAATATGATTCAAACTAATCAAAGTGATACATAATTGTTCAGTCTAAGGCTTCATTCACACGCGCGCATAAATGGCGAGGTTTTTACAGTATAACTGATATACACGACTATCTGAGGCATTAGTTTCCAATGCATGGGTGTATATACGGCGCATAAATATGTTGGACCATCAAAAATGGAACATACACGACCAAAATAAGTAGGGTGTATAAACGGTGGCTAAAAAGATCTGAAACTATCTTCTGCCCAATATATGGCGGCAGGGGCTCCCATAGACTCCTATGGGAGCAGGGGAAAAAAGGGAGGGAGGAGGCATTTTAGCAGCGTCCAACGCAGCGAAAAGCTTACAGTTGCTTCTATATAGGCATTGTAAAGCACCCCAAGGACTTTTGCAGAGCGAGGGTTTTTCAGGGTGCAACATATTTTTTTACTAAAAATGACACTCCCGGTCATGTGAATGGCCAAGAAAACGCTGTCCGTGTTCGCGAAAAATCGGACGTTCATGCAATTTTATAGCGTGGCCGAGAGAACGCAAAAACACATATAATCGTGTGAAATAGCTCTAAATGCAAGCCAACGACTGAACCACGAACGAGAATCATTCGCTTCTCGTTTGTCGTTCAGTTTCTGCAGGACTAAAAATCATTGTTGGCTCATTCACTTGTCGTTGCATTTAAACACTTCTCATTCACATAGGAATGGGAAACACTGACTGAGAAGTGAACGGTTCTCGCTGAATGAGTCGACGATGAATTTGCCTGTCTAAACAGGCTGCACAAGCGTGAATGAGTAGTGATTTTATCACCAGCTTCGTTTATGCAAATGACAATCATCTAATGTAAAAGCAGCATAAATTTGGACTAATCCCCGGTCAGTAAGCACTTATCTATCTGTTCAACTATCAGTCCATTCACCAAATTCATCAATATATTAGATTTTTTAACAAAAGTTTTACAAACTTATGACCAGTTAACACCTGGGTTTCATTTAAAGGTATTTTGTCACATCTTTTTGTTACCTTCTCTGAGGGCAGCATAAGGTAGTAATGGTCATGGTGATCACAGTCATATGTCTGCTATCTGTAGTTTGGGAAAAATCTTGCATTTTATTAGTAGCATCCAGACATAGAGGACTGCAGGAAGTTATACTGAGGACTACTTCCTGCAGTCCTCCATGTGTGGCTTCTACTACTAAAATGCAAGTTTCTCCCAAACAATTGCGCAGAAACATACAGCAGATTTAGCATTATGAACATTATATATATATATTAGATGATTGTCATATATATATATATATTACACACTCACACAGAAATCATATTTGTGTTTGTTTGTGTGATTTCCAAGCCATGTGACAGAAGTTTTGAAACATTATACTATACAATTCAGTGAATGCTATTATAACTTAACACATTCAGAAGCATTAGCATTAGAGATGAGCGAACGTACTCGTCCGAGCTTGATACTTGTTCGAGTATTAGCGTGTTCGAGATGCTCGTTACTAGAGGCGAGCACCATGCGATGTTCGAGTTACTTTCACTTTCATCTCTGAGACGTTAGCACGCTTTTCTGGCCAATAGAAAGACAGGAAAGGCATTACAACTTCCCCCTGCGACGTTCAAGCCCTATACCACCCCCCTGCAGTGAGTGGCTGGCGAGATCAGGTGTCACCCGAGTATATAAATCGGCCCCTCCCGTGGCTCGGCACAGATGCGTTCTGACAGAGATCAGGGACAGTGCTGCTGGTGCCGGAGCTGCTATAGGGAGAGCGTTAGGAGTTATTTTAGGCTTCAAGAACCCCAACGGTCCATCTTAGGGCCACATCTGACCGTGTGCAGTACTGTTGAGGCTGCTTTTAGCAGTGTTGCACAATTATTTTTTTTTGTATATCGGGCGTGCAGAGCATTGCGTCCGCAGTCTGCAGTCATTGTATAGGGCCAGTACTGGTGAGGCAGGGAAAGAGATATCCAGGCTATATAGGCAGTGGGATTTTTCAAAAAAATTGGGGAAAAATACTATTTTTGGGCTGCCTGTGACCGTCTTCAGTTTACTGCGTGTCTGCTGGGGGTAGTAGTCCTAATTAATACGCAGCTAAGCGTTACAGCAGGCTTGCGCAAAATTGTTTCCTAGGTCTGCTGTCTCTGTTACATCACCGCCGTCATCCCGCCAGAGGGAAACGGTATACATAATATTATACGCTGCCTACAGTATTTGTCTGCTGGGGGTAGTAGTACTAATTAATACGCAGCTAAGCGTTTCAGCAGGCTTGCGCAAAATTGTTTCCTGGGTCTGCTGTCTCTGTTACATCACCGCCGTCATCCCGCCAGAGGGAAACAGTATACATAATATTATACGCTGCCTACAGTATCTGTCTGCTGGGGGTAGTAGTCCTAATTAATACGCAGCTAAGCGTTTCAGCAGGCTTGCGCAAAATTGTTTCCTGGGTCTGCTGTCTCTGTTACATCACCGCCGTCATCCTGCCAGAGGGAAACAGTATACATAATATTATACGCTGCCTGCAGTATCTGTCTGCTGGGGGTAGTAGTCCTAATTAATACGCAGCTAAGCGTTACAGCAGGCTTGCGCAAAATTGTTTCCTGGGTCTGCTGTCTCTGTTACATCACCGCCGTCATCCCGCCAGAGGGAAACAGTATACATAATATTATACGCTGCCTACAGTATCTGATTGCTGGGGGTAGTAGTCCTAATTAATACGCAGCTAAGCGTTACAGCAGGCTTGCGCAAAATTGTTTCCTGGGTCTGCTGTCTCTGTTACATCACCGCCGTCATCCCGCCAGAGGGAAACAGTATACATAATATTATACGCTGCCTACAGTATCTGTCTGCTGGGGGTAGTAGTCCTAATTAATACGCAGCTAAGCGTTACAGATGCTTGCGCAAAATTGTTTCCTGGGTCTGCTGTCTCTGTTACATCACCGCCGTCATCCCGCCAGAGAGAAACAGTATACACAATATTATACGCTGCCTACAGTATCTGTCTGCTGGGGGTAGTAGTCCTAATTAATACGCAGCTAAGCGTTACAGCAGGCTTGCGCAAAATTGTTTCCTGGGTCTGCTGTCTCTGTTACATCACCGCCGTCATCCCGCCAGAGGGAAACAGTATACATAATATTATACGCTGCCTACAGTATCTGTCTGCTGGGGGTAGTAGTCCTAATTAATACGCAGCTAAGCGTTACAGCAGGCTTGCGCAAAATTGTTTTCTGGGTCTGCTGTCTCTGTTACATCACCGCCGTCATCCCGCCAGAGGGAAACAGTATACATAATATTATACGCTGCCTACAGTATCTGTCTGCTGTATCAGCTCAGCATTTTAAAAAAATAGAAGCAAAATACTTAAGGCCTACTACTGGCCTTTGGCCAGTTGACTGCTTCTGCGCTGTGAATTCCACAAGCTCAGTCATACGCACCTACGTCTCACTACAGGCGTGCGCAAAATTGTTTCCTGGCTCTGCTGTGCGTTCCGTAAGGGAAGTCAGCCTCCAAGCACAGGCCAATAAGCGGCACATTTAATTACAGCGTTCTATTTCTGCACTACTGGTAATACAGCATGCTGAGGGGTAGGGGTAGGCCTAGAGGATGTGGACGCGGGCGAGGACGCGGAGGCCCAAGTCAGGGTGTGGGCACAGGCCGAGCTCCTGATCCAGGTGTATCGCAGCCGACTGCTGCGGGATTAGGAGAGAGGCACGTTTCTGGCGTCCCCACATTCATCTCACAATTAATGGGTCCACGCGGTAGACCTTTATTAGAAAATGAGCAGTGTGAGCAGGTCCTGTCGTGGATGCCAGAAAGTGCATCCAGCAATCTATCGACCACCCAGAATTCTGCGCCGTCCACTGCTGCAACTCTGAATCCTCTGGCTGCTGTTCCTCCTTCCTCCCAGCCTCCTCACTCCATTACAATGACACATTCTGAGGAGCAGGCAGACTCCCAGGAACTGTTCTCGGGCCCCTGCCCAAAATGGCCAACAATGGTTCCTCTCCCACCGGAGGAGTTTGTCGTGACCGATGCCCAACCTTTGGAAAGTTCCCGGGGTCCGGGGGATGAGGCTGGGGACTTCCGGCAACTGTCTCAAGAGCTTTCAGTGGGTGTGGAGGACGATGACGATGAGACACAGTTGTCTATCACTCAGGTAGTAGTAATTGGAGTAAGTCTGAGGGAGGAGCGCACAGAGGATTCGGAGGAAGAGCAGCAGGACGATGAGGTGACTGACCCCACCTGGTTTGCTACACCTACTGAGGACAGGTCTTCAGAGGGGGAGGCAAGTGCAGCAGCAGGGCAGGTTGGAAGAGGCAGTGTGGTGGCCAGGGGTAGAGGCAGGGCCAGACCGAATAATCCACCAACTGTTTCCCAAAGCGCACCCTCGCGCCATGCCACCCTGCAGAGGCCGAGGTGCTCAAAGGTCTGGCAGTTTTTCCCTGACAGTGCAGATGACCGACGAACAGTGGTGTGCAACCTTTGTCGCGCCAAGATCAGCCGGGGAGCCACCACCATCAGCCTCACCACCACCAGCATGCGCAGACATATGATGGCCAAGCACCCCACAAGGTGGGACGAAGGCCGTTCACCGCCTCCGGTTTGCACTGCTGCCTCTTCCCCTGTGCCCCAACCTGCCACTGAGATCCAACCCCCCTCTCAGGACACAGGCACTACCGTCTCCTGGCCTGCACCCACACCCTCAACTCCGCTGACCTCGGCCCCATCCACCAATGTCTCTCAGCGCACCGTCCAGCCGTCGCTAGCGCAAGTGTTGGAGCGCAAGCACAAGTACGCCGCCATGCACCCGCACGCTCAAGCGTTAAACGTGCACGTAGCCAAATTTATCAGCCTGGAGATGCTGCCGTATAGGGTTGTGGAAATGGAGGCTTTCAAAGGTATGATGGCGGCCGCGGCCCCGCGCTACTCAGTTCCCAGTCGCCACTACTTTTCCCGATGTGCTGTCCCAGCCCTGCATGACCACGTCTCCCGCAACATTGTACGTGCCCTCACCAACGCGGTTACTGCCAAGGTCCACTTAACAACGGACACGTGGACAAGCACAGGCGGGCAGGGCCACTATATCTCCCTGACGGCACATTGGGTGAATTTAGTGGAGGCTGGGACAGAGTCAGAGCCTGGGACCGCTCAAGTCCTACCCACCCCCAGAATTGCAGGCAACAGCTCGGTGGTAGTATCTGTGGCGGTGTATGCTTCCTCCACTAAACCACCCTCCTCCTCCTACGCAACCTCTGTCTCGCAATCAAGATGTGTCAGCAGCAGCACGTCGCCAGCAGTCGGTGTCGCGCGGCACGGCAGCACAGCAGTGGGCAAGCGTAAGCAGGCCGTGCTGAAACTACTCAGCTTAGGAGAGAAGAGGCACATGGCCCATGAACTGCTGCAGGGTCTGACAGAGCAGACCGACCGCTGGCTTGCGCCGCTGAGCCTCCAACCGGGCATGGTCGTGTGTGACAACGGCCGTAACCTGGTGGAGGCTCTGCAGCTCGGCAGCCACACGCACGTGCCATGCCTGGCCCACGTCTTTAATTTGGTGGTTCAGCGCTTTCTGAAAAGCTACCCACGCTTGTCAGACCTGCTCGGAAAGGTGCGCCGACTCTGCACACATTTCCGCAAGTCCCACACGGACGCTGCCACCCTGCGCACCCTGCAACATCAGTTTAATCTGCCAGTGCACCGACTGCTGTGCGACGTGCCCACACGGTGGAACTCTACGCTCCACATGTTGGCCAGGCTCTATGAGCAGCGTAGAGCTATAGTGGAATACCAACTCCAACATGGGCGGGCGCAGTGGGAGTCAGCCTCCTCAATTCTTTACAGAAGAGTGAGCCTGGTTGGTAGACATCTGCCAGGTCCTTGGAAACTTTGAGGAGTCTACCCAGATGGTGAGCGGCGATGCTGCAATCATTAGCGTCACCATTCCTCTGCTATGCCTCTTGAGAAGTTCCCTGCAAAGCATAAAGGCAGACGCTTTGCGCTCGGAAACAGAGGCGTGGGAAGACAGTATGTCGCTGGATAGTCAGAGCACCCTCCTGTCTATACCTCAGCGCGTTGAGGAGGAGGAGGGGGAGGAGCATGAGGAGGAGGGGGAAGAGACAGCTTGGCCCACTGCTGAGGGTACCCATGCTGCTTGCCTGTCATCCTTACAGCGTGTATGGCCTGAGGAGCAGGAGGAGGAGGAGGAGGATCCTGAAAGTGATCTTCCTAGTGAGGACAGCCATGTGTTGCGTACATGCGTACAGGTACCCTGGCACACATGGCTGACTTCATGTTAGGATGCCTTTCTTGTGACCCTCGCGTTACACGCATTCTGGCCACTACGGATTACTGGGTGTACACACGGCTCGACCCACGGTATAAGGAGAACCTTTCCACTCTCATACCCGAAGAGGAAAGGGGTTCGAGAGTGATGCTATACCACAGGACCCTGGCGGACAAGCTGATGGTAAAATTCCCATCCGACAGCGCTAGTGGCAGAAGGCGCAGTTCCGAGGGCCAGGTAGCAGGGGAGGCACGGAGACCAGGCAGCATGTACAGCACAGGCAGGGGAACACTCTCTAAGGCCTTTGACAGCTTTCTGGCTCCCCAGCAAGACTGTGTCACCGCTCCCCAGTCAAGGCTGAGTCGGCGGGAGCACTGTAAAAGGATGGTGAGGGAGTACGTAGCCGATCGCATGACCGTCCTCCGTGACGCCTCTGCCCCCTACAACTACTGGGTGTCGAAGCTGGACACGTGGCCTGAACTCGCGCTCTATGCCCTGGAGGTGCTTGCTTGTCCTGCGGCTAGCGTCTTGTCAGAGAGGGTGTTTAGTGCGGCTGGGGGAATCATCATGGATAAGCGTACCTGCCTGTCAACCGACAGTGCCGACAGGCATACACTCATAAAGATGAACAAAGCCTGGATTTCCCCAGACTTTTCTCCTCCACCAGCGGACAGCAGCGATACCTAAACAATACGTAGGCTGCACCAGCGGACAGCAGCGGTACCTAAACAATACGTAGGCTGCACCCGCGGATGGAAGCATCGTTCTCTATCACCATCAAAAACGGGGACCTTTTAGCTTCATCAATCTGTGTATTATATTCATCCTCCTCCTCCTGTTCCTCCTCCTGAAACCTCACATAATCACGCCGAACGGGCAATTTTTCTTAGGCCCACAAGGCTCAGTCATATAATTTTTGTAAACAATTTTTATATGTTTCAATGCTCATTAAAGCGTTGAAACTTGCGCCTGAACCAATTTTTATTTTAACCGGACTACCTCCAGGCCTAGTTACAAATTAAGCCACATTAACCAAAGCGATTAATGGGTTTCACCTGCCCTCTTGCTTGGGCATGGGCAATTTTTCTGAGGTACATTAGTACTGTTGGTACACCAATTTTTTGGGGCCCTCGCCTACAGTGTAATCCAATTAATTTTTTGCCCACCTGCATTAAAGCTGACGTTACATCAGCTGTGCTGGGCACTGCAATGGGATATATTTATGTACCGCCAGTGGGTTCCAGGGAGCCACCCATGCTGTGGGTCCACAGGGAGTTGTAACTGCATGTGTCTACTTCTAAAAAAACCCAGTCTGATTGGGGCATGCAGTGTGGGCCGAAGCCCATCTGCATTAAACCTGACTTTACCTCAGCTGTGATGGGCAATGCAATGGGATGTATTTATGTACCGCCGGTGGGTTCCAGGGAGCCACCCATGCTGTCGGTCCACACGGAGTTGTAACTGCATGTGTCCACTTCTAAAGAACCCCAGTCTGACTGGGGCATGCAGTGTGGGCCGAAGCCCACCTGCATTTAATCTGACGTTAGCTCTGCTGTCCAGGGCACTGCAATGGGATACATTTATGTACAGCCGGTGGGTTCCAGGGAGCCACCCATGCTGTGGGTGCACACGGAATTCCCATTGCGGAGTTGTACCTGCCTGTGACTATTTATAAAAAACGCGGTCTGACTGGGGCATGCAGACACCTTGACAGAATGAATAGTGTGTGGCACATAGGTTCCCCATTGCTATGCCCACGTGTGCAGCTCCTGATGGCGGTGGCACAGGATTATATTTCTCATTGCTTCTGTACAGCATTGTGGGCTATCGCCCCGCCCCTTTTAAAGAGGGTCGCTGCCTAGCCGTGCCAACCCTCTGCAGTGTGTGCCTGCGGTTCCTCCTCATGGCAGACGCACTTATAAATAGACATGAGGGTGGTGTGGCATGAGGGCAGCTGAAGGCTGCGCAGGGACACTTTGGTGTGCGCTGTGGACACTGGGTCGTGCGGGGGGGGGGGCAGCATGTAACTTAGGAGAAGTGGCAGCGGAGTGTCATGCAGGCAGTGATTGTGCTTTGTTGGAGGTAGTGTGGTGCTTAGCTAAGGTATGCATTGCTAATGAGGGCTTTTCAGATGTAAAAATTGTTGGGAGGGGGGGGCCCACTCTTGCCGCTATTGTGGCTTAATAGTGGGACCTGGGAACTTGAGATGCAGCCCAACATGTAGCCCCTCGCCTGCCTTATCCGTTGCTGTGTCGTTCCCATCACTTTCTTGAATTGCCCAGATTTTCACAAATGGAAACCTTAGCGAGCATCGGCGATATACAAAAATGCTCGGGTCGCCCATTGACTTCAATGGGGTTCGTTACTCGAAACGAACCCTCGAGCATTGCGAAAATTTCGTCCCGAGTAACGAGCACCCGAGCATTTTGGTGCTTGCTCATCTCTAATTAGCATATATAGAGCCCCATTGGCACTAGAACACATTTGAGACGTATCTTGACCTTCTCGCCACTCTCTGAGTTATTTTGTGTTGCTGTGTTCCTTTCCTACCTCCTTCTTGAATTCCTTCTTCAACTCTTTCTTTCTAAAATGCATCCTCAGTTTGTTCTGTGTGTGAACATTTGTATTTCAATCAAGAGGGGGTGCCCTCTGTGCATTTGTATATTATATATGTGCCCCAACCAAACCAGTTACATTTTAGCCTGATGAAGAGTCCATAGAAAAACAGAAAGCTCGCTATACCATTATGTATTTTTGTTAGCCATTAAAAGCTATCATATCTACAAGATTACGTGGTTTCTCTTACTGAGAACAATCACACTTTCCTCTTTTTATACCACAGCTTCCATTTTTCAACCAGCTATGGCCTTTAGCGTCCACCAAGTGGTTCACTAAGCTCTCTTGTCTGTCTGTCCTGTTGCCTAGCACAGCAGGCCTACATTCCTATTGAGTTTGTCGCTCAATTACGGCAGGTAGTTAGGAATCGATGTGTATGATAAGCAGCTGCAAATTGTACAAAATACAGTTCATTTATAGATCTAATACAATTCCATAGGTCTTCCAACTTTACGGACTACCGAAGAAATCTTGGGCTCATACTTGGCAATCTCACAAGAACTGACTTCTTGTACTGTCAGATTACTGGGACAATAAGCTCCCCATGTGTATTATTAGATTTCCTCTGCCACTAAAGGGACAAATTCATATTTTAGGATTTATTACAATTATATAGTGAAAAGGATCATATACTGTAAAAGAGTTAAGAGTTATTATGCATTGTATGTACAATGCAGTCTTGCTTACCGTGCTTTATTAATATGCCCTAAGCAGTAACTTCAATAGTCTTAGTTGTTAATTTTGATGGTTCATAATAATGCAAAAAAAAATCACCGGAATGCCTTGGGGGCTGTCAGCTTTCAGAGTTCATATTTTCCTCTCGGAGTTTGGCCTTTTTCCAATTCATTTGATCTAGGTGGGAAAAAATGGCCATGGCTCCCATTTCCACCACGACTTTGTTAACAGTGCCAACACTATGCCGGCCTCTATCAATGCAATCCTTTGTTTGCCTCACAGAGCACCAATGACGCCCCATCCAGGCACATACACTTGGAAAATAATAGGCAATGTAGGATACTGGAAACTTTTAAGCAATGAATCCTTGCAAACTCATTGAGAGAAGAAAAAATAATGCATTAGGACTCCTCAAGGCTTGCTCGTCTTTTCCATTCCTAAAGATTTTTTTTCTAACTCTTGTATGCCTTCCATGGAAAATTTTGCTACTGTTTTGCTTACATAAAAAACGTAACCCAAAATGTAGCAGTGATTTAGAAAATCCAATTACATACTTTTTAAATTAATTTCCAACAGTTGCTGTTCCACTGCTCTATAATCTTACTACAATATCCAGTGGAGTAGCAGAAGATGTTTGTCCACAAACTGTGGGAACCCAACAATCATCTGTATAAAAAAAATCTGGCTTCAAGTGTTCAATTTCCCTGCAGTGCCACCATAGGTGAAATGAGGCATTACACATTTATCATTAATAGCAATAAACTGTCTAGATTACACAAATGCACTGGATTGTCATGGGTTTGTGATACACCTGCCAGCACATGCATGTTTCAATCGGCTTTGGCTGTAGAGAGTTAACCATTCCTTCTACTGCTTAGCTGCTGGGCTGGCTGAGATGATTGATAGTTCAGCTAACCAGTCAGTAACTTTATTAGTTTGGTTTTGCTGTTGGGCTGGCTTGGATGATTGTGAGCAGAGCCAGTCAATCAGGTTTTTTTCTTGTGCTATTTAGTCCCGCTCCTCTGAACACAAGTTGCTGGTCATACTGTGTGTGTATTGGCTACACTGTTCCAGAGATCTCTGAGTGAAGTTCTTAGTAAATTAGTGCTTTGTATTAAGCTTTTAGTCAGCTTATTATGTCAGATTATTCAGTGTATTAGATTCAATGTTCAGTGTATTTGTTGCCAGTAGTTTTGGACTGGTCTCTGGTCACTCTCCTGTAGCAGGATAGCTCTTTTCAGGATGGGTGCCCCTCTTGAGCTTCCAGTCCAGTTTGGGAGGCTTTGGATGTTTAGTCCATGAAAGTCACCAAACCTTAATATACTCAGTTCTGCTAAACTAGCTTGTCCTATAAGACCAGTATTACTAGTCACTGGTTTCACTGTGTCTGTGAATCTGAAACTTGTTGCCTCCTGTTGTTCAAACTAGTTGATATAGATATGACATGGGTCCCCCAGAGCAAGAGACATACTTAGCAGCTCTGGCTATTGATGAGGCTCTTAAACTCGGCACTTCACATCTATTAACCGAAATCTCTCTATTAAAATACTTCCAAACCTGAAAAACCCTCTACTATTAATATATGTGCAATTTATCACTGTTAATTTTTACATAGAATATATAGGTTTATCAATGATTAGTTTTATTTCATTCGTAGGCTAATTAGTGTTGATTATGTACAATATTATATCGCAACTAGAAAATGCTGTTGGTAATATTATCATAGAGCCCAGGCCTAAGAGTGCTCGTACACGTTGTGGCTGAGCCATGGTAAGAACATGCGATTTATTGTCAACTGCAGTTGTAAAGGGAAAGTTTGGTCCCTTCATTCTTGGAAGTATAGGTGAAGAATGGCAACTAGTAGAAAAAACTACCAGCATTTACTACGGCTTAGCTGTACCATGTACAAGCACTTGGAAGGGTTTCAGATTGAATAGGTCTGGCAGTGATTAAGCTTATGTATGTCTAGTCTGATTGGACATAATTATCTGTTCAATTTAGTAATAAAAAAAAAAGCCCTTACCCCCTGCATTCATCTGCTGTAACCGCATGTGGAACATCGCTGATTATCAGATGGCACCTGGACTCGTCAACTGAAGCATTAACAATTCCACATTCGGGCCAGCAATGACCAGTGATCCACATACAGTTACAATACTCCACTGCAATGTGTATGGGGACCCAAAAAGGGTGACTGGCAATTCATTCTGATAATTCCTGGAGAACAGGAGAAGTCCCAGAAAATTGGAAAAAGACAAATGTTGTCTCTATCTTCAAAAAAGGGAAGAAGGTGGATCTAGGAAACTACAGGCCTGTGAGCCTGACATCTATACCAGGAAAGATCCTTGAACAAATTACAGCATGTATGCAAGTACTTAGATAAAAGTTGAGTAATTAACTAGAGCCACCATGGGTTTGTAACAAACAAGTCATGCCAGACATATCTAATATCCTTCTATGATTGAATCCCAGACTGGGTTGATCAGGGAAATGTGGTGGATATAGTATATCTTGACTTTAGTAAAGCATTTGACAAAGTATCTCATACCATACTTATTGAAAAAAAGACTAAATATGGGATTGGCAAGGCAACTGTTAGGCGAATTCACAACTGGCTGAGTAATCGTACTCAAAGAGTGGTCATAAATGGCTGCACTTCCAAGTGGAAGAATGTATCAAGTGGGGCACCACAAGGCTCTGTCCTAGGCCCAGTGTTGTTCAACATTTTTATAAATGATCTGGAGGAAGGAATTGATAGGAAACTGATCAAATTTGCTGACGACACAAAGCTAGGATGGATAGCTAACACTAGGGAAGAGAGAGAGAGTATTCAAAAAGATCTAGAAAAGCTTGAACAGTGGGCAGCGACTGGCAGAGTGGTATTTAACAAGAAGAAATGCAAAGTCCTACATCTGGGCAAGTAAAATGAAAAAAACACATACAGAATGGGAGGAATTGGGCTAAGCAGCACATGGGAAAAAGACAGGTATACTAATAGAACATAGACTGAACATGAGTCAACAATGTGATGCAGCAGCCAAAAAGGCAAACACAATTCGGGGTTGTATTAAGAGAAGCATAGAGTCTAGCTCACATGAGGTAATTATCCCCCTCTACTCTTCCTTAGTCAGACCTCATCTGGAGTACTGTGTCCAGTTCTGGGAACCCCACTTTAAAAAAGACATAGACAAAATGGAGCACGTTCAGAGAAGAGCTACCAGGATGGTGAGCGGTCTGCAAATCATGTCCTATGAGGAACAGTTAAAGGTTCTGGGAATGTTTAGCTTTGTGAAAAGAAGGCTGACAGGAGACTTAATAGCAGTCTACAAATATCTGAAGGGCTGTCACAGTGCAGAGGGATCAGCCCTATTCTCATTTGTACAAGGAAAGACTAGAAGCAATGGGATGAAACTGAAAGGGAGGAGACGCAGATTAGAGATTAGAAAAAACATTCTGACAGTGAGGGTGATCAAGAGTGGAACAGGTTACCACAGGAGGTGGTGAGTTCTCCTTCAATGGAAGTGTTCAAACAGAGACTGGACAGATATCTGTCTGGGATGATTTAGTAAATCCTGCACTGAGCAGGGGGTTGAACCCGATGACCCTGGAGGTCCCTTCTAACTCTACCATTCTGTGATTCTATGTAACAATAATATAATTCCTGCACTTTTTGTTTTCCTGTTTTGTCTGCCTTAAATTATATTCTTTGTTTGATTTGAAGTATAGAACAAAAATACACCCATAAAGCAAAAAAGCAAATCCTCATATTATGATTTCCAAAAACCAAGCATTCCTATCCGGTGTTTCTTTTAAACAAGAACATCAAACACTGTTCCTGAATGTTCACAAATGTCTTTCATTATGATGGATACAGAACAACAGTGCAAACTATTTATAATCTTGGTGTCCTCCTGTCTACAGCATGTTAGGTAATTTATAGATGGCTGTTAGTAAAAGGTCAAGCTTAATATGCTAGGTCATTCATAACAAGGGAAAGTCCAGTGCATGGAGCAAATACTTTACCAAAATAAACTATACAGCTTTTTTATCATGGTGCTGCCTGCTGTGCGCCCTCTGGTGGCAATCAGACACATGCGTAGACTTGGAATGACATCACTGCATCAGCACTGGCTTACGCGTGTGTTAGGTCCTCATCTGGTGTTCCTACCTATTCCTATGTAAGTCAAGACGGGTGGCCCCTGGGTTCCAGTGTGGGGCCGTCCTTATTGGGACAATCGCCCCGCTTGTAGGTAAGGTTCGTTTCCTGGGCTTACTTGTCTTGTAAGTGTAGGGACTCACAAGACAACGAGGGCCCTTGATGTGAGCTTGTGAGCTTATGTACTTTGGCCAAAATACTAATACTTTGTACTTATTTACATTACCATCAGCTTGTTGTGTTAGTACATTTGTTAAGTATTCTGTCACCTAATGTTGGTGTAGGGTCTTATGTTCCTGTGTTCCCTTTGTTGCATGCACATATGGTTTATGTTTGGTATAAACGGTGTCCGGTCGTGTATATATCCCTCTTTCCTTCCCTCTAGACTTAAACAAATTACTTTTGTGCAGGCAAGGTGAATAAGACCTGCATGTGAACGAAACAAGTACCTCTGCACAAATTTGGTGGGACTGTGACCGATATGTAGCCAATATGTCTGAGACAGTGGGAACAGAAGGAGCTCAGCAACTGGGCACCAAAAAACAGGGTGTAGCAGTAAAGAAGAAGCTGTACCAACACTGTCATACTGAGGACCATTGCACTATACAACCTGCGAAACAAGCACTGTGCCTTTCATACTGGAGAAGAAAGACATTTGATGGCAGTGAATATTGTTTGCACTAAGTGACTATTCTCATGTGACTATGTATCACTGTCATTGAGAGCTTGTCTAAAAAGAGCCAAAATAGGCCTTAGCTCATTCCCAGTGCTGGCTGATTTAAGTCACTCTTTTGAGTTTCGTCAGTAAAAGTTGAAAGTTGTCCGCTTTCTCTTAAGTCTCTCTGTAACTATACCTGAGGGTTCCTGCAAGACCCTTATAAGCCAAGGAGCAGAGCCGCAAGTCTTAATTTGTCGGACTTGGACCATCCATGTTTTACATAAATAGTTGCTGCAGCAGTAAATGTATAGCAGGCTGAATCCTTTGTCAAATTCAGCTCTTTACTGGGGATCTCACGAGTCACAGTAGCACATTTGCTAAAGGGTTTGCCTTTGATAATACAACCCCTTAAGTCAAGCTTTAATCGTCTATTTTTGGGAAAGTTGGATGACAACCATCATGGAAGCGAGTCAAGCTAACAAGACATGCTATCAAGCTTTCTCAAAGAAACTGTTACAGACAGTGAGTGTTGACCCATTGTGCTAACCAACCAGTTTGACTTTGGGCTAAACCTAAGGGCTCCTTCCCAAGGATGGATTTCCGCCGCATAATACGCGGCAAAAATCCGCCGCGTTGCCCGCAGCTATTAGGTTCTATTGAACCTAATAGCTCAATGCTCACGGTGCGGAATTCCATCGCGGAATTCCGCACCATGAAATCACCCGTCCTCACCTGCAGCATGCTCTATTTGCCGCGGGTGTACACGTGGACGGCTTCCATTGCAGTCAATAAGCAGTCCATCATGCTATCTTCCGCTGTAGCACAGCGGAAGATAGCGTGAAACCGCTTCCCCGCCCACCGCCAGCCACGTCATATGACGCGTCCGGCACGTCACGCACTCTATTGCGCATGCGCGCCGAAGCGTCATGCGGGACGGAAGACGCCGGATCCGCAGGTAAGTATTGGGGTCTCTGGGGGGCGCCGTGATGGGCTCGCCCGTCACGGCCGTGCGCACCCGGCCTAAGGGTGTTATCCTGCCAGTTCCCTCTGTATTCACCCTTTAACCACTGTACAGGGATCTGGCCTTTTGCTGCGAGGAACCAAGCAGACCTCTACCACTTGGAATAGCCCTGGTGTATTTGGCAGCTGACTCCCGAGAGTTAGAAGCAGTGGTGCAAAGGTGCAAACAGGATAAAGAGCAGACAGCAAAGTCATAGATTGGAAAGCTATACTGGGTGACAGAGAGTATACAGATACAAGTACGGGATAAAGAGCAGACAGTGAAGTCAGAGATAGGAAAGCTATGCTGGATGACAGAGACAAACACATAAACAGGATCTGATGCAAAGTCAGGAAGGCAGCAAACATACAGGATAAAGCAAACAATAAAGTCAGAGACAGGAGACCTATGTATGTCAGATGTCGGAGACAAACACACAACAACACTCAGGCAAAGAGGGAGGGAACCCCAGCTCAGTTAAATAGGCAGGCCATAACAATTTACCCTGCAGCTCGGCTGAGAGCACTGAGTAGGGTTAACTCCTACAGCGCTGATAGAAAGTAAAAGCAAAGAGTTAATTCATACAGGAGGAGCAAAGTGACACCCAGAAACTGTTGAACAGAATTTATAATTACTTGATATAAGAGGGCAATTCAAGGACCTGTCCATTTAAAGAGGTTTTCTGTGCAAAAGCAATTGATGACAAATTCTTAGGATAGGTTAGCAATAGTTAATCACTAGGGACCCACTGGTCAGGATTCCTGATGATGAGTTGATCACCCACCTTCTCCCAGCGCAGTGGGGTCAGACGTCGTCATAGGGGATGGGAGAGGAAGTGCCGTAGCTGGCTTCACTCACATTGAAATCAATGGGAGCTGAAGCCAGCTATTACAATTACAGCACTTCCTTCTCCAACACCGGACTCAGACGTGGAAGTGCAAACACCGCTTCAGTTCCCACTGATTTCAATGTAAGTGAAAATAGTTTTGGCACTTCCACTCCTATACCGTATGAAAACGTCCGGCCCCACTGCGCTCATATCGATCAGCTTGATTGAGCCAGGCAATCAGCTCATCGTCACGGATCCCGAGCGGCGGCTGCCCGGCAATTAACTAATCCAGAGGATTGGTCATCAATTAGTTTTGCCAGGTAAAACCCTTTAATTGTGATTATTAGGTTAATTTCAATGCAAATAAATGTGACTAGAAATAAGGAAACTATTCAATAAGAAATACTTGCAGCCCTTGATCCACTCAATGCTCCAGATTACAGAACCACTGTATAATTGCTATGATAAAGAGTTAAATATGAAGCACTTCAGTGTTTCAGGGGTTGCTTCTTTGCACCAGATGGGAAGTAGACTTAAAGCATGAATACAATCATCACTTCTATGAAAACAGCATTTTGCATCTGTTACTAAGTTTCCAGGAGCTGAAAACTGGAGATAAGACGTTGGAAAAATGAAGCAGCTGTTACATAAGTACTGCCGGGATATCTTCCAATGTGGCAGCAATGTGGTGAAAGCATGTACCACTCAAAAACAAAAAATATTACTTCAAAGTTAAACTTGACTATGACAACTTTCTGCAATACGCTTTCTTATCTTCACTCATTGAAAAGCTATTATTCTCTTATCTTAACACAACAAAAACCATTGGAAACCACACAGAAAGTTATATTAATGTGTTATTATTAAACATCTCTATGTGCAACTTTGTTTCTGTATTTTTTTTTTTATTTTACAAAAGTGTTCCAGGAATTTTCCTCAGAATCGTTGACATGTTATAATATAATATAATTACATATACAATATCAACCTGCAGACTTTTTGTGGTAATCACAGTGCCAGTGTATAAGACCTGTGAAGTGGAGGGAAGGTTATTCACCCTCTTCATTTTTAGTCATTCTGCTTTCATCTAACTTACAAGCTGACGGGGAAGCTTCTGTAATGTGTGCTTGTCATGTCAGGGGCTTTTAGGGATCCTCTTAGGAGGTCTGGTCTGATGAAATAATCACATTTATTTATATAACATATCCATATTATGCAGCACTTTACATAATTTGATATTGGGGTATGTGGAAACATACAAGCTCCATGGTGGGATTTGAACCCTGGACCCCAGCGGTGTAAAAGAACAGTATTAACCACTGTATAAGATTTGTGAGGTTTATAAAGTGGTTACAGAAATATTGGACTCCTTTATGCTAAGCAGTTTTGGATAGAGGTAATGTGTGATAAAAGAAAAGCTGCTTAGCAAGATAAAGTAGCTGCTTCTTTCATTTTTGGCCTCTTCATTTAGGCCCAATGCACACGGGCGGATCTAATTTGCATGTCACTCGCGCAGAAGATCCGCAATCAAGCGCCCATAAGGAAGCATGGGTGTCCATACCATTTCAGTGCGGTTCCTGCATGGACGGCTTCCATTAAAGTCAATGGAAGCCGACCGATCCATGGCCCGTCCGGATGGGTAAGCAGTGTCCTCGACTGTGCGCAGGGTCGGATTCCACTGTGGGCTCCCGCTCAATCCCCCTGTGGACATTGGGCCGTACAGTATTGTTATTATTTCCTTTTATACAGGTTCATAACATGTTTAACTTTTTATTTTATTAAACAGTTTATATTTTTTAATTTGACAACTTTTTCTCAGCAGCAATGAAGGCCCTGGCAGTTGGATTTCCACTAATCAGAGAGTGATGGCACATCGTAGCTATATGTAGCAGCATGAAGAGTTTCAGAGCATCGATGCACAGTGTGAATTGGGTAGTCAGAAGGTGCTACAAGCACCATAGAAGACAAAAGAGGGATCTGGGAATTGGCAGATGCATGATATTAACATATGGTGATATGCACACAAAAAAGCCTCGTTCATTGTGCAAAAAAGTTGCGCTGACGTGTGAGCAAATCTTAGGTTAGCTTTAGCTCTGTTCACACTTAGGCCTCATGTCCACGGGGAAAAGAAGATGTCAAATCCGCAGCGGATCACCCGCACGCGGATCCGCACCCCATAGGGATGCATTGACCACCCGCGGGTAGATAAATACCCGCAGATGGTCAATAAAAGTGAATTTTAAAAATTTTGGAGCATGAAAAAAAATGGACATGCTCCATTTAGGTGCAGGTCTCCCGCGGGGACGGCTCCCGCAGGCTTCTATTGAAGCCTATGGAAGCCGTCCAGATCCGCAGGAGACCCGCGCCTGAATTAAACTCACCTGCTCCGGGCGATGAAGATCTTCCTTCCTTCGCGGCAGGATCTTCTTTCTTCGGCCCGGTGGATGTGCCCGGCGCATGCGCGCGGCACGCAGCCATCGTGCCGTGCACATCCGCCGGGCCGAACAAAGAAGATCCGGCCGAGAAGAAGAGAAGACACGTACGGTCCACTGCAGGTAAGTTTATTCTTATTTTCAGCCCTCATGTCCGCGGGGCAGGAGGGACCCGCGACGGATTCTCTATGAAGAATCCGTAGCGGGCCTGATTTTCCTCGTGGACATGAGGCCTTAGCCCAATACAATACTTGAGTACATGCCAAGAATTACTTCTAGGCATAGCCAATAATAGTATTAACATTAACACAGCCAGAAATGCGGAGACTCATGGTTATATATGCAGCATATACATAAATAGCTTATGCTATGTGGTGTTTGATGAGAGCCAGAACACGGAAATATTCCTTCCCCTAATACACTTACAGCTTTCCTATGAAAGAAGAAACAGACACATTAACAATATGTTTATAACAACCAGCGCAAGTCCGTCAAACCAGGGAACAAAGTATGCAATTCCTAAAAATAATTCTAGACTTCTGGTACATAAGACAGTGCTGCCCTCTACTGGATGTTTTTGGTACAGATTAGAATTTATTTCTAGGTACTGCAGCACTGAGGCTGTGTTCACACATGGTGCTTTACTTGTGGGTTTTAATTGTGGTTATTCCGCTATTTTGAAAACCACATATATTGTTAAAAAGTGCATGCATTTTTTAATGCAATTTTTAATTGTGGAAGAACCGCCATCAAAAAACACAACAAAAATGCTTTGTGTGAATGTAGCCTGAAAGTGCTCAGTACAGCTATTTATTATCAAAGGGGTTTGTGGGATTTTACTATTGATGACCTTTCCTCAGGATCCCCACCAATCAGCTGTTCGCCGGGCGCACTGTCAGTGCGAAGAGGTGGTAGCAGACAACTCTATCTGTATTGCAGCATCCTGGGTTAGTATTGCAGGTACAGCTGCCATCCAGGTGGGTGGTCACTTTGCTATACTAGGCGCTGGACTTTCTTTGTACCAGGTATGTCTGTAGGGCCTGATGTGATAAAACCATGCGCCCACTCTGTGATGCAGACCGGTCTGTGTTCTCCCAGTCACTTTTCTGTCCATGTGGATAGTGGTCAACATGAACATGTCCCTGCGATCATTATATTTTATTGCAAGGGGGCTTCCACTGCAAAGACTTAATTTCTTCATTTTCAGGCACTTTCTCACTAGCTCCTATGGTAAGCCCCTTCTGTTCTTGCAGATTGTTTCACAAGCCCCCCTTATTGTGTAAGGGGACACTATATTAGTTACCAGTGCCCCGATCATTGTTTAGGGGCCCCCGCACCCACACATGATTGAACCTCCAGGGCTGCCATGATAAATGCCTATGAAGCTGTGCCTGTGGCACACCAACATAAACTGCCAGTCAAAATGGTGTATAATGCAATAATGTGGTATTACATTATACTGTATGAGCAATCAAATGATTGCAAGATCAAGTCCACTATTGGGACAAAAAAAATTGTATGAATAAGTAAAAAAAAGTTTTTATAATTACTGAAAAAAAATGAAAGAAGGAAAAGTTAAGGAAAAACCTTTTTCCCATATTAATAATAATAATGCTAAAAATCATATTTGGTATCACTGTATCCATGAAAGTCTGATCTATCAAAGTAAGGCTTTATTCACACAAGTGTATCGGCCGGCCAAGATAGCACATAGGAGTGCATTTCGGCTGGGCGCTTTTACATCGGCCAGAAAAGATAGTTCAGGTATAGAGATGAGCGAACGTACTCGTCCGAGCTTGATACTCGTTCGAATATTAGCATGTTCGGGATGCTCGTTACTCGTAACGAGTACCACGCGATGTTCGTGTTTCTTTCACTTTCATCTCTGAGACGTTAGCACGCTTTTCTGGCCAATTGAAAGACAGGGAAGGCATTACAACTTCCCCCTGCGACGTTCAAGCCCTATACCACCCCCCTGCAGTGAGTGGCTGGGGAGATCAGGTGTCACCCGAGTATAAAATCGGCCCCTCCCGCGGCTCGCCTCAGATGCCTTGTGACATAGCTGAGGGAAAGTGCTGCTGGTGCCGGAGCTGCTATAGGGAGAGTGTTAGGAGTTAGTGTAGGCTTCAAGAACCCCAACGGTCCTTCTTAGGGCCACATCTAACCGTGTGCAGTAGTGTGGAGGCTGCTTTTAGCAGTGTTGCAAATTTTTTTTTTTTGGTATATCGGCCGTGCAGAGCATTCCGCCCTGCAGTAATACTCCAGGGACAGAAGTGTGTAGGCAGGGCCAGAAGACATATTTTATTGATTGAATATACGCAGTGGTCCTTTTCAAAAAAATATTGGAAAAAAATTTATTTGGCCTGCCTGTCACTGTGCTCAGTGTTCTGGGTCCGTGTCTGCTGGGGGTAGTAGTTCTCCAAAATCATACGCAGCCAGCTAAGTGTTACAGCAGGCTTGCGCCAAATTATTTCCTGGCGTTCCGTAAGCGAACTCAGCCTCCAACCACAGGCCAATAAGCGGCACATTTAATTACAGCGTTGTGTTTCTGCATTCCTGGTAATACAGCATGCTGAGGGGTAGGGGTAGGCCTAGAGGACGTGGGCGCGGCCGAGGACGCAGAGGCCCTAGTCCGGGTGTGGGCACAGGCCGAGCTCCTGATCCAGGTGTATCGCAGCCGACTGCTGCGGGATTAGGAGAGAGGCACGTTTCTGGCGTCCCCACATTCATAGCACATTTAATGGGTCCACGCGGTAGACCTTTATTAGAAAATGAGCAGTGTGAGCAGGTCCTGTCGTGGATGGCAGAAAGTGCTTCCAGCAACCTATCGTCCACCCAGAGTTCTGCGCCGTCCACTGCTGCAACTCAGAATCCTCTGGCTGCTGCTCCTCCTTCCTCCCAGCCTCCTCACTCCATGAAAATGAGACATTCTGAGGAGCGGGCAGACTCCCAGGAACTGTTCTCGGGCCCCTGCTCAGATTGGGCAGCAGTGGTTCCTCTCCCACCGGAGGAGTTTATCGTGACTGATGCCCAACCATTGCAAAGTTCCCGAGGTCCGGGGGATGAGGCTGGGGACTTCCGGCAACTGTCTCAAGACCTTTCAGTGGGTGAGGAGGCCGATGACGATGAGACACAGTTGTCTATCAGTGAGGTAGTAGTAAGGGCATTAAGTCCGAGGGAGGAGCGCACCGAGGATTCTGAGGAAGAGCAGCAAAACAATGAGGTGACTGACCCCACCTGGTTTGCTACGCCTACTGAGGACAGGTCTTCAGAGGGGGAGGCAAGGGCAGCAGCAGGGCAGGTTGCAAGAGGCAGTGCGGTGGCCAGGGGTAGAGGCAGGGCCAGACCGAATAATCCACCAACTGTTTCCCAAAGCGCCCCCTCGCGCCATGCCACCCTGCAGAGGCCGAGGTGCTCAAAGGTCTGGCAGTTTTTCACTGAGAGTGCAGACGACCGACGAACAGTGGTGTGCAACCTTTGTCGCGCCAAGATCAGCCGGGGAGCCACCACCACCAGCCTCACCACCACCAGCATGCGCAGACATATGATGGCCAAGCACCCCACAAGGTGGGACGAAGGGCGTTCACCACCTCCGGTTTGCACCGCTGCCTCTCCCCCTGTGCCCCAACCTGCCACTGAGATCCAACCCCGCTCTGAGGACACAGCCACTACCGTCTCCTGGCCTGCACCCACACCCTCACCTCCGCTGTCCTCGGCCCCATCCACCAATGTCTCTTAGCGCACCGTCCAGCCATCGCTAGCGCCACAGTTTGAGCGCAAGCGCAAGTACGCCGCCACGCACCCGCACGCTCAAGCGTTAAATGTGCACGTAGCCAAATTTATCAGCCTGGAGATGCTGCCGTATAGGGTTGTGGAAACGGAGTCCTACAAAAGCATGATGGCGGCGGCGGCCCCGCGCTACTCAGTTCCCAGTCGCCACTACTTTTCCCGATGTGCCGTCCCAGCCCTGCACGACCACGTCTCCCGCAACATTGTACGCGCCCTCACCAACGCGGTTACTGCCAAGGTCCACTTAACCACGGACACGTGGACAAGCACAGGCGGGCAGGGCCACGATATCTCCCTGACGGCACATTGGGTGAATTTAGTGGAGGCTGGGACAGAGTCAGAGCCTGGGACCGCTCACGTCCTACCCACCCCCAGAATTGCGGGCCACAGCTCGGTGGTGGTATCTGCGGCGGTGAATGCTTCCTCCACTAAACCACCCTCCTCCTCCTCCTCCTCCTCCAACGCAACCTCTGTCTCGCAATCAAGATGTGTCAGCAGCAGCACGTCGCCAGCAGTCGGTGTCGTGCGGCGTGGCAGCACAGCGGTGGGCAAGCGTCAGCAGGCCGTGCTGAAACTACTCAGCTTAGGAGATAAGAGGCACATGGCCCACGAACTGCTGCAGGGTCTGACAGAGCAGACCAACCGCTGGCTTGCGCCGCTGAGCCTCAAACCGGGCATGGTCGTGTGTGACAACGGCCGTAACCTGGTGGCGGCTCTGCAGCTCGGCAGCCTCACGCACGTGCCATGCCTGGCCCACGTCTTTAATTTGGTGGTTCAGCGCTTTCTGAAAAGCTACCCACGCTTGTCAGACCTGCTCGGAAAGGTGCGCCGGCTCTGCGCACATTTCCGCAAGTCCCACACGGACGCTGCCACCCTGCGCACCCTGCAACATCGGTTTAATCTGCCAGTGCACCGACTGCTGTGCGACGTGCCCACACAGTGGAACTCTACGCTCCACATGTTGGCCAGGCTCTATGAGCAGCGTAGAGCTATAGTGGAATACCAACTCCAACATGGGCGGCGCAGTGGGAGTCAGCCTACTCAATTATTTTCAGAAGAGTGGGCCTGGTTGGCAGACATCTGCCAGGTCCTTGGAAAGTTTGAGGAGTCTACCCAGGTGGTGAGCGGCGATGCTGCAATCATTAGCGTCACCATTCCTCTGCTATGCCTCTTGAGAAGTTCCCTGCAAAGCATAAAGGCAGACGCTTTGCACTTGGAAACAGAGCCGGGGGAAGACAGTATGTCGCTGGATAGTCAGAGCACCCTCCTGTCTATATCTCAGCGCGGTGAGGAGGAGGAGGAGGAGGAGGAAGATGAGGAGGAGGGGGAAGAGACAGCTTGGCCCACTGGTGAGGGTACACATGCTGCCTGAGGAGGAGGAGGAGGAGGATCCTGAAAGTGATCTTCCTAGTGAGGACAGCCATGTGTTGCGTACAGGTACCCTGGCACACATGGCTGACTTCATGTTAGGATGCCTTTCTCGTGACCCTCGTGTTACACGCATTCTGGCCACTACGGATTACTGGGTGTACACACTGCTCGACCCACGGTATAAGGAGAACCTTTCCACTCTCATACCCGAATAGGAAAGGGGTTCGAGAGTGTTGCTATACCACAGGACCCTGGCGGACAAACTGATGGTAAAAATCCCATACGACAGCGCTAGTTGCCGAAGGTGCAGTTCCGAGGGCCAGCTAGCAGGGGAGGCGCAGAGATCAGGCAGCATGTACAGCACAGGCAGGGCAACACTCTTTAAGGCCCTTGACTGCTTTATGGCTCCCCAGTCACGGCTGAGTCGGCGGGAGCACTGTAAAAGGATGGTGAGGGAGTACGTAGCCGATCGCACGACCGTCCTCCGTGACGCCTCTGCCCCCTACAACTACTGGGTGTCGAAGCTGGACATGTGGCCTGAACTCGCGCTGTATGTCCTGGAGGTGCTTGCTTGTCCTGCGGCTAGCGTCTTGTCAGAGAGGGTGTTTAGTGCGGCTGGGGGAATCATCACAGATAAGCGTACCCGCCTGTCAACCGACAGTGCCGACAGGCTAACACTCATCAAGATGAACAAAGCCTGGATTTCCCCAGACTTCTCTTCTCCACCAGCGGACAGCAGCGATACCTAAGCAATACGTAGGCTGCACCCGCGGATGGAAGCATCGTTCTGTATCCCCATCAAAAACGGGGACCTTTTCGCTTCATCAATCTGTGTATAATATTCCTCCTCCTCCTCCTGCTCCTCCTGAAACCTCACATAATCACGCCGAACGGGCAATTTTTCTTAGGCCCACAAGGCTCAGTCATATAATTTTTCTAAACAATTTTTATACATTTCAATGCTCATTAAAGCGTTGAAACTTTCACCTCAACCAATTTTTATTTTAACTGGGCTGCCTCCAGGCCTAGTTACCACTTAAAGGAGATGTCTCGAGGAAGCAGTTAAATTTTTTTTTTGCCCAGTCCCCCCCATTAAACACACATTACTAAGCCCCTCTGTAAATGACATTTCTAGCTGGTTCGTACTTACCGTTCCAGCGTTTCAGCAAGTTATAAAAGTTTCCTCAAGATGGCCGCCGGCTCTTTCCCAGTCGCTCGCTGCAGCCCGACGTGCGCGCTCCCGAGACGCCGCCAGCTGTGTCTCCATGGCAACCGGACGCATCGCAGCCGCCGACCAGACGCCCCGCAGCCGCCGACCAGACAGCAGGTAACCGGCGCTAGCCCCCGGCTCCCCAGCGCTAGTTCCCCCGGCGCAGCGACAGCCCCCCCGGCCTAGCGCTAGCCCCCCCGGCCTAGCGACAGCCCCCCCCATCGCAGCGACAGCCCCCCCGGCCTAGCGCTAGCCCCCCCGGCCTAGCGACAGCCCCCCCGGCCTAGCGACAGCCCCCCCCGGCGCAGCGACAGCCCCCCCGGCCTAGCGCTAGCCCCCCCGGCCTAGCGACAGCCCCCCCCCATCGCAGCGACAGCCCCCCCGGCCTAGCGACAGCCCCCCGGCCTAGCGACAGCCCCCCCCGGCGCAGCGACAGCCCCCCCGGCCTAGCGCTAGCCCCCCCGGCCTAGCGACAGCCCCCCCCCCCATCGCAGCGACAGCCCCCCCGGCCTAGCGCTAGCCCCCCCGGCCTAGCGACAGCCCCCCCCGGCGCAGCGACAGCCCCCCCGGCCTAGCGCTAGCCCCCCCGGCCTAGCGACAGCCCCCCCCCATCGCAGCGACAGCCCCCCCGGCCTAGCGCTAGCCCCCCCGGCCTAGCGACAGCCCCCCCCGGCGCAGCGACAGCCCCCCCGGCCTAGCGCTAGCCCCCCCGGCCTAGCGACAGCCCCCCCCATCGCAGCGACAGCCCCCCCCGGCCTAGCGACAGCCCCCCCCGGCGCAGCCCGGCGCAGCGGCAGCCCCCCCCCGGCGCAGCGGCAGCCCCCCCCCGACCCATCACTTACCTGGGAGGCTTCTCGGGGCTGCTGGGCTGGGCTGGTCTTCTCCGCTGGGCAGCTCCAGTTTCTGCACCTTCCTCTAACAGAGGATGGTGCAGAATGGCCGCTTCAGCGCGCTCCCGAGCAGTGACAGCTCGTCTGCGCATGCGTAGAAGAGCTGTAGCGGGGAGCACACTGAAGCGGCTCGTGCTGAATGGAGAAGACCGGACTGCGCAAGCGCGTCTAAAAAAGCAAGCTGCCAGCGAATTTAGACGGAACCATGGAGACGAGGACGCTAGCAACGGAGCAGGTAAGTGGAATAACTTCTGTATGGCTCATATTTAATGCACAATGTACATTACAAAGTGCATTAATATGGCCATACGGAAGTGTATAACCCCACTTGGTTTCGCGAGACCACCCCTTTAAGCCACATTAACCAAAGCGATTAATGGGTTTCACCTGCCCTCTTGGTTGGGCATGGGCAATTTTTCTGAGGTACATTAGTACTGTTGATACACCAATTTTTGGGGGCCCTCGCCTACAGTGTAATCGAATTAATTTTTAGCCCACCTCCATTACATCTGACGTTACCTCAGCTGTGATGGGCAATGCAATGGGATATATTTATGTACCGCCGGTGGCTTCCTGGCACCCACCCATGCTGTGGGTCCACAGGGAGTTGTAACTACATGTGTCCACTTCTAAGGAACCCCAGTCTGACTGGGGCATGCAGTGTGGGCCGAAGCCCACCTGCATTAAACATGACATTATTACCTCAGCTGTGATGGGCAATGCAATGGGATATTTTTATGTACCGCCGGTGGGTTCCAGGGAGCCACCCATGCTGTGGGTCCACAGGGAGTTGTAAATGCATCTGTGTCCACTTCTAAAGAACCCCAGTCTGACTGGGGCATGCAGTGTGGGCCGAAGCCCACCTGCATTTCATCTGCCGTTAGCTCTGCTGTCCAGGGCACTGCAATGGGATACATTTATGTACAGCGGGTGGGTTCCAGGGAGCCACCCATGCTGTGGGTGCACACGGAATTCCCATTGCGGAGTTGGGGATTCCCAGTTGTACCTGCCTGTGACTATTTATAAAAAACCGCGGTATGACTGGGGCATGCAGACACCTTGACAGAATGAATAGTGTGTGGCACATAGGTTCCCCATTGCTATGCCCACGTGTGCAGCTCCTGATGGCGGTGGCACAGGATTATATTTCTCATTGCTTCTGTACAGCATTGTGGGCTATCGCCCCGCCCCTTTTAAAGAGGGTCGCTGCCTAGCCGTGCCAACCCTCTGCAGTGTGTGCCTGCGGTTCCTCTGGCAGACGCACTTATAAATAGACATGAGGGTGGCGTGGCATGAGGGCAGCTGAAGGCTGCGCAGGGACAATTTGGTGTGTGCTGTGGACACTGGGTCGTGCAGGGGGAGTTGGGCAGCATGTAACCCAGGAGAAGTGGCAGCAGAGTGTCATGCAGGCAGTGATTGTGCTTTGTTGGAGGTAGTGTGGTGCTTAGCTAAGGTATGCATTGCTAATGAGGGCTTTTCAGAAGTAAAAGTTTTTGGGAGGGGGGGGCCCACTCTTGCCGCTATTGTGGCTTAATAGTGGGACCTGTGAACTTGAGATGCAGCCCAACATGTAGCCCCCTCGCCTGCCCTATCCGTTGCTGTGTTGTTCCCATCACTTTCTTGAATTGCCCCGATTTTCACAAATGAAAACCTTAGCGAGCATCGGTGATATACAAAAATGCTCCGGTCACCCATTGACTTCAATGGGGTTCGTTACTCGAAACGAACCCTCGAGCATCACGAAAAGTTCGTCTCGAGTAACGAGCACCCGAGCATTTTGGTGGTCGCTCATCTCTATTCAGGAACTATCTTCCTGGCCGAAATATGGGAGCCTATGACACCTCCTGGAGAAGAGAGGTGGGAGGGAGCTTAGCAGCGTGTCTGCTAAACTTCCACCCCCTTCTCTCCGCCCCTTGCTGGCTGTTTGCAATGGAAGGGAGCGGGAGCTAGTTGCTAAGGTCCTACCCCATACCCTCCCATTACTGGCAGACGACAAGTGGCAGAGAGGGGCGGGAGCTTAGCACTCAAGCTCCTGCCCCATTACGCCCCCTTCTCTTGCCGAGAGCCGGCGAGGGGGGGAAAGGGTGAGGCAGTTTAGCAGAGCTAAACTGTCTCTCCCCTCCTGATGACAATCTGGGCTCTGTGCACATTTGTGTGCCCGTTCACGTGATTTTCGGTCACGCTGTGGCCGTGACACAGCGGACCAAAAATCTCTGCGCTCATGTGAATGAGCTCTAACCCGGATGTATCCCACGCTGTAAAAGAAAACAAGTACACTAGAATTGAGCATTTTTGGTCACACGATCTTCAAGAAAAAATGTAATAAAAAGCATTAAAAAAGTTAAACGGACTCCAAAATAACACCAATAGAAACTACAGGAAGTCCTGCAAAAAATGAGCCCTCATACAATTATATCAACAGAAAAATAGAAATGTTATCGCTGTCAGAAGATGGCGGCAAAATGTAACATAACTTTATTATTTTCAAAGATTTTTTAATAGTAGAGAAAAAATTCAACTATATAAACTTGGTATTATTGTAATTGTACTGTTCCACGGAATAAAGTTATCAGGTCATTTTTACTGCAGTGTGTACACTATGAAAATAAGACTCTCTCCTAAAGATGGCGGAATTGAGTTTTTTCCCCATTTCATTCCGCTTAGAAATTTTTACAAGTTTTCCAGTAAATTCTGTTGTACATTAAATGTTATCATTGAAAAATACAACTTGTACCACAAAAAACAAGCCCCATGTAAACTGAAAAATAGAAAAGGAGGAGGAAAAAAAATAACTAAAATGAAACTGACCTCTTAACCAAAGTCTTACATTCCAGGTCACAAAATGGTTTCAGAAGATTTAGGCTGGGTTCACATGGGTGGATTTGCCACGGAAATTCCGTCCAAAATTTTGCAGCGGCAAATTCGCCTGCGGCCGCTAATCCCGGCATTAGCCAGCCATGTGGGCGAGATTTCTCAGAAATCTCATCCACACTTGACGGCGAAGCCATTTCTATGGGAGCGCAACAGAAAAGCGTGCGGCCAAGTCTCTTCAAAACCCATGGCTAAGTGCCGCGGTTTTTGAAGCAGCGCTTTACCGGTGAAAATCTCACGGTTTTTCGCTACTGCCAAACCGCGATATTTCCGCCGGGATTCCGGCGTGCGAAAACCCAGCCTAAAGATGGCCAACTTAACTTGTTTGGGGAGTATATAAAACATATGTCCAAACTGCACTAAAATTAATAAAAAAAACTAATTTTCCCCACAAGAAGCCTTTTTAACATTTTTAAAAAGCAACACATAATAGGTATTACGGCGATGCAGATTCAATAATTTTTTTAAACAGGTTTTATTATGCAAAATTAGTAAGACTATGAGGGTCACTGTTACTACTGGGGCAACAATGAGGGACCCTATCACTACTGGGGCCACTATGGGGGTCACTCTTGTTATTGGAGCCATTCTGATTACTGGAGTTGCTTACTACTGGGATCACTATTATTACTGGGCTCACTATGGGGGTCACTGTTACCGCTAGGGCCACTATGGGGGTCACTATCACTACTGGGTCCACTAAGGGGGTAATTGTTATTACTGGGGCCACTATGGGGTCATTCTTCTTACTGGAGTCACTTACTACTGGGGCCATAATTATGACTGGGGTCACTATGGGGGTCACTATTACTACTGTGGCCACTATGGGGTTACTATCACTACTGGGGCCACTATGGGGGTTACTTTCACTACTGGGGTCACTTACTACCGGGGCCATTATGGGGACCTTATTACTACCAGGGTCACTACTACTACTGCGGCCACTGTGGGGGTCACTATTACTATACTGTCTTACAATTACAATCGGCCCTTTGAAGGAAACTAGAAGGCTGATGTGGCCCTCGGTGAAATGGCGCCCCTGATCTAAATGATCAGATTTTTGAAGTAATGGGGCTGGTTAATCAAACTAATGCAATTCAAGCTCAATTGGGGTTATTAACCAACACACAACAGTGCTAGATTACCTTACAGCTGCTCAGAGTGAGATATGCCAGATCATAGGACCTGCCTGCTGCAAGTACAGAGATCCAAGGGGCAACATGCAGGTCAGAGATAATGTTCAAATAATCAGGGAAATGAGAGATAAGTGGCTACACCTTTTCTATGTTCAATCCCGAGAATTGGTTTAAGTCTTCAGGAGGTTTGACTTATGAGTATTGTACAAGCTATTTTTTATATAATGCTTTGTGTTGCAGCCTATATTATAGTAAGATTTATTATGTGCTGCATACTTTATATATGCAAGGCTGGAGTAAAAGGAACATTGAAGCTCACAAATGTTGTTCGTTCAAGATATGAGACCCATCCTCATACCGCAATCCCGCCTACAACTCCATAAAAGTTGTGTCACACTTCAACATTTCGCTCTACTCTCCAAGATAAGTAAGGGTCATAATTAGAGATGAGCGAATATACTCGTTTCGAGTAATTACTCGATCGAGCACCGCGATTTTCGAGTACTTCCGTACTCGGGTGAAAAGATTCGAGGGGCGCCGGGGGGCGGGGGGAGGCGTGGCGGACTGGGAGGTAGCAACGGGGAACAGGGGGGAGCCCTCTCTCTCTCCCTCTCCCCCCCACTCCCCGCTGCAACCCCCCACTCAGCCACGGCGCCCCCCGAATCTTTTCACCCGAGTACGGAAGTACTCGAAAATTGCGGCGCTCGGGCGAAAAAAGGGCCTGGCCGAGTAGGTTCGCTCATCTCTAGTCATAATATGAGCTCAGGTTAGGCAGTAAACACAAAATCAATCCTGATAGATTCTCTCACAAGATTAAATGGGCTCTAAAGATTTAGTAAATAGTACTCTACTAACTTATTTCAAACTGATAAAACTTTGTACCAGTCCCATGTTGTCAATACGTTGCCTTGGCTCAGATCCAAGATTGTATGGACGTGTGTTTATGTATATGCATCCATGTATGCGGGATTTTATAGAGTTGCAAGGAATAGTAAATGAAGCCATTGAAATTAACTGGATTTTTGCACAGATCACTACTAAAATGTAATCTGATAGTGTTTATGTATAATTATGACTTAGATAGCAATCTAACTCATATACACACAGTTGCACCATTCACGTTTTTTATTGAGCACATTGTGCAAAAATCCACAGTGCAGAGAGAAAATACATCCCATGTGGATGTATGCCTCACTTGACTTTGTTCTAGTCCATGACCCTTTAAGGACCAAGCACTGTAAATTTACAGTGCTTGGTCCTGGGCTTTAAACCCAGCTGATAGTAAAAATACGGCGTGGGTTTAAAGCCTCTGCTTCTGCAATAAATCAGAATCATGCCGGGTTGTCAACTGCTAGTGACAGCTGAGAACCTGTGGGAGAAGGCAGGAATGGTTTTTATTTCAAAATATATTTTATTGAGGTTTTTTGCAGTACAAACGTTATGCAAACTTTTTCATGTTTAACGAAGTCGCAGTTAACTCCTTACTTAGGCCTGGGGGAATCACCAGGCCTAACCCTTATGGCTGCTTGCTGTATCACGACATAACCCTTGCTAGTAACCTTTGCTTAAAATAAAACATTTAACCCGTAAAACCCTCCCACCCACCCATCCTCATCAATTACTATAGATAAATGCTTAATATAAACTATGAATGGCGCTATAACTTGTAGCTCTTATAACATTGTAAGGTTTAAGTAGGAAAAAAAAAAAAGATAAGAGAAGGAAAGCATAAGAGGTAATGGAAAGAAGAAAAAAGAGGAGGAGAAGAAAAAAGACAAAAAAGGAAAAAGGGAGGGGGGGGGAAAGTGGAGAAAGAAAAAAAAAAAAAGGGGGGGGGAGGGGGGGGGGGGGCAGGAGAGCTTAGCTGGATAGAGGTGAGGTAAGGAGAAAGTAGAGGGGAGGGAAGAGAGGGGGGGGGGGGAAATGATTTTTGGTCACTGTTCCATGGCTTCCCACTTAAAGCATAGGGTTAGTTAGGCACAACTCCACTCACCAGCCACTGTCCAAACCCTGGGGTGCTGCGGAATGTTAACCAGGGCTCCCATGTGACGTGGTATGCAGAATATTTCTCGGCGTCTTGCGCTCTCAACTCTTCCATACGGCCTATTTCGTCCAAGGCGGTCACCCAATTCACCCTTGTTCGAGGTTCTTGGGATCTCCATAACCTCGGTATCACTGTTCTCATAGCCAAAAGGTAAAATCTTAGGGAGCTATTCCTGCTTACTCTTATTGGTCCCGGAAGGATCGACAAGAGGGCCATCTCAGGTGACAGCACCAGCGAGTCCCTGTTCAGGACGTTATATAGGGTTTCAATTTCCTTCCAGAGTGCCCTGACCGGCGGGCAGGACCACCATATATGTGAGAGAGTGCCAACCTCTCTCTGGCACCTCCAACACAGGTCAGACACCCCGGGATAGTATCTGGCTAGACGCACAGGGGTACGATACCATCTCGTTAATAGCTTGTAATTGAGTTCCTGGTGGCTGCTCGAGATTGTCATCTTGTGGGTCAAACAAATAGCCTTAGTCCATTCCTCCTCGGCCACTTCCCTTCCCAACTCTTTTTCCCATGCCCTTTTAAAGCTACCTCCAGGGTCCAGTCCCTCCCCGGCCACCAACAAGCCATAGGCCGCGGAGATCTCACCCCCTGTCATCCGGGGCCCCCCGCACATCCTTTCAAAGGGTGTGTCAGGTGCTGTCAGTTCTGTGATCGGGCCCAGGGCTCGTACATAATGGCCAATCTGGTAGTGTTGGAACCACGCGCCTGTCATCTGTCCTGCACCCCCCAAGAGAGCGTCCAATGACAGGAGACCCTCTCCGTTCACCACGTCTTTAACCCTGGGTACCTCGGTGCCCAGCCCGTTTAGTATAGGCAGTCCTGCGTCCCCCTGGGGGAAGTCCGGGTTCCCCCTCCAGGAATGGTTTTTAAGCCTTTCTGCCTTCCCCTTTCTCTAGTACACAGCGCTCAATGAGCACTATGTACTAAAGAGTGAAAGTGAAAATCTTTCTTCCACTACTTGAGCTGGCTGTTGGGATTCCCTGTCACAGATGAGCTAAAGGGTCCTAGCAGACCCTGATCAGCTCTGCTAGTATCTAATGTCACTACAGGAAGATGTTTTCCCTGTAACTGGGGCTGCTATGGATACCCCAGCTACAGTGGAAAAGTTTCAAATAAAAAAAAAAGTGAATGTCCCCCAGAGGTCTTACATGACGTCATGGGGGACACAGGTAGTAAAAAGAATATTTACATACATCAGTAAAACAAAATTACAAAACAAAACAACAATATACGTAAGAAAGAAAATAACCCAAAGCCGACACCAACCAAAATTGTCTCCGCATATGCCCTGTTATCCAAAACCATACATATTATATATCAAAACGTCTGAAAGAAAATGAGGAACCCATTCCCATACTTTATTTCAGCGTAAATGTGCTAATAAAAAAATTATAATTGTAAACAATATTTTTTTTAGCTTTTTACCCCCAATAAAACTAAAAAACTGGAAAAAAAAGTTTGTGAAAAAGATATTTTAAAAAGCCCATTTTTTTCACAGGAAAAAAATGCAGCAAAAATAATTTTGGTAGCTGAAGGAAAAAAAAACCGTAGTGAAAACCACCTCATGGGTAAAAGTCCTAAAAAGTGTCTTATCCTTAAAGGGGTTGTCCCGCGCCGAAACGGGGTTTTTTTTTTTTCAACCCCCCCCCCGTTCGGCGCGAGACAACCCCGATGCAGGGGTTAAAAAAGAACACCGGAGAGTGCTTACCTGAATCCCCGCGCTTCGGTGACTTCCTACTTACCGTTTGAAGATGGCCGCCGGGATCTTCTCCCTCGGTGGACCGCAGGGCTTCTGTGCGGTCCATTGCCGATTCCAGCCTCCTGATTGGCTGGAATCGGCACGTGACGGGGCGGAGCTACACGGAGGCGGCATCCAGCACAAGCGGCCCCATTGAGGAAAGAAGAAGACCCGGACTGCGCAAGCGCGTCTAATTTGGCCATTAGACGCCGAAAATTAGACGGGCTCCATGGAAACGAGGACGCTAGCAACGGAGCAGGTAAGTGAAAAACTTCTTAGAACTTCTGTATGGCTCATAATTAATGTACAATGTACATTACAAAGTGCATTAATATGGCCATACAGAAGTGTATAACCCCACTTGCTGCCGCGGGACAACCCCTTTAAGGTACAAAACAGTTTGGTCCTTAAGGGGTTAAAGTTGCTTTCCGTAATGGTTTTAATAACCATCAGATTTACAGCTGCCAAATACTGTATTTATATCCACCTCAGTATCTTCCTGCTTACTCTCTTTTAGCCTTTAGGGGGCACTGGTTTGTTTCATATATAATAGCCAGAATGCATGGACCAACCTAACTTTTGTCTCCTTTCATCCCTCTTAGTTTGGCTCATCTGTCTGCTTATATTTTGCTCTTTCTCTCCTAGTGTACAGATTTCTCTTTTACCACATTACTTGTGGTGACTTCTACAAGACTTATCACCTTTTTTTTCTTTTAGGAAGGGCCACCTTGCCTCTCCACCACAATGCTTGGCACCATAACTCTCCGTATTCTCCCTAGTCATGCAAACTCCTCTCCCTTGGCCCCATTAGGCCTTGGAGGAAGACATTTGGATGTCCCGAATAACCAGGTCCACCTGGGGAGCTTGGACTACCAGGTCGACAAGGGCCACCAGGTGAAGAGGAGAACCAGCAAAACCTGAACCACCAGGTTTGATAGCAGAAAGTGCAATAAGGACAGCAACATACACCACCATTACCCATGTGGCCTTCTATGCTGGTTTGAAGAACCCCATGAGGGTTATGAAATCCTCAAATTTTGATGATGTAGTCATCAACCTTGGGAACTATGATGCAGCGAGCGGACAGGTCAGCTGTATAATACCAGGCACTTACTTCTTTACCTACCATGTCTTAAGGATTGGTGGTGATGGCACCAGTATGTGGGAGCATCTCTGCAAAAACGGACAGGTGACAGTGCACAGCAATGGAATATATATATATATATATATATATATATTTTTTTTTTTATTAGTTGCTGAACTTGTAACTGCATGAAGAAAAATAGATAAATCTAAAAAATATGAACTTCATGGAAACAGATGAAGCTTTAAGATACTGTAATCAAATTGCTACTTCTTTGTTGCAAAGCCATTTATTGTGTATTTTTTATATAATTCGCAAAATTACTATTAAAAGACGCTAACTGCATCATTAGCAAAAGAAAAAAATCTAAAAATTGTCTTGATAACGATTATTGCAAGAAAATTACAAACATTTCAATGTTCACAAAAGGCAAAATCTTTCTCATCCTTTAGAATTTACACAATAAGACAATCATTTCTGAATAAGCAACACAATATAAAATAAGCACCACGCTGTGTGTTCGTCACGCTGGAGGCTTTATCTCTCTTCATCTTCCACTGAGTACTTGAATAAACTGGGAAGATTCAAATGAAGTCTGCACTAAGCTGAGGATGCTGTGGGTTAGGTGAGGTTCTAGGTTAGGGCTTATTCAGACGAACGTATATATGGTGTCCCTCTCTGCAGGGGGAGGAGGCTGGAAGAGTCGGGAGCAGTGCACTGAGCTCCCGCCCCCTCTCCGCCCCTCGGCACTATTTGCAATGAGAGGCGGCAGGGCGGAGCTAAGTCCCGAGAGTTGGCTCCGCCCCTGTCCTGCCCCCTCCCATTGCAAATAGTTCTGAGGGGCGGAGAGGGGGCAGGAGCTCAGAGCACTGCTCGTGGCTCTTCCAGCCTCCTCCCCCTGCAGAGAGGGACGCCGTATATCGTCCGGCGTGAATACGTGGCCGATATACGGTCGTCAGAATAAGCTCTTAGACTGTAAAAATAAATGACAGTAAGTGATGGATAGTTTAAATACTGTATTTTTGAGAGAGGAAGAAAGAAAACCCCAAGACGGGAGAAGGATATTTAAGAATTTCCATCTATTCGAGAAATATGTCCGGTTGCGTCGTACTATCGAAAATATACGCTGCAGTACGGAAATCTCTTGGTTGGCAGAAATCCTCGGAATGACTATTAATGCTTAAATAGAGCCAGCTGCCCTCTTTCCCTAGCGCTGGGCGCTGTTAAACTCCTTCCCCCTCCTTTTTTTCCCAGCTCCCATAGAAGCCTATGGGAGCCTCCAGCAAATTTCGGCAAAATATAGGGCAAGACCTATCTTTTCACGCACCTTATAAAATCGGTTGCCGTTTTCAGTCAGCGATGTCCTATTTTTCCTGGCGCAATTTTTTTTACGTGGCTAAAAATCGCTCGTCTGATTGAATACATTGGAATCCAATGCTTCAGATGGTCGCAATTGTTGTGAAGAAATTGAATACTCACCTATCCTGGCGGCTCCCCGTAATTGTAAGTTCATTTAACATTTTCTACAGATTAATCAATGGATATTTTGGGAGAACATAGGGCTAAGCTGATGTAGTCGTCAAAGAAGTTGGATCAGAAGAGAAAAAAAGACCATATTCGAAATCAAACTAAAAATTCAAAAATTACCCATGGAGACTACAGTATCCTACATTTTAAAAACACATCACAATGGATAAAGTTCTGTGTTATGGATGTCCCAGCTGGTGGAGAGCTGGCAATATAACCAGACCGAGTAGAGAAGATGAAAAGTTTCAAAGTGATAATTAAAACTAGCCATCGAGAGCAGAAGATGTAGGACATATTGGAGAAAGAGCTACCTAGAGATGGACAGATGCATCGAGACATAGGTAGATAATATGAGGAACCAATGAAGGTTTCTAGTTCTTGAAAACTGGGACCTAGATTGTTCGTGTAACCTGTTCCAGAAGACAGTAAGATACTCAGAGCTATAGGAGGCAAGTCAAGTGGACCATGAACAAGGAACATGAGGCAGGGATAGATTACAGCAGGGTTTCCCAAAGTGTGCTCCGCAGAGCCCTTGAAGCTCTTACAGGAGCTTCTCAGGGGCTCTGATCAAGGGTCTAGGTCCCCGCTCAACTCACCCCTGTAGCAGTGTCTGGACAGGCTGCAGTGAGGAACTGAACGAACATAACCTGTGGTCATCCTAGCAACGTGGATCACATGAGCCAGATTTCTCACTACAGCCTGTCTGGACACTGCTATAGCGGTGAGTAGAGCAGGGACCAAGGGCAGGGGGTGACAATGGGGTCACCTTTTACTACTGGGGCCGCAATAGGGGTCACCTACTACTACTGGGGCCGCAATAGGGGTCAGCTATTACTACTGGGGCTAAATAAGGGACACCTATTACTACTGGGGCTGCAATAGGGGACACCTATTACTACTGGGGCTGTAATAGGGGACTCCTATTACTACTGGGGCTGTAATAGGGTATACCTATTACTACTGGGGCTGCAATATGGGACACCTATTACTACCTGGGCCGAAATAGGGAACACTATTACTACTGAGGCCACTGTGGGGGACACTATTACTACTGAGGCCACTGTGGGGGACACTGTTACTACTGGGGCCAGAATAGGGGTCACTATTACTACTGCGGCCAATATAGGAGACGTTATTACTACTGGGGTCAATAGAGGGAACGCTATTACTACCGGAGCCACCATTATAGGGGGTCACTATTACTACACGAGGTGGATTTGCTGCTGAATTTACAGTAGATGTAGTAGCAAACTGGATGAGATTTTGAAAATGTCATCCATACACTTTGGAAAAAATCTGCAGAAAACCCATGCAGATATTGACACGTGGTGCAGGATTTAATTCCGCAGCATGTTAATTTTAAATATAATGTATATCAATAGCCCATCCAGTGCTCCAGCCTTACTTCCTGTTTTGTTTTTTTAAAGAGCCCTGCCCTTTTTATAATGACGGAAGTAAAAAACGTATGTTGTAATAAGCCACACATCTAGCACCTCACCACACCCTCTGTCCTGCCAACATTTCTTGGGGCTTTACGAGAAACTTTTTCTGCAAAATGGGCTAAATGGCTAAAAAAGTTTGAGAACCACTGACTTAGAGGTTGGGTGAAGGTTCAATAGACTACTGCAGATAAAAAACATGTGAGTCGAGGTGAAACATTGCCAGCCCAGTGGAAGAGTAAGAGTTAATGAGTCTAAGGGCTCTTTCCCATGAGTGTATATAGGCCGATATATGCTACCACCTGTCACGTTAAATCTTGTGAATAGGCCCACAAATCTACTGTTTGTGCACCCGTTCACACCGCATGGAACCCGGCGCATATATGCCGAGGTCACCATGCGCTGTATAATGTAATGCTATGGCATTACATTATAATGGAGGAGTGATCAAAGAATCACAAGTTCTTGTCTCCTCTAGGGACTAAAAAAAAAAAAAGTAAAAATAAGTTTTAAAAAAAGTTTAAAAAGTAATAAAAGTAAAAAAAAAATCTTTTGCCATATTTATCATAAAAGAATCTAAATAATAAAACAAAAAAATATATTTGGTATTGCTGTGTCCGTAAAACTCTGATCTATCAAAGTAACGCATTATTTACCCTGCACGGTGAACGTTGTCCGGAAAAAAAATAAAGAACCCCAGAATTGTGCTTTTTTTTTTTGGTCACCCCGTCTCTAGGAAAAAATATAATATAAAACAATCAAAAAGTCGTATGCACTCCAATAGAAACTACAGGACGTCCTGCAAAAAGTAAGCCCTCGCACAACTATGTTGAGGTAAAAATAAAAAAAAAGTTATGGTGGTCAGAAAATTACTTTTAAAAATTGAATATTGTTGAAAAAAAAAATTGAAATAGTACAGCTAAAAAAACTATATGGATTGGGTATCGTAGTAATCGTACTGACCCATAGAATAAAGTTATCGGGTCGTTTCTGTTGCAGTTTGTGCGCCGTAGAAACAAGACGCACCCAAAGATGGCGGAACTTCATTTGTTTACCATTTCACTCCACTTAAATTTTTTTTAAACTTTTTTAGTACATCTGTCTTCTAAATATCCCGCTTGGAGCACTCAGTAGTATAGCAGCTGAGCGCTCCGAGAACACAGCAGCTTTATACAGAAGAAAGCGCTCCAGCTGTGTTCTGCATACCCAGCTTGGAGCACTCAGCTGCCGTATACCAGCGGAGTGCTCCGTGAACACAGTAGGAATATGCAGGAGACAGTGCTCCAGCTGTGTTCTGTATACCCTGCTCGGATAGATCAGCTGTATACCAGCTGAGTGCTCCGTGAACACAGCAGCTGTATACAGAAGAAAGCGCTCCAGCTGTGTTCTGCATACCCAGCTCTGAGCACTAAGCTGCTGTATACCAGCTGAGTGCTCCGTGAACACAGCAGCTGTATACAGAAGACAGCAATCTAGCTGTGTTCTGTATACCCCGCTCGGAGCACTCAGCTGCCGTATACCAGCTGAGTGCTCTGTGAACACAGCAGAAGTATGCAGAAGACAGTGCTCCAGCTGTGTTCTGCATACCCTGCTCGGAGGGCTCAGCTGTATACCAGCTGAATGCTCCGTGAACACAGCAGCTGTATACAGAAGACAGCACTCCAGCTGTGTTCTGTATAGCCCACTTGGAGCGCTCAGCTATATACCAGCTGAGTGCTCCGTGAAGACCGCAGGAGTATGCAGAAGACAGCGGTCCCACCATTTACACACCTATGCAAAGTGAACGCTCAAAACTGTCACTCAAACTGCCGTTTGAGTCAATTTTGAGCAAACATCTTGCTGTGTAAATGCACACGACGATTATCGCTCAAAAGATGTCTTTTGAGCAATAATCGTTGTGTCTAAATGGCCCTAAGGCCAGTAAAAAGACGTATTGGCTGTCACTAAGAGGTTAAACTGAACGATGCTGCGGCAGACGTACATAGTCTGCATGAAATATACGATCAGCGTCTCTCACTGCACAATTATTTGGCATATCGCTCAATCTAATGACCGACCTGCCCGAGAATCGGCTACAGTAAAACGGGCTTTACTGAGCGATCACGTGACCTGGCAGCTCCGTCATAAACAGCTTTGTTTTTTCCCAATTATTATTGTAATTTCTCATAGGCTCTACACGCTGCCAATCAAAAATCCAACCAATTGCACGCAGTCAAACATAACACCGAGCCGAGACCGGTGACCAATAGAACACGACTATTCCAAACAGTGGCATCCAATCAGCGTTTAGCTACTAGTCTGCAGCTTGTTATCCTAAATGCCATTGGTTCTTGTCAAACCCGCCCAGTTTATGCTGTAACCAATCACCTGACGGGACTGCCCACAAGGCCAATCAGGATGAGGGTTTCATGGCCGGTGCTAATTTATCTGTCAGGACTTCAAGAGCAATAAAAAGGTGAGCAGCTGCGCTGGTGAGCGGGGAGTGAGTGCCGGTACCGGCGTGTGAGGAGGAGGACGGCGGCTGCTTCAGTCGGCTGTAGCGATGTTCATACGCGCGGTTTTCTATGCGGACGGCTGTCTGGCGGAGTCCTCAGCGGTCACCATGGCGGCTTCTTATGTTCTCTGCCGCCGCCGCTGCTCGTTAGCACCGGCCCCATTAAGAGGAGTAGTGGCATCTGCCCACCTCCTGTCCCCATGGGCGCCACATCCAGGTGGCAGGGGGGGCGCCAGCAGTAAACGGCTGGTGTTGTGTATATTGCGCCAGTCCGCGGTCTGCCACTGATGCTCCCAAATTGTTGTTGTTTCTTTGCCTGTATTTTATTGTTTTTGCAGATCCCATGTTGTCTCGCAAAATCATTAAGAGTTCAAAAACTGCGCCAATTTATGGTAAAAACGATTGGACTGTTTTTGGCTTATTCTGCCCACAATGTATCAGCGCAGCGTGGCATAGATTACTGTACGACCGCCATCACCCCGGCTGCAAGGGCCACGCTGGTGGAAACTGCAGCCTTTAGGCTAGCTGCACACGGGCGAGCACGATATTGCCAACGTGCGTCTTACCTGCGGAGGCCGGGCAATCTCCCGCCAGTTTAACGTGTAATGGAGGAGCAGGAGGAAGCCCGAAAAAAAAATAGAACATGCTGCGATTTTTACGGAGACAGAAGGGAGGGGAACCGTCTACATAAGTGGAGGCGCAGCGCCTCGCCGCTTAATTGTAGCACCTGAGTAACAAAAGGCAGAGAACCCCCCCCCCCCCCCTACCCCCTTTCCCGTCTCCAGTTAGAGAGATCCTTGCAGAAACTGGTTGACGTACTGGAGATAAAAGTAACATGTTGTCCTTGTACCCGGTGCAACCTGGCATCAGGGAGATAGATAGCAACTCAAAGGGACGGAAGAGGGGAGGAAGTACTGTTTCCCTGAAAATAAGCCCTACCCGGATTTGTGGGGAGGCCTGAAATTTAAGCCCTAGCTTCATTTCATAAAAAAAGAAAACAGAATACATTACCCAGCAGGCTCGGTCCAGGTCCCTCCCGCTGCTCTCCAGAGCTCCGACGTGCTTCTTCGGCTGCCCAGCATATTAGCCTTCTACTCCCTACCTCGGCCCGCGCGACCGATGGGGTTGAGTCGGCGGCCGATGGGGTTGAGTCGGCGGCCGATGGGGTTGAGTCGGCGGCCGATGGGGTTGAGTCGGCGGCCGATGGGGTTGAGTCGGCGGCCGATGGGGTTGAGTCGGCGAACCCGCGCGGCCGATGGGGTTGCTGGAATTGCTCCATAGTACTGAACTGGAGAGTAAAAGGCTAATATGCGGCCGCCCACAGAAGATCGCTTCCTGCTTATAAATAAATCCCTCCTCCAGGAAGCGATGGCTTTGATTGGTTCTTGACCGCTGCTCAACCAATCAATGCAGCGCTTGATGAACCAATGCGATGGCTGTGATTGTTTCTTTAACTGCTGCTAAACCAATCAATGCAGCGCTGGATGAACCAATCAGAGGCAGGATTTATGAATCCTGTGACCAGGAAGTGATCTGTTGGTGGCCGAGGACTGTGAGAAGTGCGTCGGAGCTCTGGAGAGCAGCAGGAGGGACCTGGACTGAGACTGCTAGGTAAGTATAATAAGACCTAGCACCTCTTTTGGGGCAAAAATTTATATAGGGCAGGGTCCTATTTTCAGAGGAACACGATGGGAATGTAAGTTATGTGTATTTGGGAGGGGGGCTGTGAGAGGTCTGTTAGCATTTTTAGACCAACTGTAGTTCATATTACTACCAGAGACCAGAGTTGCAGGTGCACATATTAGATACTATCCTCCACATTTGGGTTTGTTTTGTCTTCAGTGTAACCAACCCACAGCCTCCGAAATGACACAAAACCTTTCACAGCATTGACTTTTTCTATTTAACCCTGGCAGCATCGCTCCTGTGTACCACTCCTTTCCAAAGAATGGCGTTCATATTGGTGCGTGTGGCTTCACAGAAAACTCGCCGGTGTGCCACCATCCTAAAGCGCTGGGATGGGGATTTCAGGAATGCTTCACATGTCCAGTTATACGGCGTAATCCGACCCTCGCAATGCCCAGCGCACCCGTAATTAAAAACGCCGCTAAATCTGCGCCTTTTAGCTCCCTCTCCCACACATGCGTTCAGGAAATGCCGTCCGAAATTGCAGCATTTTTCCTGTGAATCAGTCAATGGAAGCCATCCGCACGGAACCCGCCCTAAAACGGAGCATGCTGCGATTTTGTTTTCCGCATACGGAATCCAGAAAAGAAATCGCATGTTTTTAATTACGGTGCGGACAGCCATGCTTCCCTATGTGTGGCTTGAATTGCGGATCTTCCGCGTAGGTACCCCTCTCAGATTCTTCAAATCAGATCCGCCCGCGGACATTCAGCCTTAGCCGGGCTAAATGATGGGCTGCCGGATTGTGTGGACGTTCCACAGCATTTGCAGCACCAGCCTGGTGAAGGGCATTTCAAGAAATCCCATCTACACAATGCCAAGAAAATCTGCAGCAGAAATTGACCAGTTCTGTGGATTTTCACTGCAGGTTTCACTCTTTCAACTGAGGGCAATGAAACCCACAGCAGGATTGGTGCCGTTTTAGGCCGGGTTCGCACGGGGTGGATTTGCTGCAAAATTTCTGTGCGGATTGTCCGCCCGCGGCTCCTAATCCCGGGATGAGCCAGCAAAGTGGACGAGATTTTGTAAAAATCTCGTCCACACGCTGCGGCCAAACCATATGGAAACGGCCATGCGGTACGGAAATTAAAGACGCAGCATGTCGATTCTTTTTTTTTTTTTTGCAGCGGCCTCTTTAAGGGGAGAAATGGCCGCAGTAGAAATGCAGGCAGCAAAGCTGCTCCAAAACTCGCAGCTGCGGTTTTCCAGCAGAATTCTCGCAGATTTTTGGTGCGGGCAATCCGTGAGAAATCCGTCCCGTGTGAACGCAGCCTTACTGTTGCAGAAAATCCGCAGCAGGTCCATGATGTGGGAAGATGACCTTAGAGGGTTAAGACAAGAGGGACTGACGCTGTCGGACTGCCACGTGACAGCTGCTTATCCGCTGCTGTATTATGTTAGGTCGGTTTTATCCGCCTGTTTTCCGTGAAATCCATGTTTTTCTCAATGCAGCAGGTTTGCAAATCTAGAGCAGCGTATAATACATTAGTGATGAATGGGATCTTACAGCCGTGCGGTGCAACTATCTGTGCCGATGTCCGGGCGCGCTGCCGATGCTCCGCTCCACCATATGTGTTGCAGATATGCAGCAGATTTCACTCCGAGCAACATCTGCTTCATGTGCCGATGGCGTTATTACTGCACGACCTTCAGAATCTGCTGTGTCAGCATTTGTTATTAAAGGGGATTGCCAACTAAAAGGTAAAATACCTGCGGTATATATACACTCTGTCAGGGAAACAAATCACACAGCTAGTAGGGGTTGTCGTTTTGCTACCACATTTGGCATGGATTAACACAAAGGCAAAGGAATATAATGCCAAGCCAATACTTTATGAAAGACCTGCATGAAACACATCCCAGTACAACACAAGGAGACTAATAACACCACGGATCCAACGGATAGGATGCATAACCGCTCTCGGTAGTATTCCACATACTAAAAGGATAACTAAAACGCAGTACAATGACAGAGACTCTGGTAATATATTCACATGTAGGGGTAAGTAATCGGGAGGGGTACCCTCACTCCTTAAGGAGACCTCTAGAAGGTGTGTGAGGAGACTTATAAGGCCATGCATGCTCATCCTGGAAATATATGCAAATAAGGAAGATGGAGCAATACCTCTGCAGTACCACCTATTGGATGGCAGCGTTCCTGCAAATTAATGTCCGACCCTTTTATACAGGTCTGCAGAGCAATGATTGGGAATTGAAAGCCAAGCCAAAAAACCATACACAGACAGCTGTTTCAGGGCGTTTGGGCTTCATCATTGTTCTGTCTTGACTAGTGAGAGGCTTATGACGTGGGTGTTATCTCTCCTTAAAGTGAGTTCTGACTTAATTTTCAATTCCCAATGATTGTTTCAAAGACCTGTATAAAGTCAGACATTAATTTGCAGGAATGCTGCCAGTAGGTGGCGCTGCCGAGGCATTGTTCCATCTTCTTTGTGTGCATATATTTCCCAGAGGAGCATGCATGGCCTTATAAGTCTCCTCACTCACCTTCTAGGTGCTCTCCATAAGGAGTGATGATACCCCTCTGACCCATGTCATAGGCCTCTCACTAGCCAAGCCAGAAACCTGCTGCACACTGATGAGGGGCAAACACCCCGAAACAGCTGTCTGTGTATGGATTCTGGTTTGGTTTTCAATTGGCGATCAGTGTTACAAAAACCCGTATGAAGAATTGGACATTGATTTGCAGGAATGCTGCCATCCAATAGGTGGCGCTGCAGAGGTATTGTTCCATCTTCCTTGTCTGCATACTTCTCCTATGAGACAGCAGGAATACCCTATTTTCGGAATATATTTTACAATATTTAGCAACAGTGACATTGGCATGTATTTTACTTCAGAAAAGCATGGCATTACTATCAACTTTCTCAATCGGTATCTCCATCTGCCATGAGGGCACCCTACAGTCTGCCAACTTTAGAAAATGTACAGCCACTAATGTCCTTCTATCCTGGGATACCTCTCCCCTCCCCCTCACTTAGAAGGGGACACCAACTGGACAATACTTAAGGGCTAGAAGAAACTCTTCTGTAATGTGATCACCTTTGTAGGATGTTTAGAGTTGGATTATCCTGCCAACAGAGAACAGCGATTTGTGGACTTTATAGTACGGCCTTGGGCTTTACAGATTCAGCCTCCTTGTAATTATGCACTTTTTAGGGCGAAAATAGTGATATACATCTATATACCCTTCAGTTATTACTATGAACAACAGGCTATACATGGTTACTGTTAGGCTGCACTGCTATATACTCATAGAGGCGTACGGATATTGTATCAGCCCAGATGGGAGCATATTGCAAACTAGGAATTAGATATGATGGTGTAACAGCCCTGACACTTAGATTATGTATGATACCAACTTCCCAGTGGATATGCTCCGTGTACCTGCTTTATAGAACACAGCTTTTAAGTCCTAATTTTGTGATATGTCCAGGACATCCTGCAGCCACATGTGTTCCTCTCATGGAGGCTTCCAGCAGGATAATCAGCCACACACACAAGGGGGTCACAGGAGCCCCCACAACATTATCATACTTCTGTGGTCGCCGGATTTATCACTAATAGAACATGTATGGGACCATCTGGGACGCCAACTTCGTCAGCCTACCAGTATACACGATCTAGAGGCTCCGTTACAGCAAATGCCTCCTTTTACTCTGACATTGTACTCACTTAGGCATATTTGCATTGCGGAATCTGGAGTGGATGTCCGCCTCTGGATTCCGCAGCAAATACTGCCCGTATCATGCTATGGAAAAGCATCTTTTCCTCTACATGAGCGGAAATCAATTGTGATTTTCAGCTTGTGGAGAAAAAAATCCCAGCATGCTCTATTTTTAGTGTGGTTTCCATACAGACATCTTCCATTGAAGTCAATGAAAGCCGGCTGACCCGCGGCCCGTTTACATTGCGGACAAGTTGTGGATTTCGTGTCATTGCTTAGCGAAAATCTATACAGCGCATGTCCGACGGCTCGCTGGCCGGACCATCCTCCGTACAGAAAAGAAGACAGGCGCAGGGTGGATTGTGCTGCGGGATCCGGAATCCGACCCTGTCGTGTGCAGCCGGCCTTCTATCCATGTTACAATCACACATAGAAAGTTTCATTCGATTCCAACAACTCCTCCGAGGCGCTTGATATTTTTTGACAATAAGAGTATGAAGAAATCAGTAGTGTGGCCTCGTCAGGCTGCTAATAACCTGAAACGACAGCTTTTATAGGGATCTACTCTAAAATATATACTTTTAGTTTTTTGCATTAGTAATTTTTGCAGAAGTGAGATTTTTGTTTCTGAAAATTGCGTAGAGAGTTTGGAAAGTTCTGTCTGCATTATTCAGAGTAGATTCTCACTGGGTGCTGTATAAGGGCGGGCTCACACCAGCGGAATGTCATCATGTTCTATTTTACCTCGTATTATGTGTAACAGAGCCCTATTGCTCTATGGGTGCGTAATAAACACTGTACATATGCAATTACATTGCGTATACGCGGCGTTTATATGCAACGATGGTAAGCAACAACGGGAAATTAAAAAAAAACATCTGACTGCGTATGATACCGTGCGTGAGATACACTGTCATGTACTACGCAAAATCACTGCCCTAAACAGCGATATGCCTGCACACCGCCGCTCGCACAGCAGTGAAATGCTCACTTATGGACTTATCGGTGGGATACAATATCATCAGGGATCTTTCTAACAGCACGGGAATGTTCACAACAAACGACCCTTAGGACAGGCCACAAATTAGTGATCTTAGGGGACGCCAGTGAATCTAGCGTCATCAGGGGACAGGGGCAATAGGCCAATCCCCTGATGACACCAGATGTACTGGTGAAACATATCAGGAGGGGGCAGATTAGAGTGTAACATTGTAGGACAGCTCTCATGTACACCGATGGTTGTGTTTCTGGTTTGATGATGAACGAGTTGATATATTACTCTTTAGCCTTCTTATCAGGCGGAGGTATTGATCGATAGTCTTCAGCCAGAGTACTGCTGTGGCAGATGGTTCTGTATATACACAGCGATACGTGAGTTTTATATATGATTGCCATTGGTGGTTTTTAATTCTCTCAATAAAGGTTATGTTTTAGTCGGGGACCCACTTATGGTTTATGTCGCTTTAGGGAAATTGTTGTTAAGTGGTCTTATCGAAACACTGTCGTAGGTTTAATTGTTTATGTCTGTTGACTTTTGTACTTTCTAGAATCCAGTGTGACGCCTATTTTATGTCAATATGTGTAATTTGTAGAGACATCCACAGGGGTAAGGCCTCAGTCACATCTCCGCTAAGTTTTCCCTTTACTTGGCTCTGCCATAGATGACGAGCAGCGGAAAAAATGGAAGCGCATGATCTGGCTCACGTTGGACACGGACAGCGCCCAACAGACCCTTTTCGCTGTAATGGTATCTGTCGGGCTTCTGGCTGGTCACCTAGTATTTTCCCAGAGGAATAGTGCAACATGCTGCACTATTTTGGGCCAGATCTTAGGAGGGTGCTAACGGGGGTGTGAGCGTGGCCTAACCCGAACAGTTGAGAAATGAAGAAACACAACTGGTAAATCGGCACTGCTCTCCCATGAATTCCCAAAGTTAGATTTACCCAAATTCTCTTTTTATTAATTAAATAAAACCAGCAGATACGCGTTTCGGGGTAAGCCCCTTCATCAGTCAGGCTGGGTAAGACAAAACTCTTGGGGCTGCGGGAATACCCGAAAGCACTGCTGGTACCTGATGGCGTTGTAAGTCTATCCAGGGAGCACCAGGAGACGTTGTATATACAACATTTATAGTACTTGGTTCAAATGGGTTCATTGATGTATAATTAATAATATATATATAAAAACAGGCGAGGTGGAGGGGTAGGTGCTCTTCTCTCCCCGCAATGCACCTCTCCCGCTCTCAGACCACAACCTCCTTTCTTTCTCTCTCAAGTTCCCTAACCTCTCCCCAGACCCTCCTACCCACCGTACGTACAGGAACCTTCAGACTGTTCACACCCAAAACTTTGCTAAGACCCTCCAGTCTTCTCTGTCGCCTATCTCTCTCTTCTCTTGCCCCAACCTGTCTGCCACACATTACAACACCGTCCTCAAACATGCCCTGGATGAAGAGGTGCCCCCCATGACCCAAGCCATTTGGTGCAGACCCCGGTAACCATGGCTCGTGCCTCAAATGCGCTTCATCCGGCGGTGCTCTAGGTGTGCTGAACGGCTGTGGAGAAAGTCACAAACGTCCGCAGACTTTCTCCACTTCATATTTATACTCAGAACCTACAACCTTGCCCTCCATCATGCCAAACAAGTCTACTTCACCTCTCTTATCTCCTCACTATCTCACAACCCTAAACGACTCTTTGGCACTTTTCACTCCCTTCTCAGCACTATTCTTCCAGAACACCCCTGACTGTCTGTCCGTTGTCTCTAACACCATGTCCTCTCTCCACCTAAAACTGAACCTCTCTGAAACTGACCTGGTGTTTTCACCCTCCACTAACCTACCTCAACCTGACATCTCTATCTCAGTGTGTGGCACCATAACTCCCAGCACACCTGCTGTCTTGGGGTCATATTCGACTCCGATCTCTCCTTCACCCCGTACATCCAAGCTCTTGCCTGAACATGTCAGCTGCACCTTAAGAGCGTCACCAGGATAAGCTCTTTTCTCACTGTGGACACGCTAAAAACGCTTACTGTTGCCCTCATCCACTCCCGGCTGGATTATTGCAGCTCCTTGCTGATCGGCCTCGCCTGCACCAGACTCTACCCTCTCCAATCCATTCTGAATGCGGCAGCCAGGCTCATCTTCCTGTCCAGTCACTACTCGGACGCCTCTGCCCTGTGCCAGTCGCTGCACTGGCTGCCCGTTAAATACAGAATTCAGTTTAAACTCACTACCCTCATCCACAAAGCCCTCCACAGTGCAGAGCCCCCCTATATTGCCTCCCTCATCTCAATCCACCAGCCAGCCCGAGCCCTCCGCTCTGCTAATAAAATCAGATTAAGTTCCCCTTTAATTCGAACCTCTCATTCCTGCCTCTGAGACTTCTCCAGAGCAGCACCAGTCCTCTGAAATGCGTTACCCTGAAACTATCAGGGCAATCCCTGACACACAAAGCTTCAGGCGTGCCCTAAAAACGTTTCTTTTCAGGCAGGCATACCATATCCCCTAAACCAAACCCCTTTGTACTCCACCTGATAACATGCTTCCTGTCATCCCTACTGCCTGCAATCCCTACTAGCTGTAATCAATCTCCCTCTGCAGTCATACCGATTCAGCCACTATACGGCCTGACTATTGTCTATGTGTATAGCACCCCTCACTCTCCACCTCGTCATAGGCTGCCTGCACACGAGCGGAAATTCCGCGGCGGGATTTCCCGCGGAATTTCCGCCGCTGGAAGCCTGCATAGATTTGCATTAACAAACGCAATCCTATACAGACGGCCGCGATTTGGCTGGGCCAAATCTCACGCGGCAAACAAACTGCGGCATGTCCTATTTCTGTGCGGGGCTCGCAGAGCCCCACACAGAAATGTCACTCACCCGCCGCCGGCTCCGGTCTGCACATGCCGGCACATCAAACAGCCGGCGGGCGCGGGTGAGTACGCGCTGGTCCCTGCAGGCGCTCAGGTCGGGTCCCGCGGCGAGAATCCTTGCAGCCGGATCCGACCCGCCCGTCTGCAGGCGGCCATACTGTGCACATCTGCAGCCCCTTTACCTTCTGTATCACCCCATTATTTGTAGTATGTAAGCTCGTTGGAGCAGGACCCTCACCCCTACTGTCTCCATCAACTGATTACCACATGTAACTGTGGCCTTGTTTCTGTTCCCCCTGTCTTGTAAGCGTTGCGGAATATGTTGGCCCTATATAAATAAAGATTTATATATATATATACTCTGCAATTCAATTTTCTACTGTTTTCAAGATATCTGCTACCTGTCACTGAATTGAATTGTTGTTTTTTTATACAGTAGAGTGAGAAATGTGCATTATTTCTTATGAAATACCACAGTATTTGAAGGGGCTACCCGGGATTAGAGGGTTTTTAAATTACAGGGCTTTTCCGGGGAAAATACTATTGATAACATAACCTGACAATACGTCATGTGATCAGCTGGAGTCCTCCGAACAACCAGACGTCTGCTGTCAGCGCTGCTACACACAGGGGTACAGAGCGGAAGCCAGTGCTCCGACCCCTGTATAGTGTCCGGCGCTTGTAATTGCAGGCACCGTTGTCATTAAAATCAATGGGAGCTGCATCTTCTTCTTCTTGGACCCCAGTGTATTTGCGGCACTGTCAGCGGGCGCCTGATCAGTCAGAGTCCTAAACGCCGGACCCCAGCTGATCATTTATTGATGACCTATCCTGGGGCTTTATGGCCGCCTGTGTCTGCTGCTGCATAGACAGAAGACAAGTATATTTGGGAATTACTGCTACATTTCCAGCACACAAGTCCTCGGATTGTTCTGTGACATTTCTGGGAAGCGGCAGAACGATGGCTTCTCTCTATGACAGCGCCCATTGCGTTATGCATTGAAGTGGTCTGAGTCACCGTCACAATATCCTGCAGCTGTTTCCTCAGCCGTGATCCGGTTTCGCCATCTGACACTCGCCTCTCGGACTCGCTGGCTGACGTGCCGGACGGCCACGAGCCAAGCCTGTAGGGACAAACTATTATCTGGAACCCTGCGCCTGTTCACACCGGGGTCCGCTTACCTGCTCGCTGCCCTTTCGCTCATGGCTAAATCTAAAAGGGATTTTTTAAAGGGCTATTTTCAAGCTTTCCATGTTTGCGATGATCTGGCGGTTTCGGAGGGATTTGGATTTGACTAATTTAGAGCAAATCCTTCGCCACAGACAGACATCACTTGATCTAGAAGGTCGTCTGCTGGCATCAGCGCTGGTCCCGAAATATAACACAGTTTCTCGCACTCTGTAATTAGAGGGATGGATCAACTTTAGACATTTTCTGACATGTTATTCCTGGTATTGGGGGGTGACGCGGCGTTTCGTTGATAGCCCATTGGTTTCATATGCAACGAGAAGTGGAAGCGTTGACCACTTGCTCCGACAGATTACAGCAGAACACTTGGGTAACCAGCAGGGGGACATCTGATTGTCAGGGAACCATTAAAGGGGTTTTCCAAGCGTAAACTATTCATGAGCTATCCCCAAGATAGGCCATCAATTGTTGTTTGATTGGTTCCGTCACTCCAGGACCCCACCGATCAGCTAATTGAAGACGTCGAGGTACTCAAGTGAGCATTGCTGCCTCTTCTCAGGCCTGTAACGTCACATTCATCGGTCACACGGCCTGAGAGCAGCTCAGTCCCATTCAAGTGAATGAGTGCAGTACCAGGCTCTGCAGCTATATACTGTATAGCGCTGTGCCTGCAGCACTCACCAGAGCGAGGCTGTCACTTCAGTCAGCTGCTTGGCGGGGATCCTGAGTGGCGGACCTCCTATAATTTAAGGCTAGAAACCCCCTTAAACAAATTAGAATTACCCAAAACAGAGAACCCCTTTAATGCACCTGTTGCAGCTAGTTGCCTTGCAGACAGGTTTGGGCAGAGGTTTGTGAGGAAGGGAAACTAAAGGGCCCATTTTTCATGACTTTCTACCCATTAATGAGTGCTAGTCTACAATATTGCATGTCGATCGGCAGTTGTTACTGGGTCATTCCATGCCAAAGTTGGTAGGATGGTAGAGAGCAAAAAGTGGCTTACAGATGTGAAATGTTCCCCAGAGTAATGCTGGTGTTCATACAGTAGTTTATGCCTACCAGGCCAATGAAATAAATTGCTAAGTTGGCGTTCACATCAGCATCTGAGACTGCATTTGGAGCCTCCGTCGCTGATTTTTGCCCAAAAAAGGCCTAAATTGCTTAGCATGCTGCACTATTTCGACTTCCAAAATGCTGGATGGATGGAAAGTGAATGGACCTGATTATATTCAGTGGGGTCCATTCAGTGTCCTGCGCTTCTGTCATAAAATGGATCAGGTCCGGCAGAGGTTGCTGTTTTCCTGCTGCCCCAAAAAAGGAGCAGGAAGACAGAAACCCCTGGTGCTGGTGTGAACGAGCCCTAACTTTGCTTCTAGTTATGGTAGAACTTTCATCTTGGGCTTGTTTTGGATTTAAGGGGGCACACTGGTCATAAAATACTGCTTTATAATAAAATAGTTCTTCATTTTAAGGTCACATGATGTGAACTTTGACCTTTTAATAGCTAAAAAAATATATATGTTCAATTCTTTTGGGGAATAAAGTCCGTAATACAGGTAAATGCAATCTCTGCGCTTAATTGCCGGAGGGCATTGGGAACGGGAGAAAATCTGAAATGACTGTACGCCACATTCAGTGAGATACCCCAGCACCGGAAATGACTGTATTGTAGAATGAAATCTAATACTGTAGCAGTCGGTGTTGGGTTCACACAGCTGCAGTACATGGATCAACCTTCGTGAGAACTGATATGTGTGGCTGATGAGGGGACACATCTGATGGGGACGGATCATTGGGGAGTGGGAAAAAGGATCAAAATCTCCTGTAATGTTGCATTCATGACACAACCTAAGCTCCACGTATTATACATGCAAGTCACAAAACCTTGTATCGTCCAAGTACAATGTATCATACGGAATATCGCCACACTTCGCTACTTGTCTGCATACATAACCTCTTCATTTTTAAGCCCCTCCTTGCCCCAGGTATGACAGCATGAAGTTTGACTTCCCGGTCCTCATCTGGCTTCTTCAGGCCCCTGTGTAGAAACGCGCCATTCTCCATTCTTTCTTTTTGACCGCACACATACAAAGTTCATATTCTTGGTATTGCCTTTTACCAGGTCGCACAGCTGACTCGGAGTCATGATTTGCTCAGTATAACGATGTTATCAACTCAAATGTGATGAAAATGTACGCACAGTTATTGCGTTCAGGAGTTGTGAAGCAAGTGACAGAAAAACTCCGGTCATACTTTTTTTTTCTCACTCCTGTTCTCAAAGTCATCTCAAAATGAAACGTGCACTTACCTGTATGACCTACATTATTCCTAAAAAAAACCTGTACATACTCTTTTTTTTGTTTTAAGCTGTTCAAGGTCAAATTTCAGACCAGGTGACCTTGAAATGAAGAACCTAATATTTCATTATAAAATGATTTTTTTAAATGGGAAGTGTGCCCCTTAGCGTCAAAACAAGCCCAAGATGAACATTCTGCCATTATTAGGGGCAAGGTTTGGATATTTTTGTTGTTGTTGACCTTGTAAGTATAAATTTCACATTTAGGGCTAATGCCCACAGCCGGATTTCTGCCGTGTTTTACGCGGCGTTGTGCTGCAGCTATTAGGTTCTACTGAACCTAATAGCTCGATTTTCACGCTGCGGAAAGAAACCGCGACGTGTTCTAAATGCCACTGGAATATGCATGACCGGCTTCGATTGTAGTTAATAGAAGCTGACCGTCACGCTATACTTCCGCTGTAGCACAGCAGAAGTATTGTGTGAATACATGTCCCTAACCGCCGCGTCATACCACACTCCTGGCACGTCTTGCACTGTACTGCGCCGGCTCGAGGGACGGGAGTAATGCGAGTGGATCTGGGAGGTGAGTATGAGGGTTTTAGGGGGCGCTGTGGCAAACTCCGCTGCGATATTCCACCAGTGGAGTCCACCACGTCCGTGGGCATGAGACCTAAGGTTCCAATCGCTCGCTGCATAGTTCCATCCTGTAAAAAGCCCCAAACCAAATGGACCGTATTTTAGTCCCTGGGGTCCGTTCGGTTTCGTCAGATCTGTGATCCAGAACCCCCGGGTGCTGATGTGAATACGCCGTTATTCTCCTGTATGCTGTATGAATACTGTGTATCACTGAGGGCTATGGTGCTACATATGTAAGTTACGTTATGCCCTTTACCATCTTAGATGGTCGGATTGAATAGTTCATTCTCTTGTGATGATTTAGCATAGAATGACCCATGCGGCAGCTGATCGCTAGTATGGAGAGCAGCCATCGTTTCACTACCATCCGTCCCCGGACAGATTGCATTTGTTGGCAGGACATCTCCCTGCTCACATGCGGGATGGGCTGTTGACAAGCAAGTGTTCTTATACCCACATGAAGTACCTGATCAGCCAACAAATGAGCGTATGATACAAAGTCCACCCTGACTTGTTTATTATATGTATTTTTTATTGTATGTCCTTCTTTCTAGATGATTTGAGATGTTGACGTGCACTTTGTCCAGTTGGATGGACCCCAGCCAAACATGGCTTCTGAACTCTGTCAGACCATCTCTGTGGCCAAGCTGGAAAGACACAAGAATCTCTTCTTAAATTATCGCAACTTAAATCACTTTCCTAAAGAACTGCTGAAGGATGAAGGGCTTCAGTATCTGGAGAGACTCTACATGAAGCGCAATTCTCTGACCACACTGGTGAGTACGGCTGATGCTTATCACACTGTTTTGGCTGGTTTCACACGTTACGTATTAGGCTGCCTGTCCACCGGCGTTGCGATATCCTGCGGCAGTTCTCCGCCATGGGAGCTGCCGCCCGGGAGCAGGAGCTGGCAGACGGATCTCCGCTGTCAGCCTGTCTGACAAATAGACTGACTGCAGAGGATCGCGGTAAATTCGCAGCATGCTGCGATTTGCCGTTCGCAAGCGGAGAATCACTCGTGGACAGCGCAGCTGCGCTCTCCATAGCAACGCTATGGAGAGCTTTCACTGCGTTCCCCGCGGCCGTGGACAGGCAGCCTTAGTTGCAGAATTTCAATTCTACAACTAAGTACAGTACAATGTTCGAGAAAACCCCATTCACTCACAGTGCGAAAAATTCCGCCTTGGATCCAAGTCACATTGCAGATTTTCAATTCTGCTTTATGTTCTATTTATTTTGGATATTTCACTGCAGATCTCATTAATTTCAATAGAATAGGTTAAATCCACAACAGAATCGTATGCTGAATGTACGTGCGGCATTTTTGTCTGCATTTATAGCGTAATACGCTGTATGTGCAAAACTACCCTTATTCTTCTACATTGGATTACCAGTCTATAGTGTCAATTACAGCAATATTTTTTTAGATGCCAACCAGCCAAAAGGTAAGATGAGCTGGTATCCATGACCGGGGTAAGCAATGCTTCATGATTTTACCAAAGTGAGACCAGTGCAACTTCCCAGTACAAGGCGCACAAATATGAACCGCATTCTTTTGAATGGGGTCATACACATGAGTGATGTTTACCTGCATGGCAATGCAGGAAACAAATCACGACATGTTCTAGCTTCCTGCGTGCTCTCGCATTGCAGCGCCCATTGGTTTGAACGGGGTCGGCGGCAGCAGCAGCGCACCATGAGCAAGGTGTACGCGATGCGAGGTCTTCCATTGGAAACAATGGGAGGAACTCCATAATACTACACCCCCGAAGTGATGTGAGGCTGTTTGGACATGAAAATGCCTCGCATCAGCGGGGAATTCATATGGTGGGGAACGCGATATTGGGGCAGGATTCACGGCCCCATATCTCACTTGCCAGTGTGAAGTTAGCCTTAGTGATTACTGCCATTTCTATGCCCATATGCCTCTCCTATTACATAATAAAGTCTGCTGCACTCTATCTGTTGCAGTAGGATATAAGTCCTCAAGATGGCAGAGTATTAAGTCATTTCAGAAAATCTTAAGTTCATTATACTCTGTATTTTGGCATAATAGCTCAGCGAACCTAGCATTATAATATCCTGTATCTGATGTTTGCTGTACTTGATTGAACAATGTATAATACTCCAGATTATAGGTAAGTAGCATCACTGAACTGTATAATACACACTCCAGATTATAGGTGAGAAGCAACATATATTCATCTGTGTATTTCAGTGGATGTCCTTACTAGGGGGCGCTCTCCCATGTGCCCTTTCTGTAATCTTGCACCAGTCCATAGGATTAGTCATGAACTTTTTTTCAGCCCAGTATGGAAAGTTAAAGCCTTAAAGGAGATGTCCCGCGCCGAAACGGGTTTTTTTTTTTTTAAACCCCCCCCCCGTTCGGCGCGAGACAACCCCGATGCAGGGGTTAAAAAAACCACCCGCACAGCGCTTACCTGAATCCCGGCGGTCCGGCGTCTTCATACTCACCTGCTGAAGATGGCCGCCGGGATCCTCTGTCTTCATGGACCGCAGGGCTTCTGTGCGGTCCATTGCCGATTCCAGCCTCCTGATTGGCTGGAATCGGCACGTGACGGGGCGGAGCTACACGGAGCCCCATAGAGAAGAGAAGAAGACCCGGACTGCGCAAGCGCGGCTAATTTGGCCATCGGAGGGCGAAAATTAGTCGGCACCATGGAGACGAGGACGCCAGCAACGGAGCAGGTAAGTATAAAACTTTTTATAACTTCTGTATGGCTCATAATTAATGCACAATGTACATTACAAAGTGCATTATTATGGCCATGCAGAAGTGTATAGACCCACTTGCTGCCTCGGGACAACCCCTTTAATTACTACAGATCAGTTGTGCTTGTGGATATAGTAAGCGGACCTCCATGATTCTGCATGTGTTCCATCCAGATCTGGCACGGATTTAGTTAGAGATTTGCTGTGAAATGTACCCGCTCATTGAATTCCTCTGTGAAAGTCCACAGCAAACAATTGATATGCTGCAAAGTTTGAATCCGCGCCGCAGGTCCCTTCCGTATAGAATTTTATTTAAGCACGGGGATAGAATTTTATTAAAATCGCATCCACTTTGCCGTTACTCAAAATTTTCCACACGCAAGAAATTTTGCAGTGTTTATGCCCTGTATGGTCGTGCTCTAAGAGGATGTTAGAATGGGCATTGCGATGCTTAGGAATCCACAGCCTTCTGTTTAGTAACTGCAGATGTATAATGTGATGTATTTATTTATTTTGTTCTATTTTGCAGCCAGAAAATCTTGCCCAGAAGCTACCAAATCTTGTGGAGCTGTAAGTAACTTGTCTCCTCTTATGTTTGCTGTTTTGTTCCATTGCATCCACTAGAGGGCGATGCTGTCCTTCTTATGTCAGGCTCATTTATTTTCTGAAGAAAACGTAGGGAGATGTCCATAAGCAGCAGTGTCCTTCGCAGTCAGAATGCTGGAAGCCAGCAGCCGCTCGCAGTCTTGAATTTATGACATTGCCCTCTATGAAGTATGTAAATTTGTTACAATTATCCCTTTTATCCTTATCGTCTTATAGGGCGCTGGAAATCTATGGCCTCACACGCAGTTGTAATAATAAATATATATTTACCATGATTTTCGGATGTCTCCTCTCCACAACCCAGTAGAGAAAGAAAGACTTGTGGAGTTTGTATGTGAGATGTGTCAGCTAAGCAATCAATTGCTGATTAAACCATATAATGAATTATCCATTATAAACAAACACTCTTCACTGTTATAGATGGGACCCGTTATTATATTATAGCACTGACATCATCGATCTTCTGTAAGGGTAGTGCAATGTCCTCCTGTTCAAAAAGAGACCACGCCAGAGTCTGCCACAAGTGATCATAGCCAGAATGGACTTTCTGGATTGCCATTAAAGGCCCCTTCATCCTGACGGCATGTTCACATAGGCAGAATCTGCATTGGATTTTTTCCAATGCGTGTTACGTGCCAAGATAGTATATGGCTCGGGGATTGTCTGCACACAGCAGTAAGTACACAATGCATTGCATACTGCTGCGTGATCCCATGCGGGAGATATGCATGTTGTGCGCTCTATTAAAATGCTCGTGTGAAACAGCCCTCATGGGGATTTTTTTTTTTTTTTTTAAATCATCGGATTTCATAAACATTCTGAATTATTGAATTTTACCCAAACTTTCCTGACTAAATAAGGGTCAGTATTTACTGGTGTCTGTCATGGTCAAAGTGGACAGACAGGAGCAGCTGTCCGAAGACAACTGGTTCTTGTGGCAATGGCATTATACAGACATCTGATAAGTATTTTGCTATTGTACCGCTACTTTTTATTGTTTTAACAGATTGGGATCTGGTGTTACAAAAAAATTATATAACACAGGACGACAGCATTAAGTGCTGAGAATGATAGCGAGGGCACTACACTTTGCAATAAAGAAGTATTGCAGTGTATTGGAAAGTGATTGCATGTTCAAATCCCTTACTGAGACTAAAGGAAACATAAAAGAAATTTAATTTTTTTAGCAGAATAAATATATATATATATATATTTCTATAAAATAAAAAACACTTTTCCCATATATTATATTAAAAAACAAAATTGGTACCGCCACATCAGAAAAAGTCCAGACTGTTAAATTTAATCTGCAGAGTAAAAAATGATCAAAAAGTCATCTGTACCTGAAAATGATATTAATAGCAATTACAGCTCACCCCAGAAAAAAACACAACTCAAATATGACAACACAAAGCAAATTCTTATTTCTTAGAGGTAGCAAAACATGTCAAAAAGTATGTAAAAAATCTTCATAATCGTACCGACCTGCAGAATTAAGTTAACATGGCTTTTTTTTTACCGCATGCTGGACACCGTAAAAAAGAAACCTAAAAAAAAGCAATGGCAGAATTGTGTTTTTCACGTCCAAGCCACAAATAATTTTTTTAAATTAGTTTCTCAGTACATTCGTTCCGAAAAAAAAAACCTCCAGCAGGCATGTCATTTTGAAGGTAAAACGAAAAACTTATGGCTCTTGGAAGACCGAGAGAAAACAATGAATAATGACTGCGGTGGAAAGAAATTGTCCAGGATTAGAAAAAAAATTGCTAAGCTTTTCCATAAAACGGTGCCACACTCGTCCATGGGCTGTTTCTGGTACTGCAGCTCATTCTCCATTTAACCCCTTGAGTGGCGGGTTTCCTACCACCCTGTCGTGCCCACCAGGGCAGGGTTTTTAAAATGGTCTAATCATTGAATTTCAACTAATTTTGCAGTTGCATCTCAAGAGCCATAACTTTTTCATTTTTCCATTGACATGGCCATATAAGGGCTTGTTTTTTGCAGGACAAGTTGTGATTTTTTAAACTGGGGGGAGGAAAAAAAGAAATGGGGAAAAAAGAAAAAAACAGGCCATGTCATTAAGGGGTTAAATAATGTACTAACTTCCTTCTCTGGGTCATTACGACACATGGATACCACATGTGTGATTTTATTATTGATTTTTTACAAAGTAAAGGGAGACAAGTGTTTTTATTTTTTTTTTTATATAATTTTTTAACTTTTTTTTTTTCTTTTTGTCCCTTTAGGGGACTTCCACAGGGACCCATCAGGACCCCCTGATCACATTCTGGGGGTCCGATGGTGACAGCCCTTTACACGCTGCAGTGACAGCCCTTTACATGCTGCAGTCACATAGACTGCCGCATGTAAAGGGTTAACACAGCAGAGATCGGAGGTTTTCTCTGATCTTTGCTGTAAGAGCAGGTACCTAGCTGTCCTCTCACAGCCAAGCACCAAGCTCTCCCTGCCACAGAGACCATCGGCTTGCTTCTGACAAGCCGATGGTCTCTATGGCAACCTGTAAACAAAGCAGGAGATTGCCGGCATATCGGCAATATCTTCTGCTGGTTCTTCAAAGCCCTTGCTTTGTTCTCTGTGGGTCTGTGCAGGCAGAGCACACTGTCACAGCTTGTGGCATTGTGCTCTGCAGCTCCCATAGTGATACATAGCCCGGAAATCTTCCGGGCTATGTCGCTATGAGCAGTGGAGCTTGTCCCGGAAAATTTCCGGGTGTGCCACTCAAGGGGTTAAGGCCGCCTGCAGACAGGCGGGTCGGATCCGGCAGCGAGGATTCTCGCCGCGGGACCCGACCTGAGCACCTGCAGAGAGCAGCGCGTACTCACCCGCGCGCCCGCGGCTCCGGCTGTTTGATGTGCCGGCTTGCCGGGCAGCCGGCGCATGCGCAGACCGGAGCCGGCGGACGGCCAGTGACGTTTCTGTGCGGAGAAATAGAGCATGCCGCGGTTTGTTTGCCGCATGAGATTTCGCACGGACAAACCGCAGCCGTCTGCCTAGGATTGCATTTGGCAGCTTCCAAGGGCGTAAATTCCGCGGGAATACCCGCAGCGGAATTTCCGTCCGTCTGCAGGCGGCCTAAGTCATTGCGAATGATCTGCAACACCAGATGTGGACAATTGCAATGCTGAGTCTGGAAAAAAGCAGAACCGTTTTCCTATCCTGGACAACACATTTAATTAACAGCAAAGACCAGTTCTATATTAGTAGAGAACTAAGAATGACCTCAGTGGGTTTTATAGGTCAGTGTTCCTATCATTTAGATCACCATACCTAATGCACTCTACATTATATGTCATATGTTACTGCCTAATAGACCCATTGTGATACAGACAGCTGATGAACACGTCTATGTGTATAATTGCATCACTGCGGTAAAATGATTTTCCATTTTGGTTTTCTGCACAGTCCGGTTAGTGAGTTCTGAATGATCACTGCTATACCTGAGAACATATACCTACCAGTCACATTATTTTCATGACCTCAATAGCTTTCCATATAGAAATGTAGCAGAGAATCTATAGTGAAATAGGAAAATTAGGAAGCAGGGCACGGACGACGTAATTACCTCTTTGCATTGGGCTGAGCTAGTTATCACTCACGCTATGAAAGAGGGCAGGGCCATAGTAGTCCCAGTTCATGCTGATCTGAAAATATGGCTGCCATAGCAGCGGAGTCTTCATAGGAAGATTAAAGGGATATTCCCGTCCCTGGAATGCTATTTCTATGTGTTCGAAACAGCAAAACAACGTGATCAACCATAAGATGTTTATTTCTAATATGCTCCGTTCTCCAGATTTTGATTCCTCTTGCCTTTGGTTGTTTACTGCTTCTTACTGGGGGAATCGACCGCCTCTGCTATAGCTAATGGCCCGGTGGGTTCTAGTACACATGCGCTCCCAAGATCCTGATCACTGGATATAGATGAAAACACAGAGTAAGAAATGTGGAAGCACCAGTCGCCTCTGTGCGAAGGTGGGTCAGTTACCCTGCCAACAAGCAGTAAGCAACTAGTGTGCAGAGGAATCAATATCTGGAGAACGGAGCACTTAAGATATGAATATCTTATGAGTGAGCGCATTGTTTTGTGATTTTGAACACATTGAAATAGGATTCCCAAAATGGAAAACCCCTGTTAATAGTAAATACTAATTTTCCATTTTTTGGGTTGTTAATTATTATAATGCTTTGTATGTTTTTTTTATTTTTGAGCTCCAATATAAACTTTTTAGCATAAAGGACAACAGATAAATCTTACTATTAATGCGTTAGAGATCTGATAAGTTTTGCAACTTTCTAACTTGAAGTTTTCCTTCCAAAAACAAGAGTGTAACGGACTGCTATTCCTTCGGACTGGAGCTAATGAAAAGCTTGCTGGAAATTAAATCTGGATTATGTTGGGATCAGGTAAAGCTGCTGCTTTAGCATCTTGGCTAACAAGCAGTTAAAATCACAATCTTTACTAGACAAGGAGGATTGAGAATCTTAGATTGTCCTTCAGACTGGTGGGACGAACAGCAGCCTGTTTTGTCCCATCCGAAGACAAGGGCAGGCAAGATCAAGTATCTGAACATGGCGCTGTCGCCAGCAGGAAGTCAGCCAGATCCCAGACACTAGGTTTTCAATGTGCCCTTCATAGGGGTGAGAGGCTCCCTGGGTATCTTGTTGGGCACAGTCTCTGCACACACGCAGACATAGGAGGACAATGTCTGAACACCCTCTCCAATATTAAGCAGAGCAGAAAAGTTACCAGGACATGCTTCTGGCACGAAGGAGAAGACTGCTGCGCAATCAATTTCGACTTTACCTGTCATTGTATAGCTATATTCACCTGATAGATGATCCGAAGTCTCTTTAATATCTACAGAATGCTTCTGATAGATACATCAGGTCACTTGATGTAAGTGCAGTAACAAAGGACCACACAGCGAAATAAATGAAGAAAATCATAAACCATCCTTGTCTGCTTTCAATATTTTCATGTAGACTTAAGATGCTACAAATTTGTGCACATCGAGGATTGTTTGCATGTAAACCTCACCCACAAGTACCGGCCACACTACCATAACTACAACCAAGCGCCTCCATTAATAATGCTACCAAAGTGCCACCCCATAATCCGATATAGCAGAGTTTTAGCTCTGTAAAGCTCTGTTTACATAGAATCATTGAATGGTAAAGTTTGGAAGGGACCTCCAGGGTCATCAGGTCCAACCCCCTGCTCACTGCAGGATCACTAAATCATCCCAGACAGATATTTGTCCAGCCTTTGTTTGAACACTTTCATTGAAGGAGAACTCACCACCTCCCGTGGTAACCTGTTCCACTCATTGATCACCCTCACTGTCAGAAAGTTTTTTCTAATATCTAATTTGTGTCTCCTCCCTTTCAGTTTCATCCTATTGCTTCTAGTCTTTCCTTGTGCAGATGAGAATAGGGCTGATCCCTCTGCACTGTGACAGGCCTTCAGATATTTGTAGACAGCTATTAAGTCTCCTCTCAGCCTTCTCTTCTGCAAGCTAAACATTCCCAGATCCTTTAACGGTTCCTCATAGAACATGATTTGCAGATTGCTCACCATCTTGATAACTCTTCTCTGAACTTGCTCCATTTTGCCTATGTCTTTCTTAAACTGGGGTGCCCAAAACTGGACACAGTATTCCAGATGAGGTCTGACTAAGGAAGAGTAGAGGGGGGTAATTACCTCACATGATCTAGACTCGATGCTTCTCTTAATACATCCCAGAATTGTGTTTGCATTTTTGGCTGCTGCATCACACTGTTGATTCATGTTCAGTCTGTGATCTATTAGTATATCCAAGTCTTTTTCACATGTGCTGCTGCTTAGCCTAATTCCTCCCATTCTGTATGTGCTTTTTTCATTTTTCTTTCCCAGATGTAGAACTTTGTATTTCTCCTTGTTAAATACCATTCTGTTAGTGAATGCATCTGGTTTTCTGCTCTGCAGTTATCTGCATTCAGGGTTCCGTTCTTCTGTTCCATTATTGAAACAGAAAAGCGGAAACCTTGCAGATGACAGATCCATCCTAGGATGGTAACAAATGGTGCCAAACAGATCCCATTAACTATAATGCAGACTGTTTGGCTTCCTTTATGCTGTCCAGCATTTTCGCTATTTGTTCCAAGATTTCTAGACATTACTCTGTTTGCGGCCCCGAATAGGCCTTCAGCGCAGATGCGAACCTAAATAAGTCCAAAACACTGTGTTAAATTTCATAATAAATATATATTTGGACTCTGGACCTTGTAATACAGAGCCTAAATGCCCTGCTTACCTTCACACATGATCAAAACATTAGGGGAACCGAGGGGTGTACATATTTATATAGCACTCATTGAAGTTAATGGAACAGGATAACTACATATGCAGCGGCCTCTTCCTTGTGGCGCCAGCTAACAGCCTTCTGCAGGAAACTAAAAGGTAAATTGTGACTAGATTTATGCTGCTCATACCATAGGCGGCATGAAGGCCAAGCCTGTGCCCATATTACAGGGAGGGGTCTTATTATTAAACGCTGCAGTGTTCAGACAGAACGGGAACAACGGGGAGTCGAGTCACGGAGGCGGAACCCTGCTGGCATCTCCCCACTTAGGTCAGCCAGGTCTCTACCTATACACAAACAACCTATGGAAAACTGCTGACATGTTGGTGGGGGTCGGAGTACCGAGACCCCCACCAATTAAAAATAAAGGGGCAGAAGCCAATGAGCACTGCTCCTATGTTTTTTCTGCGCTGCTCAGAAGTTTTCTAAAACTTTAGTCACCCGTTAGTAGTTCTGCTGAGAGTCCCGAAAACCTCTCCTACTTCAGTAGGCAAAATAGACAAGCATGTGAGACAGGGGCCGCACGAGCCTACAGGGAACAGAAAACACAACAACCGTGTCCATGTACTTTGTGTTCCACTGATAGTAAACTCCAATGTACTCCTACATGTTATTCGCTGTGATGTCACAACCATTGGTCATTTTAATACAAACTAATGGAAAAATTACATTTGCATATGTCAGCCATTCATCTCAGTGGAAAAATAACTATTTGGAGGATAGAATAGAATAGTTCACCTATAGAAAGTAAGTTAAATAAGGAGTTGAAGCTTAGTCAGAAGTATACTACAGGGTCACTTAAAGAAATAGGCACCTCGTGCGAGTTTTGTGCATCTTGCAGCACACAGAACTCGGGTGAGATTCTCGCCCGTGTGAATGTAGCCTTACACTCATGGGAAGTGGAGGAAACAAAACTTTGGTTTTTGATAGATTCCCCATAAGAAAAAAATTACAAGGTGTTGGATCTGGATTTCTCGATGGCCCATGTGTCGGCTCCATGTTCTGGTCTGTTTAGCGGCCAACATAGAGCAGATTTTGATCCTTTCGAACACGGGTTTTCTGTTCCACATGTACAAGTATTGTGTTTGTTGACTTTTCCATTAATGTGAAAGCTGGACTCGTCATCAGAATCTAACTAGCCTGTCGAATGTCCATGCAGAAGGAATGACGTACCATTGTGGGTATTTTAAAAAAAAAACTTTGCACTATCTGCAGCTTATAAGGAAACCTTTTTAAATGTTTCCGCAAAATTTTCCACACGGTCTGTAGTGGCATCTGTGTTGTCACCTTCCTGAGACTGTGTAGGTTTCACAGACATGATCCACTTGTTCCTCTGCTACAGGTCTTCCGCTAAACTTTTACCTTTGCATAAACAACCTGCGTTCAATGTCTTTCCTCAATCCTAAAAAGACTACCTTGTAGGTTTAACCCTTTACAATCCAATTTGTATCCTAGTTTTCCTAGGGGGCTTAGTCTTTTTCTGCCATTATACAACAGCGCTATCTGCTGGCTAAAGCCAGTACTGCATGAGGTGACACGTTGGAGAGGCTCCAACAGCAGAGAGGCTGGCAATATACAGTAAGAGAACCCCAACAGACGTCTTCCAACAGCGGAGCTGTACAGCCTTAAATCATAATGTCTCCAGACAGTGGATTGGAAAGGGTTAACTTATCGTGATCTAAAATTCCACTGTATGACAGTGTAAAAAATAAATAAATTAATAAATAATTATTTTTAGTACACAAAGCCTTATCTAGCAAAGCAACAGCCATTTTGCTTAGCTGTTGCAACAGATCTTTTTGCAACACGGGTGAAAGAGGTCTGAGCCATTGCCAAAACCCTAAATGCTAGTTGCATGCATTCTCTGCACAGGACCTATAGCGTATATGTTATTACAGATCAGTCACATGACCCGTGATGATCTCCTTGGCACTTTTTAGAATGTAGGGTAAAAACGGCCAAGAAGGAGTTAAACAAGTGACGGTGTTTAATTCTGCCTGCCTGCACCTCCGTAGTATACAGAACTGGATCTCTGCTTTGCCCTTGATGCTTAGTGTATTAGCATGTCTGGAAATGTTTGTCCTAGCACAAGTCCTTCAGGGTAACAGCTGTTCTGTATTTTTTTTTCTTGTTTCTGAAGGTATCTGCACTCCAATAACATTGTGTTTGTCCCAGAAGGTAAGTGCCTCTCCTGCGACAATGTGGTCAACTGGCCTAATACTTCAATGACTCTACCAACAAAGGAAATCACCAGAAATGAGTGGCCTTTTGTGCAGCTGTTAGACATTCTAGGCTGCCTTTTCTTGTATCTGGTTCTTTCCTTGATGTTTTTCAGAAGTGCCAACCACTAATGGCAGCTGTTTGGGCTCCCACATGGGTTGGCCCTTGTCCTCTAGCTTTTTCCTAACTCTGAATTGCAAATGTGAATCTGGAGTCCGCTGTATTCATGAACTGCGTGTTCTTGATGGCCACTAATTGACAGCTTTTCCCTGATCACTGTGTATAGGGAGAACACTGTCAATCAGCAGGCAGTTGGAGTCCACAGCTCATGAATATACATTTGTTTGAATGTTTTATTTTTTTATCCTAAGGCCTTGAAAGTACCGCTGTCTGATTCAGCTGTAACTTAACTTTCCTTAGATTTGGACCCATGGATTTTTGGGGTTTCACCAGTATAGATTTCCACTTTATTAGAGACACCTATCTAGTAGCCCTCCTTTCACCTTCAGAGTTGCAGCAGTTTGGGCTGGCATAGATTTCACTAAGTGTTGAAATTGTTCTACAGGAATATTGGCCCATGCGGACAAGAGAGAGTAATGCGATGGCGGTACTGACCTGCTCTGGACAGCTGACAGGAAGGGTTCATCAATTCATTCTGCTTGTGCCAAAATCTGACCCTCCCATCAGCAAGGTGCAACAGAAATCTGGAATCATCTGACCAAGTGATGTTTTTCCACTGCCCGATGATCCAATTTTTTGCGTTCTTTTGCCCCCTGCAGTCTTGCCTTGGATGCCTGCTGTTATAGCCCATCTATGCTAAGGAACAACAAGTTGTGCGTTCTGTCACATTAGGTAGAGCACCAGTAATTTTTTTGACAGCACTGCCTGTTTATTAGAATGATTCTTAACATCCTCCTCTGACCCCTTTCTTCAATGAGTCTTTTACATCCGTAGTATCCCCTTTCATTTAATTTTTTTTCCCTCGATCTCACGTTTTTCTGTCTACTCTCCACACTGCTGCACATGGAAACCCTACCAGGCTGGCAGTGTATGAAATCCTAGCCATACCTAGTCTGGCACGGATGACCAGGCCCTGTTCTTCAATCACTTGTTTTTTCCATTCTAATGTGTATTCGCACTAAAACTGATCCAAGGAAAACTTGCTGACTTGGTTTTTTGCTGCACGCCAAGGTCATGGGTCTAATTTCCGTACAGGGAATTTGTGTGTTACTGCGTTTGAATCGTGAAAGGGCAGGTGTCTCTAATAGAATGGCTGTTAGTGTATGAAGTCCATACAGCACAAGATGGTTTAGGTGTAACTTTACACCTCATTTCTGTTCTGCCTCTGCACCTATCATCGGGGAGCTGTGTAAGAGAGCACACCCTAGTCGGGAGGGATAGCGTCCGTCACTCCTTAAAGGGGTTGTCTCGCGGCAGCAAGTGGGGTTATACACTTCCGTATGGCCATATTAATGCACTTTGTAATATACATCGTGCATTAAATATGAGCCATACAGAAGTTATTCACTTACCTGCTCCGTTGCTGGCGTCCTCGTCTCCATAGCGCCGACTAACGCTGTCTTCTCCTTCCATTAGACGCGCTTGTGCTGTGCGGTCTTCTGCTCTGTTGAATGGGGCCGCTCCGGCGTGCTCGCACCGCACATGTCTTCTGCGCATGCGCAGACCAGCTCTCCGGCGCGAGCACGCCGGAGCGGCCCCATTCAACAGAGCAGAAGACCGCACAGCGCAAGCGCGTCTAATGGAAGGAGAAGACAGCGTTAGTCGGCGCTATGGAGACGAGGACGCCAGCACCGGAGGGGGTAAGTGTATAACTTCTGTATGGCTCATATTTAATGCACGATGTATATTACAAAGTGCATTAATATGGCCATACAGAAGTGCTTAACCCCACTTGCTGCCGCGGGACAACCCCTTTAAGGAGAACACCTAGAAGGTGTGTGAGGAGACTTATAAGGCCATGTTGCTCCTCTGGGTAATATATGCAAATAAGGAAAATGTAACAACACCTCTGCAGCGCCACCTATTGGATGGCAGCATTTCTGAAAATCAACGGTATAGCAGCTCTCCTTAAGGAGAGCACCTAGAAGGTGAATAAGAGAGATGGAACAATCCTCTGACCTCTCCTTGTGGAGTGACGCTACCCCTCCCGACACCCATCACAGGCCTCTCACTAGCCAAGCTACTGCACACTGATGAGGGGCAAGCACCCTGAAACAGCTGTCTGTGTATGGATTCAGGCTTGGTTTTCAATTCCTAATCCTTGTTCCAAGGACCTTTATAAAGGGTTTGGACATTGATTTGCAGGAATGCTGCCATCCAATAGGTGGCACTGCAGAGATATTGCCATTTACCTTACAGAGCACACCCTAGGCATGCACAGCAAAGCTCCCCCCACCCCCTCCATAGTAAAACTGCACCCTGCCTTCATTTCTAGTCTGCAGATACCATTTCTTATAGTAAATGACCAATGTGCAAACATTAAAGAAATGTAACCTGCATGCCTTTTATATCGCATGTTGTGATTATTCTGTGTTCTCTGCAGCCATCGGCTCCCTGGTAAAGCTGCAGTCCTTGGACCTCAGTGATAATGCACTTGAAATCCTATGCCCTGACATTGGAAGACTTAGATCGCTGCGCCATTTACGGCTCACAAACAACCACCTGAAATACCTTCCTCCAGGTAACGTGTGACCTACATGAGCATCTGCTTCCCCCGGCCCGGCTCAGCAGGTGTCTGAGACCACTCAGATCTTACCCGTCAGAAGTGCGTATCTTTCTGGTAATGTACCAGCGCTAGTGAAAGGAAGTGCTGGGTGATTAATACTGCAACTGTCCAGGTACACTCTGATTTCCTGGAAGTTCTTTTAAGCCTGATATGTTGTTAATTGTGGCAGGAGGAGAGTAAAAGCGATAACATACTGTTTTTGTACTAAAACTTTACATACTATATTTTTGAACATTTTGGTTGTTAACCACATAACAGGTACATTTTCTATATACACGTCACAGCATTTTGTGAAATGAAACTACTGTAAATTACCAGTAGCTAAAATATTACATTTTGAATGTATTCAAATGAAAATCTCTTTCGGAACCACTTTAAGTCCTTTTAGTTATAGGAAATACATGGTGAGCCGTCCTATTATACACTGATCGATCACTGCATTCGGAACAGCTGCCACGTGACCTCTTGTGATTGGTGATAAGGTACCACGTGATGGTGCATCATGATCTGCTCTTAGATAATGTGCTGACCTCTCCTCTGTACACTAGGAGGCAACTTTTGGCAGTCATGGGTCAACATGTTGACTTGAGTGACTTTGATCATGGCCGGATTGTTGGTGTCTGGTGCCAATATTTCTGAAACGGTTGCACTTGGTGGTTATCAAGAGCGTACCAAGATTGGTTGAACCATGGACAGACCTCCGACAGAAGATCACATAGTGACATGCCACTTGTTGTATCTCGGCATTGATGTTCCATAGTGGACCTACTCGCCCATCAGTACAACAGTAGGAAAGTTAGACAAATTTCCACAATGACCATGGGGTGTACCTTGCATCAACTGGGTTTTAGTAGATGTAGACTGACCAGGGTGCTCCTGATGACTCTGTGTCATCACCACCAACACCTTGCATGTACCCAGGAAAGATGTCAATGGATCTTGGACACATGGCAGAAGGTCATCTGGAGTGACGAGGCCTGTTTAAAGCTGAACCATATGGATGGCCAAGTGTGCATCTGACTTAAACGGAATGAAGTCTTATCCAATGTGAGGTTCACCAGGCAGGTGGCATGACCTAGGACCATTGGTCATCATACCACAATCTTCGAAAGGTGAATACTACAGGGACCTGTTAGCTAATAATCTGCACCCGTATCTTCCCTGACCACAGAGCCATCTTTGAACAGGACAACGCTCCATGTCTTTGAGCTCAGATCAATAGAGAGTGGTTGGAGGAACACAACAATGAATTCTCCATACTGCTTTGGCCCCTGGACTTGCCAAACAGTAATTCCATTAGACATGTTTGGGATATGCTGGAAAGGGCTGCTCCCACTTACCACAAAATGTGCACCAACAGACAGTTGCTGCAGAGGTCATGGATCAAATTGAGTATGGCAGATGTTCCCCACCTTGTGGAATATGTTCCTTGATATCTGAAAGCTGTGATCCCCCCCACAAAAGTGGACCAACTGGTTTTTGAGTAGGTGTTCCTAATGCAGTGATCATTTAGTGTATACTTCTGGTATTTGAATCTCTTTACTAGTCGGAGTTAGTTACTGGAGCAGGACGGCCACGGGGGATTCAGTTTTCCATGGATACCCTCCTGGCATACATCAAAACCCCTCTTCTGTCTTCATTCATATGTTGCAACTTCCCTCTGCCATTACCCAACATGCTTCTACTCGTGAATGGAACAAGTTGGGTTGTAGACTTCTAATAAGGAGTACGCTGTTATATGATTTGAAGTAGTTGTAAGATGGTGGGTCACTTTAGGGTGATTAAATTTGTTTGATTTTCCCCCCCCAGTACGTCAAGTGATCTAACACTATGTTAGTAGTTATTTAAATACCAGCATGTAAAGGGTGCAGAAAGCGCTAAATAGAATTTCAAAGATAAGAATGGGTACATTGCATGCTGTACTTGCAATCATTAAACCCTGAACGCTCCATGACGTACAGTTATGTCATGAAGGTTCGAGGTTTCTATGGAGCGGGATCGGGAGTCGATCCCGCTCCATACAATGCAGGTTTCGGTTGGCTTAGACAGCTGACACCCGCTCGCAATAGCCACAATCAGAGTGTGGCATATTGCAAGTTCAAGTTCCTTATGGGGACAAAAGAAAATGTAGAGAACAGTAAAAAAAAGTTTTATCAAAAATAATAAAAGGAAATACAAATACTGTAAATACTCCAGTATAAGTCTAGTTTTTCAGCACATTTTTTTGTGCCGAAAAAGCCCCCCTCGGCTTATACTCGATTCAGGGAAGGCTTAAGAAAAAACCCTCCATACTCCCCTCCCAGCCGGCGTCTGTGTCTCCGGCGGCGGTGTGGCAGGCTGCTTGAATTCTCTCCGCTGTCATCCCCTGCCGTCCTTTTTGCTCAGCTCTGTCATCCCCCGCCTTCAGCGCTGTGTAAGTAAGAGCTGTGATTGGATCGAGCGTCAGCCAATCACAGCCGGTGCTCGATCATTCACAGCCAATCAAGCTGCTTTAGATTTCTCCCCGCTGTCATCTCTCTGCTCGTCTTTCAAATCCCCTGCCGTCAATACTGTGTAAGTAAGCGCTGCGATTGGATCGAGCGCCAGCTGTGATTGGCTGGCACTCAATCCAATCACAGCGCTTACTTACACAGCACTGACAGAGCCAAGCAGAGAGGATGGCGGGGGATGACAGCAGGGAGAATTTAAGCTGCTTGTCACACAGACGCCGGCTAGGAGGGGAGTATGGACAGGTTTTCTTTACCTAGTATATACCTGAGTATAGCTCGGCTTATACTCGAGTCAATAAGTTTTCCCATTTTTTTGTGGTGAAACTTATTGTCTCGGCTTATACTAGGGTCGGCTAATAATCAAGTATATGCAGTAAGTTTAAAAAAACAAAAACTTTTCCCATATTTATAATAAAGAAAAAAAATCTAAATAAGATAATGGAAAAAAAAACTATTTGGTATAATTGCGCTTGTAGAAATCCGATCCATCAAAGTAACACGTATTTATCCTGCATGGCAAACGACGTCAGAAAAAAACATCAGAATTGTGCTTTTTTTGGGTCCTCTCATCATCCCAAAAAATATATAATTAAAAAAGAAAAAAAAAGTTTTATGTGCTCCAAAAATAGTACCAATAGAAACCACAGGATGTCCCATAGAAAACAAGCCTTCACACAGCTATGTCGACGGAAAAATAAAAAAAGGTATGGCCAAAAGAAGATGACTGCAAAAAATACATTTTTTTCACAAAGATATATATATATTTTTTTAAGTAGTACAGCAAAACATATATATATATATATATATAAATATAGATATAATGGATAAATTTATCATTTTGGTAATCGTACTGACTCACTGAATAAGGTTATGTAATTTTTGCTGCAGTGTACGCCGTAGAAACAAGACCCTCCCAAAGATGATGCAATTGCTTTTTTTTTTGCTATTTCACTCCACTTAGAATTTTTTAAAATGATTTTCAGTACATTAAATGATACAATAAGTACCATTAGAAAATACAACTCGTCCCGTAAAAACAAGCCCTTAAAAGAGCCAAGTTGATGGATAAATAAAAGTTTTAGGGCTTTTTGAAAGTGGGGTGAAAAAACTGAAAATATAGTGGGGAGGGGGTAAAGGGCTGTGTCCTTTAAAAGTCAAACGTTTGAAATAAATGACGGGAAATGAGCCTATGTTTGCTTCTCTTGTGATTGAGCTTCTGCAGACTCCTGTGTGATTATGACATGTACTCCTTGTGCTCATGTTTATAGAAATTGGAAAGCTGAAAGAACTACAAACATTAGACCTTTCCACCAATAACTTGATCACTTTACCAGAAAAGCTGCACCTTTGCCAGTCGTTGCGTTACCTGACAGTAGACCGGAACTTTCTGTTCAGCATTCCACGCCACCTCTGCCAGTTAGCTAGTCTGAACGAGCTCTCCATGGCTGGCAACTGCCTGGCGTCTCTACCTTTAGGTGAGTGTCATGGGGGAGGATGGAGGCCAATGTCTGTCTTCAGAATGTTCACAAGCTCTATGACATAAAAGAAATTGTGACAAAAGTCCCACTGACTCTTCTTAGAATATTTACACGAATACTAAGACTGATGAGAATTGTTACTAAGCATCCTGTCTTCAAGAAACATACAAGATGAGTTAGAAGAAGTCAGTGACTGATGGGCTAAACTGAAAGACTGTATCAAAAATCCTCTGCCTGCTAGTATATTGTATGTGGTTTATCTGTACAGACTACTTCATATCATAAGATCCACCGTGATGATTATAATTTCAGAATACAGATTTTATCTAGCAAAATCAATTGCAATCGGTTTAAGGGCCAGATAACGCCTAGTTTTTCATTATGTTCTGGAGTTCCGTCTGAGAACAGGATTGAGACTGAACCCCAGAATGGAACCATAGGCTTCCATTGCTTAAAACAGAGTCCAATAAGGTCTGAGCAGCTTTGCAGTCAGCTGTGCCAGACAGAATAGCGTGGTCCTGTCCCAGGGTTTCATCTGAATCCCGTTTTCAAGGAACCCTGGGACATAATGGGAAAAAAAAGGGTGAACAGTCCCTTAAAGGGAACTTGTGAGCGGGTTCAAGCTACCTGAAGCAGGTCATCATGAACTCATGACAGATCTGCCCAGAGCGCCCATGCAAGTGTTTCAAAATAAACATACTTTGAAGTTTGACTCTGGAACACAGCTCTTGAGTCAAAGAGGTGGGCCTCGCCTGCATCTACCCCTCAGCATGTTGTCTGACAGGTCTCTCCCTATACACAAGCAGGGAGAGGAGCTGTCAGTCTTCCTGCTGCAGGCAGGGAGAGCCCAGCGTGGCCTACCTCTTTGACCCGAGAGCTCCGTTTCTGAGTCTAACTTTTTAAGACACGACTGCTGAATTGTATTATTAAGAAATTGTTTATTAAGAATTACAAAAATAATAAAAGCATTTAATAAACAGAACATAAAGGAAATGCAGAATCAATAAAAGGGAAATACGTCTCCTCAGGTCACACATATAAGGGCTAGTGCACACGGCCATGACAGGCTCTGAGTCCGTCACGGTGCCCCCTTCCCCCAGAGACCCCATACTCACCTCCGGGTCCACTGCCCGACGTCCCGCATCCCATGCCGGCGCGCATGCGCAGTACAGTGCATGACGCGCCAGCAGTGTCATGTGACACAATGGCAGCGTCACATGACGTGCCGTCTGTGTCATATGACGCGGGCGTCGGTGGGCCGGGAAGCGTTTTCACGCTATCTACCGCTGTGCTACAGCAGACGATAGCGTGACGGACGGCTTCCATTGACTGCAATGGAAGCTGTCCACGCGTACGAACGCGGCAAATAGAACATGTGGCGGGTGATTACGTGTGATTTCACGGGGTGGAATTCCGCACTGTGAGCATTGCGCTATTAGGTTCAATAGAATCTAATAGCTGTGGGGCAACGCCGCGGATATCCGCTCATGGGAATTAGGCCTAAGAAGTTCCCAAAGAAAATCCTTCTTATATAAACCTACAATAGGCGCAACCAATCTCAATGTCATGCATAATGTAAAGTGTTACACGCCTGGAAATCCCTGCGCCCCTGCATCCGCATATTGTATGCCACTGGCCTCTGTTAGCCAAGTAAAAAGCCCCTGATCATATACCATATTAAGGCCTCATGTCCACTAGAAAAATACAACCCGCACAGAATCTGCCGCGGTTTTGCTTTAAATGGTATTTTTTTTGCATGCAGATATCCGCACACATTGCTATCAATGTGATAGCAATGTTGCCGATCCGCGCAGAATCCGTGGCAAAATGGAGCATGCTTCGTTTTTTCTCCCGCACGTGAAAAACGCAATTCTTTTAAAATGCCATCCGAGGGTGCAAAAATCAATTTAAAATCCGCTGCGGATTCTATTTAGCTAGTGGACATGAGGCCTAAGTGCCTCTAACAGGCCGTGTTTTCAGGATATCCTATAGAGAGAAGACCTGTGCCAATGTCTGATGCCCTGCCCATAATTCCATCACCTGAGGTCTGGAATTGGGAAGCCCTGCTCTACTGTATGAATGACAACGATCTAAATATCCTGAAAATGTTCATACTTGTTTAAACACCGACACCCTTCCACAGGGTGTCCTCCGTCGTGAACATGACTGTAATAATAGGCTCGTTAAAGGGGTTTCCAGGAATTATAAATAGATGTGACATGAGCGTATGTGATGAAATAATAAAAAACATTCCCCCGGGCTCTAGCGCCAATGCTGCTGTGCTTCCCTGCTGAAGGCCGCACCAATGACTTCTGTACTGTTGCTGATGCCATGTAAACAAAGGCTGTGGGGAACCACAAGAGCATCAGCACTGCAGTGGTGGGGAATGTGTTTTGTTATTATGTCACATATATCCTGCTATCAGATTTTTATTGTTTTCATTAGTCCTTTATTAAAAAAACAATACTAAGCCACAAAACGGTCCAGCTTCTTTTAAACATTAATGGTCTGAGTTTGTAGAATTATATTAGAGAATTGAGGCGGACATAAAAAGGGGACAACTCTACGTGCCGCCCAGATTGGTTCCCAGTTGTCAGTTAGTGACAAACGGTCATTTTATAAAGACTATGCTCCCGCAAAGCAGAATTTGCTGCAGAATATCCTCAGTCCACAATCTGCATCATTTTAGCACAGAAGTCATCCTCTCATTTGAAGAGGTGGAATCCACCCCACAAATCTGCAGCTACCGTGTTTACCCGAAAATAGGTCCTACCCCGATAGGAAGACCTATAGGGTTTTCGGGGGGAGGCTTGAAATGTAAGGCCTCCCCTGATAATAGGACCTAGCTCAGGTGCCCCAAAAATTTTTAAAAAATCAATACTCGCCTGGTCCGCGGCGTCCCAATGCCTGCCCATCTGCCTGCTCAGCTTCTGCTGGTGACGGGGCTTTGAATACCCAGCCTCCAGCAAAGTGAACCCTGTGATTGGCTAATCTCTGCGCCATCTGCCAGTCACAGCCGGCGCTTGATGAGCCAATCACAGCCATTCAGTGGATGACATCACTGAATGGCTGTGATTGGCTCATTGATCGCCAGCAGCCAATCACAGCCGGCGCTCGATGAGCCAATCACAGACATTCAGTGATGTCATCCACTGAATGGCTGTGATTGGCTCATCGAACGCCGGCTGTGATTGACAGATGGCGCAGAGATTAGCCAATCACAGCGCCCGCTTTGCTGGAGGCGGGGTATTCAAAGCCCCATCGCCAGAAAGAAGTTGAGCAGGCAGATGGGGAGGACACTTGCGCAGCGCCGCTGGAGACCACCTGGACGCCGCAAACCAGGTATGTATAACCCCCCCCTGAAAATAAGACACTGTGCCCCTTTTGGGGGCAAAAATAATATTAGACAGTGTCTTATTTTCAGGGAAACACGGTATAATTAACATGCTGCTGATCCTAAAATACGTGGTGATTTGTAAGCATTTGCACCGAAAAGCAACCACAAATCAGGCACTTATGAGCATACACTTAAGGTCTATTTACACACAAAGGTGATCGCTCAAAATTCGTCAGAAACTGACAGTTTTGAACAATTATTTTGCATTAGCTACTTATGGGCTAAATTAGCCCTTTAGTGCTTCATTGCACGTATTTAGAGAACAGCGGGTGGTCTGTTCTCTAAATACATTGCTATTGTTCTCCTGCGGGACAGTGGCTATTAACAGCTGTTAAAGAATGTTATCAGCGCTGCCCACCGAGAACACAGTATGCGGTCAGTCTTATCTTATTGTCCTGAGGGATGAGGATTTCATGCAGACCTAAAGTCAACGATGGACGAAAAGTGCACGGTAAGTGCATGATGGGCGCACATTTACACACAGCGGTTATCGCTCAAAAGCTGGCTTTTGTAAAAGGGCCTTAATAGTTTATTATCCATTCCTCATGATTACATCCCTGCTGCCTGCTATGCATAAAATGTCAGCAACTGCCGAATAGAAAAATTGCTATATCTGTAAAAGAAACGTAATTACCAAACTAGAAAGTGAAAGTCTTTGATTTATCGGGAAGATGTATCCATGTATGAAACACACAAATATGTATAAATAGGAATATTAAAGGGCACTCTTAGTCCTGCCTTTATAGCGTACTTTCCTTATAAACGCTTCTGCCAATATATGCTTGTAAATGTCAACATTAAGTGATGCTTCTTCCTCTAGACAGCCATTAAAGAGTTTATGTACTTATTAACTATGCCATTCATACACTATGACTGTCAGAGCCATTTACATATTACTCCCTGACGGCTATACACGATATTCAGAGCTAGCCCAAAAGTGAAGGGCGTTTCTGAATCACTATAATTACCGGGATTCATTGAGTAGTGCCCAAATTACACTGAACGATCACTGCATTATGAGCAGCCGGCACATGACCTCTTGTGATCACATGATGGCCGCGTCACGATCTGCATTCAGATATTAGGCTGACCAGAAGGCAACGTTTGGCCATTATGGTAAACATGATGATGCTGTAAGGCGTGATGCCAGCATTTCTGAAATAGTCACGCCTGTTCGCTCTTCTTGAACCATGGGTGTACCAAGACTAGTTGAACCATGGACAGACATCCAATAGAAGATCATACAGCGGCAGGCGAAGTATGGTTAATTCTACAGGCGAGTGTTGTGTGGCATGTCTGGTATCTCAGAAACGACATGCCACAGTGGACCTACTGGCCCAGCTGTACAATAACAGGGAAGTTAGACAAATTTCAACAATGACCACGCGGCATGCTTTGCACCAACTGGGGTTCAGTAGCAAAACATCGGCAGGGGTGCCTCTGATGACCCGCATCATCACCAAGAATGCTTCGCATGGGCCCAGGAAAGATGTCAGTGGACTTGAACACATGGCAGAAGGTTGCCTGGAGTGAGAAGTCTTGTTTCCTGCTGTACCATACAGATGGCCATGTCTGATTCTGGCGTAAACTGCATGAAGCTATATCTCATGAGCATATACCGTTGGCGTTCAACAGACTAGCGGTGGCTGTGTCATGGTCGTAGAAGTGTTTCCCTGGCATGGCCTAGGACTGTTGGTCATCTTACAACAATCCTTGACCCCAGACCTGTAAGCTGACCATCTGTAGCCACATCTTCAGGAAGTCTTACCCGACCACAGTGCCGTCTTTCAACAGGACAACACTCTGTATCATCGAGCTTGGATCACTAGGGTGTGGTTGGAGGGACAAGACCATCAATTCTCCACATTGCCTTGACCCACAAACTCACCAAACTGTACCCACATTGAACGTGTTTGGGATCTGCTGAAGAGGGCCATGAGATCTGCTTCCACTTATCCACAAAATGGGCACTAACTTACAGCTGCTGCAGCGGGCATGGGTTGTGTTGAGTATGATGGGTGTATGCCACCTTTTGGAATCTTTTCCCTGCTGTCTGTAAGCCTTCTTCACCCAAAAAGATGAACCAACCCATTATTGAGTAGGTGCCTTAATACAGTGATCGTTCATTATTAGAGATGAGCAAACCTACTCGGACACGCCCCTTTTTCGTCCGAGAGCCGCGATTTTCGAGTACTTCCGTACTCGAGCGAAAAGATTCGAGGGGCGCCGTGGGTGAGTGGGGGAGAGAGAGAGGGCTCCCCCCTGTTCCCCGCTGCTACCCCCCGGCGCCCCCCGAATCTTTTCACCCGAGTACTGAAGTACTCGAAAATCGCGGTGCTCGATTGAGTAATTACTCGAAACGAGTACGTTCGCTTATCTCTATTCATTATATATGCGTATTAGTAAACCACCTTATTTTATACATGCTGACCTGTTCACCATGGTACATGTTTGGTAACCCTGAATATATATGGGTGCTGCACAACTTCTAGAGTCTGTGGGGGCCACATTGCACCTGTGTATGAAATTGGAGGCATAGGGGCGCTTTCTTTCTGTTGGATTCTGTATGAATCGAAGAACAAAAATAAATGGTGTCCTGTTACCTTTAGATGCCGTACTTTGCAGATATTCTTCTTTAGAAGCATTGTGCTTTTAGGGGATAATAGTTCTGTATTACATTGTTGTACTATGGAGCAGGTTCTCCAAGCTCATCACACAACATGGTGTATTTCTTGGACTGCGTATAATCTGCTGAAAGGATTCTTTGTTTGCAAAAAAAGGCAAAGCTAGAATAAAAGGAAATTTGGTGATTAAAGTTGCAATCTTCGGATTAAGAAAAACTGAATAATGTAATATTATTTGGCCCATACATGTAAAATAGACTCGATACAGTTAATACAACTTTAAAATCGGCCGTACGGTCCATCTTGATGTTTGACTCCGGTGACGTGATCCTCAGCTCCCGAAAGGCAGGAGTTAATGCATGAGTCATTTTTATCGCTACCTTCTCCTCCTCCCTGAAATGTCTATTGTACCACATCAATGTGCTCTTGGCAAGGTGCTGCCTCTGTACAAACATCATTTGGTTTTGTCCCTTCTGCACAGTTAGCAGAAGTTCCCATATTTGGACTTTGTGTGAGTTTGGCTATCACCCCTCGTCCAGTCCATAGCTCAATGTAAATCACAAGCATTACTCTCCAGACAATAGCGCTGCAACTGCCAACATCTGAGCTGCGGTGATAAAAAATAATGTGTTGGGCTACGGGCCAGGAGGCCAGCAGAGTGACAACGTAGTGCGAGAACAGGCGAAGCTTCTCCATGCAGGGTTAGCCGGTGCATGCATGGGGTTAACACTCTGCAGATAGGACACCGGGGTGACGGGATATGTACTGTGCCTTGGGGCGGCTTATGGAGTGAACTCTTTACCCTCCAGACTGAAGGTGGTGGATGCTCGGAGTAGATGCTCTGCAGGGAATGTAGAATGACATTCATGTTTCTGCTTGGCTGAGATTCCGTGATCTCATGGATCAGCAACAGGCAGACATATATAAACCAGAAATGTTAACAATTCACTATTCCAACCTTTAATAATTAGGGCAGGTCACAACCTCTATTAATACACCACTATTATTAGAGGAAAACAGGTTTTTTCATATAGAAGCATGAAGTTAGATTTGGTCTTTTTTTTTCATCCCTTTTTGGATTTTGCAAAAAACAAAATTCTCCAGTAATGTATTTATATTGCAGTTTTATTTGTTATTAATAGGATGATTTTTATATATTTTATATCTATATCCAGATTTGGGAAGATCCCGGGAGTTACAGTACGTTTATGTGGACAATAATATTCAGCTGAAGGGTCTCCCCTCCTATCTCTACAACAAAGTGATTGGCTGCAGTGGGTGAGTTCATCTCTATTTCCAAAGCAAAATCACATTAACTTGGAGCAACTGCACTTTTTTAAAACTTTTGACATCTCAGAGCGACATGTCAAAAGTTTTGATCAATGGGGGTCTGAGTGCTGAGACACCCACTGATCGCTCAAATAAAGGGCTGCAGCGCTCACCCGAATGATGTTGTCTCCCTTTTGCTGTCTGCCTTGCTTGCCGACTCCTCAGGGGATTCAGAGATGTATATAGAAGTCTATGCTTCCATCTTCAGCTGCCATAAGGAGCCGACGGGAAGCAATGACAGTCGAAGGGGCACAGCACTTGGGTGAGCGTGCTCTACACAGGGTAGCAATCTTTAACAATTAACACCCAGCTACAACTGCCAGGATGGTAGATCACTCCAGTCTCAGCAGTAAACCCTTTAGATGCCGCTGTCCATTCTGACAGTGGCTTTTATATGGCCCAGCAGAAGAAGGGGGCTCCCTCTGTCACCGAACGGCCTACACACAGCAAGATCATGGGCTGCCGTTCAGTTACAATGGCAACCTGCGGCTTTGTAAAGGCCCTCAGGCCTACCATGGATAGCTTTCTATTAAGCCTTGTCCGTGGCTGGGCTTAATAGAATACTTATAAAAGTGCAGTACACTGCAATACTGAAGCAGCTGTGTATTTCTAATGCTGGATATCCACTTAAAGCTTTTCACGTTGTTAAAAGTTCTACCCAGTCAATATATTGTGATCCAAGTTAAGATGATTGACGCGTACTATGACTTGATTTAGGCAGCTCCGCTTTAAAAGCAGTAATAGCACTTTCCCACCTGTGCTATATTTTTCATTGTTTGGCTCTTTCATAGGAGCCAAATAACGGAAAAGATGGAAGCACCAGATCTGAATGTCACTGGACAGAACGCATTGTCTATAATGGGGCTTGCCTGGCTTTTGTACACCTCTCCGAAGTTTTCCTGGGCAAAATAGGGCAATGGATGTGAGCACTTGGGTACAGAGGTAGCAGTGCCAACCAAGCTCTGATACCTGAAGGGGGGGGGGGGGGGGTCCCAATGCCAGTCTGCTATCTAAGACACCTGTATATTAAAGGGCACATAGTAATTTGGGGGCCCTGTTACAGATTTTGGACTGGGACTCAGAGCTTCTCTTTATCGTCTCTGTGAACCTTTTAATGATTCTCATTCAGTTTCCCTAGAAACGAATAGAAATGAGTTTTAATCCAGAACTTGGATAACCAAACTCAAATATTGTCATATGGAATAAAATAAAGTAAAAACATCTAGACACATAAAACAGTAAAGTTATTGCATTAAGCCAAAAGGCAAACAAAAATGATCAGTTTTATCTCACTGAGGAATGTAAAATCATTAGCAGTCTGTATTTCTCTGTGTGATGTATCTTGTCTTGTGTAACACTCGGCACGATGTCCCTCTGGACGCTGGCCAGGCGATGATCACTGTTTTCCACTGTTAAGTGATTGAAAATGGCCGCTTGCTAAGAGCTTGGTTTATTATTACACTCATTGTCAAAAAACAATCCCTCCTCTAGAAGAAGTTGTCGGATGGAATGAAGCTTTCTCTGTGTGATGGTAACATTGATATAAGTGGTTGTAATATCAGACCAAAAGGAGAATTTATTGTGGAAAACTGACCCCTTGTTGGGAGGCTCTAGTACCCTGTTGTACCTGCTCCAGCTTGGATACAAGATGTGATATGTGCGGGCATGGAGGCTCTCGTAGCATGTTGTACCACCTGTAGCTTGGATACAAGATGTGATACAGGCAGGCATGGAGGCTCTAGTACCCTGTTGTACTGCCTCTAGCTTGGATACAAGATGTGATATGGGCGGGCATGGAGGCTCTAGTACCCTGTTGTACCGCCTCTAGCTTGGATACAAGATGTGATACGGGTGGGCATGGAGGCTCTAGTACACTGTTGTGCCGCCTCTAGCTTGGATACAAGATGTGATACTGGTGGGCATGGAGGCTCTAGTACCCTGTTGTACTGCCTCTAGCTTGGATACAAGATGTGATCCAGGCGGGCATGGAGGCTCTAGTACCCTGTTGTACCGCCTCTAGCTTGGATGCAAGATGTGTTACAGGTGGGCATGGAGGCATACAGGTTCCGTATGGTATCCTGCAGCATATTCCTCCACATTTGCTGTGACAATGTTGTGGGGGCTTCCTGTGACCCCCTTGTGTATGCGACCAGTTTGCTGGTCTGTCAATGGCATCCTGATGCCCTCACGCATCCATTGGTCCAAACACCACCTAACCATCTGCCCAGAACAGCCGACGGTGGTGGGAGATTTCGTTGATAGAACCATCCAGCTTCACACATTCCAATAATGCGCCCCTCTCAAACTCTAACTCGGTAAAGTGTCTTTGATTGAGTCGTAGAAGCGTCAAGTGGTCAACAAGCTCTACGCCAACGGAAAAAAAGGTCACTACACACAAGGAGCCTCTGAGACCAAGGGTGGAACCACTTTTAGGGCCTCAGGTGGTAAGACTGTTCCTCTAATCACACCACAACTCTAATCATTTGTATATCTGCCTGAGATGGAACTTCATGCCGAGTTTTGCAGCAAAACGATAACTTCTTCTAGGGGCGCGATTTTTTTTCTTTTGACAGAGTTTATTATCTAGGGTTAGCGGCTCCAGACATGTAGATGCCTTTGTCAGAGAATTCCAGGAAAGAGAGACACCTTGTGATGTTAACAGTTTCCTTCCTTCCATCCTCACAGCTGCGGCTCGCCTGTTCCCATATCTGAGACAAAGCTACTTTCTTTCACCTCCGGGCCGCTCACTGTCCACCTCCCGGCCGAGGTGAAGACCATTGGTTTGCCCACTGACTCAGTTTTGCCTCTACAAGAACTGGCGCTGCGCTCTCTCCATGCTGCTTTCTGCTCAGTCTTACCAGGTGACACTGATCTTTTTTCATACAATTACTTGCAAAATGGGGAATGTTATTGTAGCCTGCAAATCAGCTGCCTACAACAGATTAGACAAAGGACGTAAGCCCCATTTATATGTGACGACTGTTGGGCAAACGATGCCCGACACTCGTCCCTGCAAGTACTTGCTTCTCTGCTGTTGCACAAGAGCTAGTATCGCTGGCTCACAGCGAGGCAGTGCTGGAGATTCCTCTCCTCTCGTTCCCCCGCCCCTCTCCATTCACTTAACACAGCGGCCGTTCAGCACTAAACGACCACTGTTTACACTGAACGATCAGCGATCAGAATTTGAAGCTGCATAAAATCCTAAACAATGATCGTTCAGTGTAAACAGCGGTCATTCAGTACTGAACGGCCGCTGTGTTAAGTGAATAGAGAGGGGCGGGGGAGAGGGAGGAGTGAAATCTCCAGCCCCCCCGACACCCTGCTGGCCACTCTGTCAGAGAGCCAGTGATATTCGCTCCTGTGTAACAGCATGGGAGTGAGTAGGACGAGTGGCGGGCAATGTTTGCCCAACATTTCCCCCCTGTAAATAGGGCTTTAAAGGGAACCTGAAGTCACAGGCAGTACGAACCCAGGACAGATCTGCACAGCGCCCCCATGCAAGTATTATTCTGAAACACTGCGGCGCTTCAGAATAAACACATTTTTAAGTTTGCCTGTTTCATTCGGGAAAAGTGCTCTTGAGTCAAAGAGCTGGACCGAACTAGACCACCTAGGGTGACGGCTCCTCTCCCTGCTTGTGTATAGGGAGAGAGCTGTCAGTCAACATGTTGCAGACCGGGATTCCCAGCGTGGCCTTTCTCTTTGACTCATTAGCTTTGTTCTTCAGTCAATCTGGCAAACTTCAAAGCCTGTTTATTCAGAAACGCTGCAGCATTTCAGAATGACATTATACTGGGGGGCGCTGTGCAGACCTGTCCTGGGTTCATGCTGCCCATTTTGCTTCTGTGACAGGTTCCCTTTAACTTGAGACTACAGAATTCCTTTTGTGTGAAGACCCTTCCCTGCAGCATCCATCTTTTATGTTCTAGCACATATACATCGGCATTGAGCTTTGGTTTGTAAATGCTAAACATTGGGAATGAGTTTGTACGGGATGGTAGTTGTGTACAAGTATTGGCATCTGCTTCGGACGGGTGCCCTTTAAGAAGATGACGCATAAAGAAGTGCTATTAAGTCATATCCAATTCTTCCATGTTTTCGACTCAGATGCTCCAACTCTAAGGAGTTATTAAACAAAACAAAGTTATAAATACATAATAGGTAGCTATAAAATTGATGGGCATCCAAGCAGTGGGACCCCCACCAATCATGAGGACTGGGATTCTGAAGGTCCCCAAAAAGTGAAGTATTTGAACATGTGCACTGCTGCTCAATTAATTTCAATAGGGCTGTCACACATAGCAGAGTGCTTATCTTTGACTATCTCTGGCAGTCCCATTGAAATAAATGGAGCGGCAGTGCACATGTGTGACCACTTCACCATTCAAGAACCTTCAGGAATCTCTCATCTCGTGGTTGTTGGGGGTCCCAGCAGTCAGATGTCCATTAATCTTAAGAAAAATTGCATTACGTGCTCCATTTGGTGTCTTGGTACAAAAACAAGTAAGGAAGCAGCATAAAACCTCAGTGAGTGGTTGTAAATAATAGAGAATACAATGTAATTTAACTGTAAACTGTTGTAAATGTTTTTAAATTACAGAGGTTTTATGCTGCTTCCTTACTGTTTTCAGTGTCAGATATGAATGGAGGTCTGTTCATTAGTTATTCCTTACCCTGTGGATAGAGGATAACTGTATTTTGTGGGACAACCCCCTTAAAAAACACTCATTACTATGACAGACATCAATGAATGAGGACATTTTCATAATTCCCTGATAGAGTTTGAAGAGTGATTATATTTGCATCCACTTATCAGACTCCAAAGGGAGCAGGCAGGGGTGCAAAAGAAGCACGTAAGGCCCGTTTACATGCAATAATTATTGCTCAAAACTCATTCAAACTATTGCAAATGAGTGATAATTGTTGCGTGTAAACACTACCTTTGTGCACTTTTCATCTGGAGGATGATTTTAAGGTGAACTTAAAATCCATTGTTTAATCGCAGAGACCTAAATTATCTCTGAACAGACCGCATACTGTTCTGCCGAGAGCCCCCACCAGAACACTGCAGCTGTGTACAGAGCTCAGACCACATGCTGGGCTCTGCAAACAGCTCTTGGAGGCCCTCTTACATGCAAATGAAGATGATAAAGTGTTAATGGATATTGATGAGGAGCGCTAAACGCTCAAAAATAGAACAGACGCAGCTCGAAAATCGCGGCGCTGAAATCGAGTAGCTGTCTGAGCGGTTCCATTGAAAACAATAGAAGCGCTATACTGCGGTTAGCTGAAAGCTCCACGCTAATCGCCATAAAAAATATCTGTGTGAGGAAGGCCTCAGGCCCCTCTCACACAGGCGCGTGAAAAAACACAGCATTTTTTAACACTAAGTTTTGTGCGTTTTCAGCTGCGCTGACATGCGTTTTTGACAGCGTTTGACTGCATTTCAGCACAGTTATAAACGCAGCCAAGCAAACGGATACTGAAATAACACAGTCAAAAATGCTGCTGAAAATGTTGTACCCACATGCTACCGTGTATTTAGCAGCGCTGAGAACGCACCCCATTCATTTCAATGGGCAAAGCATCGCGTTTTAAAACGCATGAAGAAAGAACAGACCGCGCTCGAATAACGCAGCGTTGAAAACTCTTGTCTGAGAAGCCCCATTGACATCAGTGGTAGTGGTTGACAGCATTTAGCGCTGCACTCCTAATGCAGCGTTACACGCAAAGAAAAGCACCTGTGTGACAGCGGCCGGAGAATGTATTGTGTTGTAACTATGACATTTTGATGTGGACATTTAGGCATCAAAGGACTTGGTTACAAAAGGGTTGAATATCCATTTTCAGTCATTCGCAGGAAGGGTACTGTTGGTCTAGGTTGATTTTGAAAGCACAAGGATACCGAGCACTTTCTTCATTAGGAACGTTGCCTCCATTCTCCCACTTTCACAATTACTGTATCTCTTTAGTTGTCTACATTTTCCCTTTTCCAGTCTTATTCCTGTACTTCTCTTGAGCTGTTCCTCATCCTAATGTAGCACGCGGAACTTCTACCACAAGAGATCTATAGAGTGTTGTACACCTTTAACATGGGGGTACATGTTCATATTGGGCATTATTACTGTTTTCATGAACAGTCCAGGAGAAATGAATATACCCGGTGGGGCCTGAATGGGCAGTGCATGACTCCCGTTTTGGTGGTCTTCCAAGCCCTACACCCCTCACTGCTGACAACTCCGCATCCATATCTCCTGGAGTGGTTCTTTCTATAGAAATAGAAACTGACCACCATGTTTCTCTTTCATTAGATGTTAGCTGCCTTTCCCACATCTCGTTACCCAGAAGTCTGTTGGAGCTCCTACAGTGTCCTCTAGGGCACTGCCATCGCTGCAGTCAGTCCATGTTTACTATCGTTTATCCAAAGCTCTTCCCCCTGAGAGAGACGCCTATGGCTGGACTACATCAAGGGTAATCCTTAGATCATAAAAATGGGCACTTTGTTACATGACAATGGGGTCGGTTTTGGGATTATCCTATGTATGAGAGTGAGGGTTTACACCGCTTTATTAGAAGCAGTTGACTCTAGTTTTTTATCTAATGGTCTTTGGTATACTCATTCCTACTTTCCTTCCTTTTCTACAACCAATAAGATATGACTTTATAGATTCTGGAAGTTGAGGATAAAAAAATAAAATAAATGTATAATATACTAGTGCAGTCTCATTTGATTAGAGTTGAGGTAAGTAAGAAGTCAGCTGGTAGCTCCACAGCAGTCGGGTATTGTAGTCACAACCACCCACTCACTGCAGGTAAAGGTACCTTTACACGGGATGGCTAACGGCCGAAGAATCACTCGAAAGAACAAACTGGTTGAACAAAAGTCATATAGTGTAAAGTCACAGTCATTCGTATTTGAACAACTTGCAAAGGAATTTACATAGAGATGTATGTGTTGTGCGGAAACACTGCGGTGTTTGAAGTCTGTCTGACTATGGAACGGCGCTCTTAAGTCAGAGACAGGCTACGCCTGCCCGCACCATGCGGACTAAGAGCGCTCTCCCCGTACACAAGCAGGGAGAGGAGCTATCAGTCTTCATTGCTGGGTGGGGAGAGCCCGGTGCGGCCCGCCTCTTCGACTCAAGAGTTTCATTCCCGAGTCAAACTTCAAAGTGTGTTAATAACACTTACATGGCGGCACTGTACAGATCTCTCCTGGGTTCATTCTGCCCGTCGTTTGAGCAGTATAAGCCCTGTGACAGATTCCCTTTAATCCTATAGGGTTAAACACCATTTCACTGTAGAATGCAAATTGGGGAACTGGCGTTTTTCTATTAGTACATATGCTTATTTTGTGTAGCGTAGGATAACGCCCGCACTCCTCATACCTCCTTTTGCTTTTTCTTGCAGGAGAACAGCTGTCAGTTTTGTGGCCTACTGCTGCTCCACCCAGTGTCTCCAGACATTCGATCTACTTAGTTGATATTTGTTTTCTCTGGCAATATTGGACTATCCCATCCTGCCCCATCATCTTAAAACAAGCAACAACCAGCAGTGATAATATCCTAAATGTGCAAATTAGTTTGAGTAATTTGGGGACTAATGATGTTCCTACTGACGACGCTCTTACACTAACTGTCCATCCCCGCGGGTTCTTCAATAAAGACTCCTTTCTCCTTGTGTGTTTTCGGATGAATCATACATACCACAGGGAGGTGGCTATGCCATCCAAAATACTCATGAAAGATGTGATTTAACAAACAGGCCTTAACCATTACTCAGAAGTGACACCATAAATATTAAATAATGAAGGATCAGGCAAGGATATGTGCAATAGTAAAAAAAAAATGATTGCCATTTGGCAGCACACAGTCTACAGCTTTAATAGACTTAGTTGTACACGGCCACAGCCACAGAGCTTTGCTGTGGTATGCCTTGCATATGAGGCCTTATATGTTTCTTTATGTATCAAAAATCACCTATTAGTAATATTATGTCCACGATCAGAACACAAGGCGCAAGAAAGTCTTTACTGAATTACCAAACTCACAGTAATCCAGCGGGTAACGCGTCAGCGCTGCAAATGTAGAATCGTTGGCAGCGCTGGACCGTTTCCTAGTACTGGGTCGGCCTTTGTATCCTCCGTATCCTGACAGTAACAATGGTGCTTCACGAAGATGAAAGATTTTAGAATCTTGCCTTTTAACTATTTCACTGCCACAACCAGAGCAAATCAATTCTACAAAGCTTTTACCCGGTAGGTTTGCAGATGTTTTCAGGATCACACGCGCCGCCCGCAAATCTCTCAGCACTGCGTGTCGATAGAACACCGTGGCTGCTGACCAGACATCGTATAATAAAAGGCACTGGAATAGATCATCATTTCTAACGACCTCATCCCAGAAACATCTCAATAAAATATGGACTGAAATAAAGCTGCTTTTTATGTGAAAAGCCCAGCCTGTTCAATGATTATTTGCACCTTTACTACATAAGGAGTGAAGAGGCCGAACGCCATATCCTACCACTCCCTTCTGTACAGGATGAGAGGCCGAGCATTTTACTCTTCCCGCTGATCTGACATTGGCATTCGTGTTTTCAGGGGCTTTGTGGTTGAAGAAGTTACATGCTTCCCGGTTGTGTTGAAAAGAACAATCGTACCTGTACAGTGCTCCGTCAAGTTACTGTACTGTATTCATTTGTTCCGGGACGATCATAGTTGAAACTATTGTAACATGAGACTGTAAGTTTGGAGAAAACTAAGAATTGGTTCCAAAGCCCCCAAAATGTTCCCCGAAAATTAAGGATAAATGCAAATAAGCAGATAATTAAACTATATATTACATAAAAGCTGTAAATCACTTTTATATGATAAGGACAGGAGTCGGAGAAATAACAGGGGGCCAACCTCATTCAGCTGTCCAAAGGAGCAACTCATCCAGGCACAGGTGAAGTGTGGTGTAGAACATGGAGTACTGCACTCACTATGTTGTAGAGAGATGCTACCAGACAGTCAATTGGTACAAACTCTTTACTAATGCAGTGGAATACCCTTGATATTTGGTTGGATCCTCTTTTCAGTCACATGTGCTGCATATTGGCACTGTATATTGAGTGAGTTTTTTTAATTACAGTGGCTCAAGACACCCATTAATATGAGAAGGCATTATTCTTCATTCACATCTGCATTCGCACAAAATCTCATACAAAATAGCTTGGCATCCTGCATGGTTTTGTCCTTGAGAAGACCGGTTGGCATGATGGAAGCCCAATGGAACCCATTATAGTCAGTGGGGTCCATTGGGCACGGTTTGTCTCCATCATGTGACAGATCTGTTCCTGGCTGTCATTCCATCTTTCTGTTTCTATGGGTGATTAAACATAGATGTGAATATAACCTAAGCTGCACTGCAGGTCCCCTCACACTATAGGGTTGAAACTTTTGTAAATACTTTGCTTTTCTGTTTTGGTGCCAACTGATATGTACCAATTCTGTATCACTTGAGCTCTCACAATCCTCTGCTCTCTGGTAACAAGTCACAATTCTAAATATATTTCTGTTTTGAGAAGAGTCAATAAAACATGCAAATAAAAGTGATACAAGATAAGTAAGCTATTTACAGAGTAAGTCCTCCCTCACACAGATGTTTTTGTACAGTGTGTAGCGTTGCCTTTTCAGCGCTGCGCTAAATGCTGTACAACGCTCCCATTCATTTCAATGGGGCTGTTCATACAAGCGTCTTCAACGCTGCGCTTTGACAGCAATGCATGTTCTATTGTTTTCAGCCATGCGTCGCCAATTGAAATGAATGGGCAGCAGTTTCAGCGCTGTTGAAAACGTGGCACAACGTGGAACCACGTCCTTGCCAGCGCTAGCTGCACTACCGGAAAAAAAATCAATACCTGGCTGGCGCTGTCTGGGTCCTTGCCGCTGTTCGCTGAAGCTCCGTGCAGGCTGCCAGGCACTTGTCATGGTCGACAAAGCATCTACTGCAAGTGACGGGTATTGAAATCCCCGCCTCCAGTAAGAAATTGCTCTGATTGGCTGAGGCTGCTGAGGGTCAGCTGGCTCAGCCAATCAAAGCCAGCGCTGGGTGCACCAATTACAGCCATTCATAGGTAAGTATTGATTTTCATTTTTTTTCAGTATCCAAAATGCATGACAACGCTGCTGAAACCGCAGTAAATGCAGCGTTGAAAAATGCGTTTCTGCAAACGCCTGTGTGAGGGAGGCCTAAGAGCGTGTTTACATTGGCACTTTTAGGGTCTGTTTTCTTACTCCCTTATGGAGCAACAAAAAGGCACCCAGTGCCCAACTGGAACTGTCGTATGACTGAACCAGACAGTCTCTATTGACTATAACTGGGTCCATTCAGTTTCCGGCATTTTACAGGGCGAATTAGTGCAGCATGCTTTGCTATTTTGTCCTTTTTTTAAATTAAATTCAGCAGCAAAGTTTCTGAATGGAGCCTCTGATGCTGATGTGAACGAACCTTTACTCAACATTTGAGCTAGAATTAAAGGAGTTTTCCAGGCAGCACCTGCTGTCAGAGCCAGGAACCACCAGGGTCAGAGCGGAAATCGTTACTCTGACCCCTGTGTAGTGGCCAGCAATGGTAAATGCAGGCGCAGCTCTTGTTGAAATCAGCGGGAACTGCCCCCGCAATTGCAAACGGGCACTACACTCTGAGCAGTAGCTTCCATGCCAACCCCAGCGTATCCCGGCACTGACCTCATGCTGCCTGGAAAACCCCTTTAAAGCGGATGGGAACCTGTTGTGCATGAAGATTCAATAAACATCTTTATCAGTACCTGCCGAAAAAAATTATTTAATTCCATTGAATTTCCTTTGTCATGCATTTCGAAAGCCTCACACTTGCTTTGCAGGTTCTCCTACATTCAGGTTTTTGGCATGGAGGTGTTCCCAGCACTGATTAGCTGATATCTAACATGAATGTGCAGAAGCTGAGCTTCCCCTCCCCTCTTTTTTAGAGTCTGTGTAGCATAACCATTCCCACTCAATACTACACAGCTATCTCTCCACCCTCTCTCTGATTAGCCGCTGGTTGTTTCCCCTCACTGCAGAGAAGAGCAGAAAGTTCACAGGAGTGAATTAAAATCCTCTGTAACAGTAGTTTTCTCTGCTCTCTGGCCTCCTTCACAAGAGGGGAGCAGGCTAGCGGAGGAGCCAGGCAGTTTACTCTAACTGACAGAATTTGCAAAGATTTCAGTCCTCCAGTCTGTAATGCCTTAGAAAACAATATAAGCATAGAATATAAACAATCAGAAACTTTTGAATGAAAACCAAGTGCAAAAAGTATTACCAAAACCGTATTGATTAAAGGAAACAAAAAAGTGCCAAGTTATGTGTATATAGACTTTAAAGTGTGAAGTCTTCTTAAGGCCAGTTTCACACAAGCTTATTATAGCCACATTTCTGCATCCATAATATAGACATGCGTCCTCCCATCCCGACTATGGGGTTTACTGACCTGTCACCATCAAAGATTCCTATGATGGTGACCGTTCAGGTCAGTAATCCCCGTGTTCGGGCGGGACGCACATCCTTATTATGAATGCAGAAATGGAGCCATATTACACTTGTGTGAAACTGGCCTAAGTCTGGCTGTGCACCTTAGATTTTGATCATTCAAACCCACCAATTCAGGTATGCTCAGCTGATCATCTAATGTGTAAGGCGGCCTCCAAAAAGATCCCCAGCGGCAACTGCCGAATCCTTTTGTTCTGAGGGTGATAAGCATGTGCCAGAAGAGTCTGGCAGTGGCTTTCTCCCCTTTCCAGATCTCATAACACATGCACGCCCGGCCAAGTATGGTCAGTAGTTGCCTATGGCAATGAGCAAATGATTGCTATAGGCAAACATTTAGGCAAAAATGTACAGCAGTTCTGATAGATCTTCCCCATTGTATCATCTTACGGTCCTCACCGCAACAGAATTGACGCTAATTGACCCACATTACAGACCTGACCATACTAGACGTATAAATTGGGAGTTTTGCAGAAAATTATAGTGCACAATTTCAACATTACACCACGGGTCTCCTTTATTTTTGTTTGCGGTAAGACTTTTCAAAGAATGGTTTTGCAAGATCTGTGCGGCATATGTACTGTTTATGCTAAAATAACCAGAAAGCAAATGCAAAATCACAGATCCACATATGTCTTTGAGGAAATCTTGAGATAATAGCGCCACTGTGACTTAAGAACCATGAATGGCCGCTCTATTTTTATGCCGTAAGGAGTCTGCAAACAGCACAGTTAGTGCTGACTGTGCTCTACATAACCACATAATGATATATTGGGCACTATTTTTAGGTGCATTCAAACTGCATATACAGTACCTTCCTGTAAATGTGAGAGGAGCTGCAGCTCAGGTACATATTTGTATCTGCCTACGTGAAAGGCAATAGAAGAGGTGCTGTATTTGTCTGCAATCATTTTAAAACTGTATGACATTGGGTACAAAATACTTTTGTGGTTGAGAGGTCTGTCAGTTTTATTTTAGTGGTCTAAACACTATATACTGTTACTAGTAGAAAGCCCATTCCAGGACGGCGACTGCAATCTATATAGACCATATGTGTGTATAAGGTCACAGCTCACAATGCATATCAGAGCCCAAACCAAGCCATGAGCAGGAAAGACCTGCTGTAGACCTCAGAGCTAGAATTGTGTGGCTACAGTGATCTTGAGAAGGCTACAAAAAAAGTTCCGCTGCACTGAAATTCCCCAAGAACTCAGTGGCTTCCATAATTCTTAAATAAAAAGAAATTTGGAACAACCAGGACTCTTCCTAAAGCTAGCTGACTCAGGCCGGCTTCATACTGGCGATAGGCTTTCTTGCGATGCGAGAGTGAGTGAAATAGCATGATAATAAAACCAATGATTTTCAATGGGTTCATTCTCATTTGTGATGTCTTCACTCACCCCTTGCAGCCCTAAGAAAAATTGCAGCAGCGCCAGCCCCATTGAAAACATAGGAAGTACATCACGCTCCCCTGATACAGCGGTCACAGCTATGGCAGGGGATTCCTTCATCCCCACGGAGATGAAGAAATCCCCTGCCACAGCTATCACAGCTGTGGCAGAGGTCCGCAATGCTATGCCATTGCTTTCAGTGGGGGCAGCGCTGCTGCCGCCCGATTTAAAGCGATGGGCTGCAGGCAACCCTGCAGTGATGGTTTTCGGGGAAGAGCTTGAAATATAAGCCTTTCCCTGAAAATCATCCAAAGCTGTAAAAATAAGAAAAAAAATTAACTCACCTAGACGAGCTGTCCAGCTTTTCTCTCTGTTCCTGGCAGTCGTCATCTGGTGGCCTGTGATTAGCTGAGCGCTGTGACCAATCACAAGCAGCGCTCAGCTGTCATTCAATGACGGCTGGATGGTGCCTCTGATTGGTCACAGCGCTCAGCCAATCAGAGGCAGAGCTTTCTGGAGGCAGGGGTTTTTCATTTCCCGGCCTACAAAAGATGACTATCGGGGACAGAGAGAAGAGATGGACATCTAGGTGAGTTTTTTTTTTTTTTTTTTTTACAGCTAGGGATGATTTTCAGGAAGAACTTTTATTTCATGCTCTTACCCAAAAACCATCACTGCGGGGGTTGCCTGCAACTCACTGCTTTCAATGGGGCGGCAGCAGCGCTGGCTCCATTGAAAGCAATGGCATAGACCTCTGCTACAGCCATGGCAGGGGATTCCTTTATCCCCGTGGTCCCCGAGGGGATGAAGGAATCCCCTGCCATAGCTGTGGCAGGGGCGCGCGATGTACTCTCTATGTTTTCAATGGGGCCGGCGCTGCTGTCGCCTGCCCCGTTGAACAATGGGTGATAGCGCAGATTTTTCTTAGCGCTGTGAGGGTTGAGTGAAAACATCGCAAATGAGAATGAAACCATTGAAAATAATTAGTTTCATTATCATGCGTTTTCACTCATTCTCGCATCGCAAGAAAGCCTAGCGCCAGTGTGAAGCCGGCCTCACAAAACTAGGTAATCGGGGATGAAGGGCCCTGGTAAGAGAGGTGACCAAGAACCCGATGGTCACTCTAGCTGAGCTCCAAAAATCCTGTGTGCAGATGGGAGGAACTGTCAGAAGGTCACCCATCACTGCAGTCTCCACCAATCTGGGCTTTATGGTAGAGTGGCCAGAAGGAAGCCTCATCTCAGTAAAAGACAATGAAAGTCACCTGGAGTTTGCCAAAAGCACATTAAGGACTCTCAGACTGTCAGAAACGTGATTCTCTTATCTATTAACAAAATGTAAAAAAGTGGAAGGGTCTGAAGACTTTCCAAATGCATTGTACATATCCATGCTCAGAAAAGCTATTCAGTGCAATTAGAAATAATAGTTAAAATCCACTTCTTCCCGTGTTAATCTTTTGCCTCTATTCTCTTCCAATCCTTTCACTGCCCACCCATTGCCCAGAGAGTCCAGTTTAAAATATTAAAGTGGTAGACCTGCTTCTAGCTGTTTTGCAGCAGAAAGCAGACAGCGCTATACATTGTGTAGTGGCTGGAGTTGGTACTTCCAGCTGATTCTTATTGAAGTGAATGGGACCAACTCCAGTCCTCAAGGCACCTCAACAAGTCAAGTTCTTAGGATTTTCTCAGTATTATACAGGTGATGTAATTATTGTCAGTACCTCAGACATTGCCACAGGTGTTCTTACTATAGGGTGTCCTTAACACATGACTTGTTGGGGTCTGCGAGGACTGGAGTTGGGAAACGCTGGGCTACAGGATGACCACAGGTCACTGGACAATGTAAGGAGATGTCTGCTTCCTGCAGCAAAAGAACTAGCAGTGGGACAACCCCTTTAACAATGTCATACAAGGCTGTCCACAATTTATCCCTTCCATACATCTCTGACCGACCTTGTAATCTCCCAATAGCTCCCCACATGTAATCTTTGCAAGCCCTTCACTGTTCTCCTCCAGTGTACTCCACACAACTGTCTGTAAGACTGCTCCTATATGTCCGCTCTACTCTAACTCAGCACCCCGAAACATCCACTTTGTCCTACCAGAAAACCAACAACCTCCAATAATCCTTCTACCACTACACTGCTATATGAGCAGCTTCTACCCTCCCCTATTGTCTCCTCATGTAGAGTGTTAGGCCATTCTCTCACACGTGTTCACAAAACTCCGCGTCTGAAACTAGTGTTTTACAGCAAACTTTTATGGAACACATACTATAGCATTTGACCACCTTTTTAATGCACCGCATCATTGTGATGGTGATGAGAGGCATTAAAAAGCGTTAAAACGTACGAAAATAGAGCAGACCGCTCGTAAATTGCTGGGTTAGAAACACCATGTTCGAGCGTTGGTCTGCGAAGCCCCATTGAAGTCAATGCAGGCAATGTACTGCGATTAGCGTGCGTTTGAAACGCCGCAGTAAAAAGCGGGCTGTGTGAGAGCAGCTTTAGGAAGCATTCCACTGCGTTTTTTTATTTCTGTTAAAGTTACACTTTTTAAAGTATAAAAACGTATACTTTAACGTATCCATAGAGTTTAAAAGGAAAAGCGCATACAAACAGACAGTCTACGTTTGTATGTTTGTCATGTTTGAACTTCAACTCATTTTTATTTTTTTTCGCGGGACACTATAGCGCAGTCAATGATGCTGTTGTGTCCCGCAAAAAACTATATGTTTGTTTACTTTTTTTTTTTTTTACAATGGTTTCCTCCGGTCTGACATATAGTGCAGTACGCTGTACTGCGCAATACGTTTATCCCTGTAAGAAAAATACATTATTTAGCAGACAAAACAAGATGCTAAACCTTTTCTAGCCTCTTTCTTCTTTTTCATAAAAGCTTATGTTTTTGATGTGCAAACATATGCAAAAGTATACATTTTTTTCAGGATATGTTGTTTAAATTAAAATTTATACTCAAACGAGGTATATGATTGCATCCGTCTTTACACTTTTGTGAGATATACGTCTTTAAACTTTACAGTATAAAAACACATATGTTTTAAAATGCAGTGGGAATGCTCTTAAAGGCTGCTCTCACACAGGCGCTAGGCAAAACGCTGCGATTTCGATCACAGCGTTATGCCGTGATTTTACTTCAGTTTTCGCCTGCAGGTTCCTGCGTCCGACAGCGGGTTTTAGCGCACCCCATCATTGTGATGAGGTGCGCTAAGCACTGAAAAATAAAGCAAACAGCGCTCGAAAATCAGTGCTGAAGGGCTGTCGCAATGCAGAGGAATCAGCCCTATTCTCATTTGCACGAGGAAAGACTAGAAGCAATGGGATGCAACTGAGAGGGAGGAGACATAGATTAGATATTAGAAAAAACTTTGACAGTGAGGGGGATCAATGAGTGGAACAGGTTACCACGGGAGGTGGTGAGTTCTCCTTCAATGGAAGTCTTCAAACAAAGGCTGGACAAATATCTGTCTGGGATGATTTAGTGAATCCTGCATTGAGCAGGGGGTTGGACCCGATGACCCTGGAGGTCCTGTCCAACTCTACCATGCTATGATTCTAACCACTGCAATCCCTACTGATCATGAGAACAATTTTCCTATGTGCCTAAGTGCTGTACTTGACTTCTCTTTGGCAGTCCAATAGAGCTGAATGGAGTGGCAGCGCACATGCTTGGTCCACTACTCCATTCATATGGACACCTGTTCCTGTGAATTGTGGGGGGCCCAGCAATCAAACGCCTATCGATCAGGCACTTTTACCCTATCCCTAAAAACATTAGAAAATACACCAGACCTATGGCTGACCCAAAAATGCCAAAAACAAAATGCCTAAAACAAAAATCTATATTTTACTGTAGATTGTAATATAATATCCAGTCACAGTGTTTGTGAACAAAGAAAAAATGCCTACAAAAATCACAAATAAATGCTGCGTGTGAAAGCGGTCTTATAAGAAAAAAAGGCTTCCCATGAGCATGTTGTTCTGGGCAGTCTCCCAAAAATCAATAGATACAGATCTGGTGGTTACGGTAATGGAATATTGATTGAATTCCTGCCATCAGTCTGTTTCACTCTGACTGTTCAGCTATATGCATGTACATACATATATTTATAAGCCTTACAGGGAAGCTATCACCTTAAAAACGTAGTCCATCCTGCAGGCAGCGTATTATAGAGCAGGAGGAGCTGAGAAGAAGGATATATACATATATAGTTCTGTGGGAAAATATTCAGTCTAACTTGTTTATTCGTGGAAATCGGCTAATTGTGAGCTTCGAGGTCCAGTGGGCGGCCATTCATAGGGATTGACAGCTATTTCTGTATGACTATCCATACACAGATAGTTGTCAACCACTGAAAAGACCTCCTACTGGACCTCTACGCTCAGAATGAGTAGAGAATCACATGAATAAACTATAAGTTATACTTTAGCTTTCCCCATTAAAGTATATATCAAACTGCTCATATGTGTGTGTGCTGTGATGGGGATTAGCTTGGAATCATCCAAGGTAGGCATCACAGGTCAAATCTTCAATGCAAGCAGCCTGAACACGGATCTTCCAAACTCAAAATAAAGTAAGGCCATAGCAGACGCCTGCAGGGCCATGGGTGGAAGCCGCCCATGACAGGGTTAACGAGGAGTGGGAAAGAAGGGGTTAACAGTGAAGACTGTAGAGGGGGCGGAGCTACGGAAGTGCGAGAAAGAAGAACGAGGAGCTACACAAGAGGGGGAAGACGGTGTGGAGAAGATGACAGAAGAGTGAATAGCAGGAATGAGGAAGATATGGGGGAGATAAAGAGGTGTTGGGATGGGTAATGTTGTTATGGAGGGAATGTGTTGCAGCAGCGGATGGGGGGGTCCTTGGAGTCGGCATAAAAGTGGAGTGGAGGGGAAGGCAAGGGCTGGGTAGCCACTTTTTTTCCCCTTCGATTAATAGTTATGGTGGGTCTGTCGCCTCTTGGCTCTGACAGGGTAGAGTCCTTGCAGAGAAGGTGGTGTCTAGTCTTGTAATTGCTAGCGAGTCTCCGAGTCGGGAGGTGGGCAGCTGAAGGCAATTGGCCATATTGGGTCTCCCAAGTCAGTTGGTGTGCCGCGAGAGGCATTACGAAAATTTCCTAAAATGGTGAGGCGGCAGATGTCTTGGGGCTCCAAGGACTTCCCCCCTTTTGGTTTTATGGTTAAAAGTGTGGTTTAACGATATGTTAATTTATGTAAAGTTATGTTTAATAAAATGGCTGCTGTGGCCACATTATCCAAAAGTAAAAGGATGTGTGTCGTTATTCGAGAAGGTGGGGGAGATAGGTGGAGATATAAAATGGGTACGGCTACAGCTGGGAATGACTCCGTTATACCCGGGTCATGTTTATTTTCTCTAACTTGAGGTACAGCTATAGACATCAGCCAAGTTTGGTATGAACATAAAATTAAACTCTGCCTGTCTGACTCTAACTTTACATGCCGACTGGTGGGCTATCCCCTCCCAGCCAACCACATATTATAAATCCTGTACTCACACAAGTTTTCACAGCTTTGGGTGTCTGTGTTTCCAGAAGAGAGGGACTGCACAATTTCTCTGTCTTTTTAACACGCACCCACTGGAGCTGGCCATCAATAAACTAGCAGGTGAGCCTGCTCCCTGCTGCTTTAGGCTGCATGTCCACGGGCGTGATACACATTGTCTGAAGCTTTCCATAGCGTTGCTATGGAAAGCGCAGCTGCGGCATCCACGAGCTGAGAATCAGCGATTCTCCGCTCGCAGGATTCAAATTGCAGCATGCTGTGATTTGCTGTGATTCTCCGCGGTGAGCCGTTCTGTCAGATAGGCTCAGTGCGGAGAACCATCAGCTGTCTCCTGCTCCCCAGTGGCGGCGAGAAATATACCTCTCATCTACTACAACTTAGCTGCACCCGGCCTCTTCTGTCTGCAGCTTTGCAGACTTTATGGACTAGGTAATTACCCAGCCTCTGCACCTGAGGTGCTTACCTCCCCATAAGAAGACCTGGAGTGGAGGGGGTGGAATGGACAGCCCCACTACTAAGCCTGCCATCCATTCCAAAAAAAACAGGCCCAAATAAGTTTTATAAAAACATCTTCAGCAACTACCTTTGCTGTAGATTATGTCAACTCCCTTCATACCTAATGGCCGTAATACCTGAACCTCGGGGAAATATAGCGACCGTCAAGAATTAACCCCTTCAGTGTCTCACATTGTATTAGTTGACTGCTTAATTTTCTTTTAAAGTTCCTTTTGCTTTATTTTAGGATGGAATTTTGGGGGCTTCAGAACCAATGACCAGTTTTTATGGTGCTGTGGTTTCAACATGCACTATTCTATCAAATCCAATGAGTAAGGATCGAGACTGTCAGAGACGTGAAACATATGTAACATAGTATGCTAAGCTGAAAAAAGACAAATGTGCATCCAGTTCAGTCTGTTTCCACCCCCCACGCCCCCCCCCCTTGTTGATCCAGAGAAAGGCAAAAAAAAAACAATGGGGCAGAAGCCAATTTACCCCATTTTGGGGGAAAAATTACTTCCCAACTCCATAGTAGCAGTCAGAATAATTCCTGGATCGACATTTGAAAAGTTCTTACCTGACCCCAAAACCGTCAGTTGTAAGATACCCGGGTCAAAAACCCTTTGGTTGTGTAATGTCTATTTCCTGTAATGTCGTAGTTCTCTAAAAAGACATGTAGTCCCCTCTTACACTCCTCTATTGATTTTGCCATCACCATGTCCTCAGGCAGAGAGTTCCACAGTCTCATTGCTCTAACAGTAAAGAACCCCCTTCCGTGTTGGTGATGAAACCTGCTTTCTTCTAGACATAAAGGATGCTCTCTTGTTACCGTTGCAATCCTGGGTATAAACAGATCATGGGAGAGGTCCTTGTATTGTCCCCTAATGTATTTATACATGGTTATTTGGTCGTCCCTTAACCGTCTTCTTTATAGGGTGAATAATTCCAATTTTGATAGCCTCTCTGGGTATTCCAGTCCTCTCATTCCGTTTATTAATTTAGTTGCCCGACTTTGAAGAATAATGTTCTTGTCCCTCGCCCCTATATCTCTTTTAATGCACCCCAAGACTTTGCAGCAGCTGACTGGCATTAATTGCTCAAGTTAAGCCTACAATCAACTAGTACCCCCAGGTCTTTTTCCATATCACTTTTACCTAGCTGTACCCCATTTAGTGTATATTGGTGACATCCGTTTCTCCTGCCCATGTGCATAACCTTACATTTATCAATATTGAACTTCATTTGCCATTTTTCTGCCCAAGCCCCCAGCTTATCTAGGTCCATTTGTAGCTGCACATTGTCCTCCATTGTATTAATTATCTTATATAATTTTGTATCATCTGCAAATATTGATATGTTACTGTGCAGCCCCTCTATCAGGTCATTGATAAATATATTGAACAGAATGGGGCCTAATACTGAACCCCGTGGCACCAAACTAGCAACGGTGGCCCAATCAGAGTAGGAACCATTTATTACCACCCTCTGCTTTCTATCTCCGAGATAGTTCTTTACCCAGATACACACGTGCTGATGAGGAGTTATACTGTTGTTTTCCTTGAGGTATTCTAGGATGGCATCTCTCAGAAACCCCTCGAATATTTTTTCAATTATTGAAGTGAGACTTACTGGCCTGAAGTTACCAGGCTCTCTTCTTCACCTCTTTTTGTATATTGGAACCACACTGGTAATGCGCCGATCCAGGGGTACAACACCAGTCTCAATAGAGTCCCTAAACATAAAAAAGAGCGGTCTGTCTATCACGTCATTTAAGTCCCTAAGAAACCTTGGGTGTATTCCATCTGGGCTCAGCGATTTGTCGATCTTAATCGTTTTTAGCCAGTTCTGCACTTCCTCCTGCATTGGGTAGGTGATATTTAGTGGGGGGTTCATTTTATCCCCTTGCATCTTGTGTGACATTTATTTTTCTCTCGTGAATATATTTGAGAAAAAACTATTTAATAGATTCGCCTTCCCCCCATCATCTTCTATGGTTTCTCCTGTATTATTTGTTGCTTCTTCTGTTATTTTGGGAGGCCTACAGAAAACCCCTATCAGGATTTTATTAGTCTTTCCTCCCTGTATTTCCCCCAAAAAAGATTCTACGTGTTCAGCTCCTACACCCATATCTTCTTGTAGTCCTGGCATTTAGTAGGATATAACATACAGACATACCCCTCCCCCTTTCTGGTTCCCACAGTCTCTTCTTAAAAGATTATAACCCTGTAAATTCACCGCCCACTCGCAATTATCATCAAGCAATGTTTCCGTTATTCCTACTATATCTTAGTTTTCTTCAAACATTCTCACTTCAAGCTCACCCACTTTACTGATCAGACTTCTTGCATTTGTTGCCATACAATTTATATGGCTGTGTAAGTCAAGCATGCATTTTAAAGAAGATTTCAATAAAGAGAATTGACTTAACTGAAATGCTAGTCATCACTTCTGTTTATTTCAATGTGCTTTACCTTTACAAGCAACATGGGCACATAAAATAATCCAAATAGTAGCTTTTCCCTCAATTGTTGCAGAAAACACTATATGACTGCAACATGACACAGCCATGAACTTTTATGGCTATGATACAGTTTATTGCTTTCCGTCATTATCAGACTTACAATAAATGGATACCTGCAGAGCTAACTGCTCTGCCACATGGCACTATGTGAGTGCAATGCTTTAATAACCGGCCTCCATCTCCCTCACATTTCTCTATTAGAGATACTCTGCTGGTAGATGTGTCACACTGGGATTTTTGTTGCAGTGTCTTTAAAACACATTGGCACTATTACTTGCATCCATCCAACATGTTTCACTGTTTTGCGCAACATCATCACAAGTTAAAGGGTCTGATGTGTCATAGAGATATGTCCAAAGTTGTGATTGCTAGGGAATCAGATACTAAGATGCCCAACAAGTGCTAAATCCAAGGGGTTCCATTTCTTGGGTGAGCACCATAAATTTTAGGAGATTTGTGTATAACTAATAGTATATTGCTGCCTGTACAGATTAAACCTCCCATGTATTTTTTTTTTTTAAATCCCCCCAAAATAAAGAGTTTTTCTGCCACTTATGCTAACATAACGACAGAGATATGTACCTTAACAAGATAAAATTAAAATTTGTTAGTTTTTAACACCTTCTTTCATTAAGCCAAAAATGTGCTAGAAATGGAAGGGGCTATTTCATTATCTCCCTGTTAACACAGATGTGGCTGACGCTCCGAGATGAAGGCACAATGTGCAGATTTTTACTAACTGTTGCATAAAATTAATACTTCACACATTTGTATGCAGGAACATGAAATCGTTTGGAGGCCTGTGGAGCCCCTCGGCCTACAATTAAAGCTGTCTTCCTGCTTTACGTAAAAATGACAAAATCTGAAGGTCGTTAATGAATAAAGATTCAAGGGGATTATTAATCAAGGAAACAATGAGTATTGATTTTCTCCTTCTGAGGGCAGAATATTTACAAAAGAGACAGAAAACAGGTTCAGCTAGATGTTTTATGTATTTAATGTGTTTAGATCTTATTATATTTAGTCTTGATTTACATACACTATAAACTGAATGGCCACTTCATTAGTGACACCCATCTATTAGTGTGTTCGACCTCCTTTGGCCTTAGACAGCAGTAGAACTTCAACAGGTTGTCTACTGCTATAGCCCATCTGCGCTAAGGAACGAGTTTTGCGTTCTTCTGACTCATTGGAGCACCAGCATTGTATTTGGGTGCAATTTGCTTGACAAAATAATTCTTGATATCCTCCTTTGACCCCTTTTGTTGATGTTTTGTTTACATTTACAGGATGCCCTTTCGCTGGACATTCTTCCTCAATCACACCATTCTCGGTAAACTATTAATACTGTTCTACATGAAAGCTTCACAAGGTAGGCAGTGTATGAGATCCTGGCCCTCTCTACTATAGCACCGATGACCAGGCCTTGCTGGAAGTTTCTCAGATTACACAAGTTTCTCATTCTAATGTGGTTTCATAGTGAAACCATTCCAAGGAAAACTTGCTCATGTAATTTTATGCTAATTTTATCCTAAATCTAATTTCAATACAGGGAGGTTCCAAATGCGAAAGGGTCGGGGGATCTAATAAAATATTTCTGGTCAGTTGTTTAATGACAAACCTGGAAACAATCGATGACGAAGTTCTGCTGGCTGGACAGCACTATACGCTGCAATGTTTTTGTATTCTGCACAGGGTGACGTCCACTGTCACAACTGATATGCCATCATCATTAATCCCTATATTTAGTTCAGGTCACAAGACAAGTTGTTGGGACGGTACTTGCAGTTGTTATGATCATGTGGGCAAACTAAGCACAGGCCCCACACAATTGGGACGGGATGCACGCAACGGGTGGACGCAGGTTTCAGACAACTAGCCCTTTGCTACTAGGAGGATGATATGGCCCTACCTGAGCGGGAACATCGCCCCAATAAGGGCAGCCCAGTGATCTTCAGATCTGGGCCCTAGCTGATCCTAGGAACTACACACCAGAACAGGATATATAAACATGCCACATAACAGGGACAGATCAACAGAACACACAGAGCCAGAAAACACAGCATACAGCAGTCAAAATGCAACCACTAGTAACAGATAGAAAGCTGAATATAAATACCAGGTATTAGTTGACATTTTGGTCAAAACGTGGAAGCTAGCGGGCCACTTCACGGCTCCTGGCTATACCACTAGCCCCTACATTAACCAGGAGTCCAGCGGCACTGGACACAGGTCACATAGCAAGCTGCAACAGGACAGGAACAGAACACAAGTCACACAGCAAGCTGCAACAGGACAGAACAGAGCACAGATGAAACTCCACAGCAAGTCTATGTGTCCTCATACAGGGGGGATAAACAGTCAGCCACCGAGCTGACATAGGGAACTGTGTCAGGGATCCACCAAAGACATAAGACGTTTGGAGGCCTCACCTGTCAGGGGAAGGGAAAAGGGCGCTGCATGTACTGCAGACTAGGACTACAGGTTTCCAAACCGTCTTTAAGGAAGCAGAGAGACACAACAAACCTACATGCAAGCACAGTTCAGAGTGGGAACAACTTGCACAGAACAGATAACAAGTTAACACAGAGCAGAAGTAACATGACTGCTCACCCTGGAACCCAGACAGACAATGCCAGGCGCTGGGTTTATATGTGAGAACAGAACCAGGGGATTGGCTAGCAGGAGATCACCACACCCAGCCAGCTCAATCATTACCGCCTGTGGGGCTGTGCTGCTAGAAGCACCTTAGTACAACAGATCCCAGCAGCACATCCTAACAGCAGTTTTAATATTAGTGCGCAAATGCGATAACTTTTTTGTAAATTTTTTTTTTTTTGCTGGAATTTCTCTAGAATGTTTATTATCTATACCTTACAGTTCTACTATCAATTGATTGATTTATCTATGAGGACTTGGGATTGTAACATTTTTTCTCTTTCATGTATTGAACTTGTAATATTTATTTGAGGTGACATTATGATTGGAGTATAAGTGATTTATATAGTTACTGTGACACTGGTCTACACTTTGGGTCCCTGATGAGCCAAAGTAATCTTTTGGTGAAATGCATAGGTTTTTCTTTGAGTTGGATTACACATGATTGTCATGGATAACCGGATGAAGTGTATTATGGTTATTCATGAATATTGTTTCTGTTTTACAAAAAGTTTTTTTGAGATATTGGAAACGTCTTTTTGCATGGTGGTTTATTCGACTCTGTTTATGTTTTTTCAGCCATCCTCGGCCACAATCAATTTATATGGTTTATTAAGAAGGATTATTTAGATCTTTTGTTTGTTTACATTTCAATTCCCCCTTTTTTGTTTTGTTGCTTTCTTCTTTGTCACTTAACATAGGATTCATTGGGAATATATACAGTGAGGATCCAGCACGGGGTCGTCCCATTCGGGGCGGACACTCCGTATTGTTGGTAGACTCTATAGAGCACTATAGGGAGTATCCTAGCCCCTGCCCCTCCCCAATACACTTTTTTTTCTATTGTTTTGGCCCCCTTTGATATTTTAAAGTAGATTAATAAAACTTTTGAGTTTTTTTTCTTGGTAATCTGCAGCAGTGGCTTCTGAGATCTAGAAATCATACTACTTTTTACTGCATATTGTCACTGTTTAATTATGTGTGTTGGGGGTATACCTTAATTTGCTGATCTAGGGCATGAAAGCACTGTTGTGATAAACTAAAGCTTTTTACTGAATTAGTCAGGTGCAAGGAAAAATATGCCAGCCTCTCGGCCTTACAGCCCATAGGGATCAGGTACAGGTTAACACACAGTAAACAATGGCCAAGAATAAACCTTAACTCTCACAATCGGCTATATACAGTCTTTCAAATGGGAGGAAGGAGGGTACCTTTTTGCAGTCCAGACAGGTCACACCGGTTAGAGACACCTTTACTCCATGACTAGGAAAATATAGGGCCTCTGCTCTGCTGACATTCAGACTCTCACACAACACACCCAACTTCTTGCACCTTACAGCATGACACACACCTCCACAAACCAAATTCTCTCCATACACACAAACACCCACTCCTTATATCCTCTTTCCAAGCTCCTCAACTAAGGGTTGTGCTACTAAGACTCATTCATCTCCATGAATGTTCATCTCATAGTTTCACTGTACATCACTGTTCAAATTGTATGGCCAAAAACCGCATTACAAGCCACTGCAATGCATGGTAAAACCACATGCAGTTTTTGCTGTATGGCTCTTCGCTAATAGCAAAAAAAAACAAAAAAAACTACGTATACAGACACCCTTATAATCTTTGTATTTCTAGTCTATTGGCCACTCTAATGGGGAAGATGGTTCCTAGAAAACAGATGGCAGTTCTAGTGAGATGAGAAGAGATGGTATTATGCAAAGCTGCACACTGTAGTCTCCCGTAATTGCCCTTCATATAGCTGTGCTTCTGGGTAGCGGGTAATAATGATATGTAATATACCTACAACTGTCATTAGTATTTAGTGATCTATCCATGTAACCTGTAGTTATGTGGCAAGTTCAAGTACCGTCTATGTAAGCTCTTTGTAGTGTAATACTATTTTGCGATTGAGAGAATCCTAAGAAGCTTAGGGGGTTAACATGAGCCAGGACTCTAACATCCTTCAAGAAGTGTAATGCCTGTTACCCTACACTTGTCCCATGCCCTGCCATCGCTGACTCATGTGTATGGGGTCAGAAACTTTTTGACCCCCTGTTGATTCTGGTACGCTTACATGCAATAATACAGTAATGCAATAATACAGCAATTTACAGCCAGACAGTAAAAATACTTCAATACTAAAAATCTGCTAAAATGAACCAATGCAATATTATGTAACAATGTAACAACGAATCTCTACTTTGTAGCTGCAATGAAGAATGCAATGAAACTGAAATAACCAAGTACATATAATCAGCAATTGCTATAGTGCTTTTCAGCAGGTCTGCAGACCCTCAAAGCTAATGCCATATCTAAATATTGACTTTCCTGTTTGTGCCTTAAAGAGACCCTCTGGCCCTGGGCAAACAAACCACTTCTCTGACTACCTGATGCACACTGTGCATAGCATGCATCGGCAGTCTAAGACACTGCATGCTAGTCAGACTCATCATCACTGCTCGTGTGGGCAGCACTGGTTACTCAAACAGGATCTAGCGTCTTAGACTAATGATGCATATGAATACACAGAGTGTATTAGGTATTTAGAGCTGTTGTGACCATCTTTGTTTGTCCAGGCACAGAGGGTCGCTTTAAAAGATCCCCAAAAAATAGATTATGCAAGTAATCCTCAAAACAGCAGAAGGCACCTATTCATAAAAACACATGTGGCCCTTGTTTTTAGGTAAATCTTTGATGAAAGTCAGTTGGACATCACTTGGTTTGCAAGGCTCCATAGTAAATCGTCACAAGTTTGCCAGTATTACTTGTATGTGTCCAGTGTTTTTGTGACTTATTTTGTATTTTTTACAGTTTGACACCTCCTGCTAACAATTGGTGTTGTGCCATAATGTTTCTTGTATCAATTGCCTTAAGCAGATCTTATAGAATTTACTATTCATGTGCGAATATGATAAGATAATGTAAATGCAAGAACTTAAAAACTACGCATTTGTCATTTATCTCTCCATTCTGTGTGTTTATGTTTGGCCTTGCTGAATTATGTTAGTTGAAGGGCTTGTGCCAAGATGCACAACCTCTCCCAGAATATGTGTCTTAGGGCAAACAGCTGATTGTTCTAGATCTTGTTCTTGGATCTAGATCACCCCTGGCAATCAGCTGTTTGTGCTCATTGTAGTAATACAGGAGGCCATTCACATGAATGTTCATCATGTAATATCAAAATAGGAATGAAGAAAGGGGTCCCAAATGGGGAGCCTTCTCTATGACGCTCATATGCCCGAATAAGACATATGAACAGGGGTTGTGCTCTTTGCCCAACTTCTTAAGGGCTAATGCCCACGGACGGATTTAGGCCGCGTTCCCTGTGGTGTAAATCCGCAACGGAATAACGCAGCTGTTAGGTTCTATTAAACCTAATAGCTCAGTCCTCACATGCGGGATCCTGCTGCAGATTTACGCCGCGGGAAAAAAATTGTTCTATTTTATCATGTTTTTCCGCAGTGGGAGGTCTCCATTAATATAGTATTAATGGAGACTGCAGAAAAACACGGTAAAGAGTGGGAAAAGCGCATTTTTCCACGATCGCCAGTGGGGACTTTTTTGTTCATCCCCGTGGGATTTCCGCCGTGGACGTATCCCGCTCCGTCCATGGACATGAGCCCCAAATGTGTCAGAACATGAGCCTTCCCATAACCAAGGCTGACACTTGACCGTCAATAAACATAAAGGTAGTATAGGACCATTTTGTACGAAGGTTTCTGTTGAACATGTAGCATTTCTGCTTCTTGCAATATTACTCTTTATAGGAATGCGCACAATTTATACTATTTGGCTTTATTATTGATGTGGCTAGGTACTGTAGCCTCCAAAAGTTTTAGAAACACCCTATGTTTCAAACAGCAAATGACTAGTCAGAAACATCTCTGGGAGGTTCTCCATGAAGTATGGAAACATAACCCAATCAAACCATTTAAAGAGACTCTTTCACCTGGTTTTTATAGCTGTCACTGATTGCAGCATAAGGCAGTGCCTGTGACACTAATTACAGTCATGTGTCTGCTGTGTAGATCTGTGTAGTAGTCTTGGAGAAACTTCCATTTTATTAGTAGCAGCAATAGTCCTGCATATTCAGGAGCTGCAGGCTATCTACACCCACTCCGCCCCCCAGCCAATGATTGGCAGTTCTCTCTCACTATGTACAGTAATAAGCAGAGAGCAGTCAATCAATGGCTGGAGGTCGGGGTGGGTGTAGTTAGCCCGCAGCTCAGGAATATTCAGGACTACTTTAAGTAGTCCTCTGTGCTGCTACTGATAAAAGGCAAGTTTCTCCAGAAGTACTTCACAGATCCATATAGCAGACACACCCCTGTAATCAGTGTGACTCAGAGAAGAGTGCAAAAAGTTGGTGACAGAGTCTATTTAAAGGCTATGTACACCTTTTGCACTCCTATTTTTTTTCTTTAATTAACGAAAACTTTTTAAAATTGGTAATCATTAAAAAATTCTCATCATTTCGTTTCTATGTTTGTATTATTTTCCAAAGCACTATAGATTGGTGGATTGACAGATTAGCGCAATCGGTCAGTGAAAGTTAACCGATGGCTGCTTCTCAGCCCCTCCCCTAGTTTGCTTCCTGAGGGAGAGCAGTATGCCGTGAGGAGTGCAAATTGCACAGCAAGGGATTTGTGAGAAACAACCACTCAATGGCAATGGCAGGAAGAAATCAGCACTTAATCATTTGTAGGTTCATATAAGGCTGGTTTCACATCTGCTTTGGAACTTGCGGTCGGAAGTTCGGTCGCAGGTCTGGCTCAAAATACTGGAAGAAAAAGTGCTGCATGCAGTGCTTTTTCTTCCGTCCATAGGCCTGGGAGCTGAGCGGAAACCAAACAGACTCTATTATAGTCAATGAGGTCCGTTTGGTGCTGTTCAGTTCCGTCCTGAGAAGGAGCTGTTCGGCCATGGGGATTCCCATTTTTGGTTCCCCAAATGGAGCAGGAAAGTGGAACCCTCGACACAGATGTGAAACCACCCTAAGTCTACTCACGGAAATGCAGTCTATGGAAAGCTTATATGTCATTGTTTGTTACAAACTTTCTGCACCTTGCAGTACTACTATTTTGTCATTCTCTGCTCTGCTCTCCAGGCAATATCATTTGTCCCCAACACACCTGTCCATAGTGAATGCAGGCTCTGTTTTTAGCCCAGCTCATCTCCCACCACCTTGTCATTTGATCTGTGTTGTAATCAACAACACCTTATTTTTTGTTCCACCACCACCAATCTCTCTCCCTCTAGTAAATAGTAAATAGAGAGATAGCAATGTGTAGTAAATAAAAAATAAATCTTGCTATTTGTATAGCGCCAACCTATTACGCAGCGCTTTCAGGTAATTTTTTATTTACCCCCCACCAAGCTGGGTACTCATTTCACCGACCTCGGAAGGATGGAGGGCTGAGTTGATCTTGAGCCGGCTACCTGTACCATTCCGGGTTTGAACTGGCAACCTTCAGGTCATGAGCGAGAGCTTACACTCTGCACCACACGAGGAGCAGAGTATTAAGTGGGCATGGCTACACAGCCTTTGAAAAAGGAGAGGAGAGGTGGAGCTGAAAAAGAACAAGCTGGACTAGAACAAGATACTAGAAGGAAATTATGAATACTGGATTTAAGCACACGCGTAGTTACTGCTATAACCAGCACAACTCTGCAGAAGCCAAGGATATTTATATTTAAATGTTTTTAATAAACTCTTTTCCACTTTACAAAGGGTAAACTGATCATATGTTTGTTGTATTGCAGAGACATTGTGAATATGAATGATCAGTAGAAGATGGTAACAAATGTTTTTGAGAATTACTCCATACAGCTCATCTAATCCAGCTTAGAGGCAGAAATTCAAAGCTTCTCCCCCTTTTAGTTTCATTAGGGGGGTATTGGGGAAAGAGGTATAGGAAAAAGGGAAAAGAGATATTTTTTCTTTATTGGGGGAAGGGGGGGGGATAGGGGTTAACAACAGAGGCTTTTAACTGGGCCTCTAATAACCAATAACAATTAACCTATCTGATGCCAAAATCATCCTTAGGCATATTTCGAATTTTTCCTTTCGCCCGCCCCCTCTCTTTCTCCTCCTTCTTACTATTATCTCCATCCTGTATGGGAAGTCCTAGGATCTATCTCCACACAGTGATGCATGGGTCTAGGCCAAGGATATTCAAATATATGCTAGACAATGAGGAAATTCTCTCTAAGCAAGGCTGGGATGCTCCAGTGTGGTCAGCTGACCCGCTCTAATGGATCAAGTTTGCAACAGTTATACAACAACTGCCTCGTCAACAAACTTACAAGACAGGTGATGATACAGCTGGAGCATTTCTGCTGATCACAAGAACAGCACTAGATCAAGTGTAAGCTGATCTCAGGCTCTTCGGGTGGACCACTGGACTGGTGACATCTGTTTTCCTGAAATCATACTGGCCACAGTTGCATAGTGGTATGTGAGACGGTTTGATAGCAAAACTAATTTATTGGTCCAAATTGCAATGCTTGAAAAGATCTTTAATGAAGGACTTTATCAGAAACACAAAAATCTCTGGAAATTAACAGTATTTGCATTGGCGGTACAGAAATGCAGGTGGTCTCTGGTTGGCAGCAGAAGCATATGTCAGTCAGATAGCGCTTGGTCCCTTTTGGCACAAAAAATTTTTAACTATTCTGGTGGAATTTGGCTCACACAAACTTCAGCTTAAAGGAGATGTCCCGAGGCAGCAAGTGGGTCTATACACTTCTGTATGGCCATAATAATGCACTTTGTAATATACATTGTGCATTAATTATGAGCCATACAGAAGTTATAAAAAGTTTTATACTTACCTGCTCCGTTGCTAGCGTCCTCGTCTCCATGGTGCCGACTAATTTTCGGCCTCCGATGGCCAAATTAGCCGCGCTTGCGCAGTCCGGGTCTTCTCCTCTTCTCTATGGGGCTCCGTGTAGCTCCGTGTAGCTCCGCCCCGTCACGTGCCGATTCCAGCCAATCAGGAGGCTGGAATCGGCAATGGACCGCAGAGAAGCCCTGCGGTCCATGAAGACAGAGGATCCCGGCGGCCATCTTCAGCAGGTGAGTATGAAGACGCCGGACCGCCGGGATTCAGGTAAGCGCTGTGCGGGTGGGTTTTTTAACCCCTGCATCGGGGTTGTCTCGCGCCGAACGGGGGGGGGGTTTAAAAAAAAAAAAACCCGTTTCGGCGCGGGACATCTCCTTTAACCCCTTGAGTGGCACGCCCGGAAAATTTCCGGGGACGAGCTCCACTGCTCATAGCGACATAGCCCGGAAGATTTCCGGGCTATGTATCACTATGGGAGCTGCAGAGCACAATGCCACAAGCTGTGACAGTGTGCTCTGCCTGCACAGACCCACACAGAGCAGTGCAAGGGCTTTGAAAAACCAGCAGAAGATATTGCCGACATGTCGGCAATGTCCTGCTTTGTTTACAAGTTGCCATAGAGACCATCGGCTTGTCAGAAGCAAGCCGATGGTCTCTAAGGCAGGGAGAGCTGGTTGTTAGCTGTGAGAGGACAGCTAGGTACTAGCTCTTACAGCAGAGATCAGAGAAAACCTCCGATCTCTGCTGTGTTAACCCTTTACATGCCGCAGTCTGTGACTGCAGCATGTAAAGGGTTGCCACTGCAGCATGTAAAGGGCTGTCACCATCGGACCCCCGGAATGTGATCAGGGGTCCTGATGGGTCCCTGTGGAAGTCCCCTAAAGGGACAAAAAAAAAAAATTTTTTTTAAATTAAAAAAAAAAAAAGTAAGAAAATTATTAAAAAAATTAAAAAAACACTTGTCTCCCTTTACTTTGTAAAAAATCAAAAATACAATCACACATGCGGTATCCGTGAGCGTCGTAATGACCCAGAGAAGGAAGTTAATACATTATTTAACCCCTTAATGACATGGCCCCTTTTTTTCTTTTTTCCCCATTTCGTTTTTTCCTCCCCCTGTTTAAAAAATCACAACTTGTCCCGCAAAAAACAAGCCCTCATATGGCCATGTCAATGGAAAAATGAAAAAGTTATGGCTCTTGAGACGCAACTGCAAAACTAGTTGAAATTCAATGATTAGACCATTTTAAAAAACCTGCCCTGGTGGGCACGACAGGGTGGTAGGAAACCTGCCACTCAAGGGGTTAAAGGATAGTTTGGCATTTGCCAGGGTGAAGCAACAATGCTGACCAAGTCACTCTGTTGCAGCTCTTACTTGTCCGGCCTATTCACTGCACAGGAAAGCCCCTATTTAAAGCATTTAGTGCATATACACAGAAGCCCCTACCATACACCGTTGTGCAGCTTCACAATACTTAATCATCTAAAAGATGATTAATGTTAGAAATATTTAACAATCCCAAAAGGTGAAACATATGGTATGCACAGCTAGATAATAAAGTGGCAACAACTCAGGAAGGTTAATCTACTCATGCAGACCCTTACACAAGGACAGAATGCAATACAGCCCTGTGCCAGTTATAATAATCCAATCCAATCTTCCCTGGTCCACCCAAAATTTGGTAATCATGATGACTGGGTATCTTGCACAATTGCCCTGTAGATTAACCAACGCTGTCTGCAAGAAGTGATAGGAACCCCAGCAAGAACCCCATTCACCTTGCATATGGCAAATTAGTGTCTTATAGTAGCAGTACACCTTTCTCTTTGGGAGCTTATTTGTGACATATGCCACTACACAGTATGCCTTTTTTGTGGCAAAGTCGCAGTTTTTCTTTATTTTCAATTACTTTTATTAAAGCTTTAAAAATTCGAGAACTAAAACCCACATGTCTTGAAGAGCACATATAAATAGCAAAGGGTAAGGCAATGCTAATCTTAAGGCATCATACAACATTTTACACAGTAACTCAATTCTCTTAAGTGTGTACAATTTCCTGGAACCAACAATGGACGAGAACAAAAAGAAATAAACATTATTCAGGCTCTAAATCTAATTTAAACAAACAACCAAAGGGGAGAAGACACGCCAGACAAAGGAAATATGGGGTGGGAGGGGGAAAATCACTTTGCTGACAGCAAAAACAGTTGCTACGGTAGATGTTACAAGCAGCGATGAGCGCCTACTGGAATAATCAGTTTATGTTGGTATCTTTGTGAATCAGTAGGGCTGATTCCGGTTTCCGTTAAAGTCAATAGGAGTAAAAATCAGGTTCACTTATTTGTCCTCCAGAAGGTCCTAATGCAGCCAAAGCCCCCCAAATTGCATTAGAATACAACCACACATCTAGGGAATACTCTGTTCCTCTCAGAAAGTGGTCAAAATTGTGTACAGTAGTGTAGGAGTCACTGGTAGTACACAGGTGTCACTATAAACAAAAGAAGGCCCACATAAGGTCTCCTAGATTAGAAATTGCGGCAAGGAAAACTGCAGGTGTGCTGCTTGTTTTAAAAACAATGTCACAAATTTTACAAGGACATGCCAGGTGAAAACAACACTCAAGCATGGGCCACCTCCAAGGAACAGCTGTAGAGCTCCCAAAATTATGCTATGCAAGATATCAGGTGTGCTGCTTGTCTTAAAAGCATCATCAGCAATTTTACAAAAGCAAATCCTGCAAGTTAAACACAACACTCAAGCACAGACCTCCTATTCCTCCTCCAAAGAAAAGCATTAGAGCTACCAAAAATTACGCCAAAAGAGACAGCAGGTGTGGTGCTTGCTTCTGATAACACACTGGCAGCGGGGCAGGCAAACACCATTAAAGTATATTGCTCAAGTCGTAGTTACTCGTCCAGCTTAAACACCTAGAAGTCAAAGAGACCAACGCCATGTCTGAGTACATCCATACAGGAGCTTATATTCTTCTGGATCATCATGGATAAGTGCTGCCTGTGACTGATTCCTACCCTGTGCTGTTGTTGCAGGCTGTAACAGGCTGAAAAAGCTATGCCACACTTTTATTAGGCCTCCCCTGCCACCGGTGGTGGTGCTGCTGAGGCAGCTTCCTGCTCATCCGCCATGAGCCGCAGAGCTGTGATCGATTGCAGATGCATCCCCACAGCCATGGGGAAATTCTGTGCTCAAGCTGCTTAACAGTCTGTGCTGATAGTGCTACATTTTGAGTTCCCTCTCCACTGCTGGAATGAGATTTGTTATTTTGGCCTTGTAGTGAGGTCAACTAGTAATGAGCTGATGTTTTAATGTGAGCAATGCAACGGTCCTTCTGCAAGCATTTCATCATAAAAGTATTCATATGCCTCAAAGTGCGTAGGGATGATGGCCCACATTCCTAGCAACACTAGTTGCAAGGTGTCTATTATATAGTACTGTGTAAAAGTTTTAGACAGGTGTGGAAACATACTGCAAAGTAAATATGCTTTAACCCTTTCCAATCCAATTTGTATCCAGGTTTTCCTAGGGGGCTTACTCTTTTTCTGCTGTTATACAATGTCACTATCTGCTGGCTAAAGCCAGTACTGCATGAGGTGACACATTGGATAGGCTCCGACAGCAGAGAGGCTGGCAATATACAGTAAGTGAACCGCAATGGATGTCTTCCAACATCGGAGCTGTGCAGCCTTAAATCATAATGTCTTCAGAGGTCAGACAGTGGATTGGAAAGGGTTAAAAATAGAGTTTAATAGTTTTTTGTTCAATTAACAAAATGCAAAGTGAATGAACAAAAGAGGAATCTAAATCAAAATAATATTTGGTGTGACCACCCTTTGCCTTTAAAACAGCATGAGTTTTTCTAGATACACTTGTATACAGTTTTTGAAAGAACTCAGCAGGGAGGTTGTTCCAAACAACTTGGAGAACTAACCACAGATCTTCTGTGGATTTAGGCTGGCTCAAATCCTTCTGTCTCTTCATGTAATTCCATACAGACTCGATATTGAGATCAGGGCTCTGTGAGAACCATATCATTACTTCCAGGACTCCTTGTTCTTCTTTATGCTGAAGATAGGTGTTACTGACATTGGGTGTATGTTTGGATCTGTTTTCCTGCTGCAGAATAAATTTGGAACCAATCAGATGCCTTCATTTTGTAAAACAATTCTTACTTTGCAGCATTTTTTGCACACATGCCTACAACTTTACATAGTACTGTATTTTCTACATATGAAAGCCAAAGTTGCCAGACTTTCAGCATGTTGGTCCATCGGTCATTAACCATAATCAAAGCCAATTTATTTTTAATCAACTCTAAACATATGGCACCTGCTGTCCAACTACATGTAGTAGCCATTCTGGCAGCTAAGAAAGTACAGTAAATCAATTTCCTAGTACTTTTATGAGTATCCAGGATTGACGCATTCAGTAATGCCTGTATGGGTTCTTTCCAAAGGATTACTGTCCGTAACCAAGTAAACTAAATTATAAATACGGATCCACAATCAACGTACTTTTGGGCATTCCCATATGATGCATAGTACCTCCCTGTCCACATCTCCAAAAATATCCCAGGGAAGCTTCAGAGTAAATATGGACAATCTCGTAGGTGTCACATACCATCTCAGCAGGACCTTCCACCCAGCTTACACTAAAGATGTGTTAATAGATAGTTTGGATGTATTTTCAGCTGTGCGTTCCCAACCTTCTAAGTCTACTGCCTTCCCTATATCAGATTCGTACTCATTCATGTATAACAATTTCTCAGAGAAAATAATACTTCATAGAGGTTGGAAATAACACCTGTCATACCTGCTGAATTCAGACATAAGGATTCAAAAGGGGCTCTTTGGTGATATTGACATAGTTAGCGTTTAGACTTCTAATAGAGTGTGTTATTTGATAGTATTAGAAGGATGAATTGAAAAGAAGGTGGATGGGAGAACAGACAGACCAAAGCAAGGTTCCAGTCCAGAAAAAATGGGGCACAAGTCTCCCAACACAGGCGCTTGACTCTAAACTGCCAGGTGGTAAGAGAACAGGAAAATTTATGAAAGTTAGCAGAAACTGGTGAAAGGTTCCCCAAAAATTTCTTAGAGCATAGTCCTTACTCACTGGGTTGAGCAGCAGTTTAACACGATGTCCTTTCTGATCCTTGCAGCAGGCTCACAGGATATGGACAGGCAAGCTGGAACAGATTGTCCTCGCAGTATGGTAACAAGGACCAGCCGGGATGTACAAGCTGCCTCATGGTCTGAGCCCTGGAAAACAGCGCTGTACTGCAGGATGGGTTCAATGGGAGAAGCAGACAGGGGAGTGCACACCAAAGGCTCTGGGGGCTGCAGTAACAGCTCAGTCCACATGCACTCAACATCACAGTGTAGGACCAAGATGGCAGGCGTTATCCCAGTACCGAGCGGGGGACCACAAACGTGTCCACAATGCGCCAGAGGGTCTTCCCAGCACAGCTCAAGACCTTCTGATCTAGAAGAGGCTCTTCTGCATCCAGACCTTACGGGTCACATAAAATGATGTGGTGGGGCGAATTCAGGCCGCAGGTTTTGAGTTTGACACGTCTATATCATATAGCCAGCGAATATGAAAGGAATGGGCAAAAGATTGTGATTTCGAGAAGCTAAAGCCTTTATTTCAACCCATAAGGGAGCCCAAAAACATGACAACATTTGAGATATCCAAGTTAAACTCCTGGCCTGACAATACTTTACATAAACATTTATGCCCCAACCACAAAAATGCAAAATTAGACCATCATCATAAATCCCCTTATATCACTTTAAATAAGGGAGGAAAATTAGCCCCTAGAGAACTGATATAGAAGCAGTTAATTTCACCCCACGGTATGCCAAATGACGCAGTCTTCCTTTAAAGTTATATATCACTTTATTTCCATATCAATTATTTTCTAATTAATTGTCCCGTTTCTAGGACATTTTCCATTGTTTCACGTCATTGCTATGGTGCTATGTTCTGTTTGTATTGTGTTTTAAGATAATCCAAACTGTTTCTCTAATTGTTGCATGGTTTTCAAAGTCATTTAATAAGAAAGCCATTATTGAGAATCAGGATTTAGGAAATGACTAATACTCGATTCTTTTATTATACTCACCCAACTACACTCATAGTTGTTGTTTTTTATTTTGGAGATAGCTGCAGTTTTAATGCTACTTGCCAATGAAAAGAAAAAAGTTTAGTTATCAGAATGTAAGGAGGGCAAACGAGGGGGGCAGATTCCGCATGCGGGAACCCACAGCGGAATCCGGTCCTGTGCCTGGCCGGAATCTGCATGTACTTTTAGATATCTGTATTGCGGATGGCTCCAGCAGCTCGCCATCGGACATGCCCAGTACAGATTTTTCTTTTTAAATCTTTCCCGCGCCATCGTTAGACAATGATGTGGGTGCCCGCACCTATCCGCAATGTCAATTGACTTCAATGGAAGCTGTCCATACAGAAACCACACGAAAATAGAACATGCTGCGATTTTTCCTCCACTTATGGAATTCGTAATTCCTTTCCGCGAGTGTGTAGAAAATACTGATTTTGCATTGCATGTTCCGAGCGGTATTTGCTGCTGATCCGCGGTGCGGTGCTGATTGCGGATTCCGCAATGCAAATCTATTTGTGTGCCACCGGCCTAATACAGAATGAGTTTGGACTGTAAGTCTTTAGTCCACAGATAAGAGTGTGAGGGTTCTGTGGTCTCTAAATTGATGTTAGTTCAGAGACCTAGTGCCCCACTATCCCTACACCAGATCTCTCAGATGTTGGAACCATCATAAAGCCTATGGAAACATTTAGTCCTGTGTTCAACGTATCAAACCTTCTTATAACATAAATATAAATCAGGGACGTATTTAAGAGGTGTTGGCGCAGCAGGTGCCCGGTGCTACAAGGCAGTAGGGGGCACTGGCTGTTGCTGCATACTGGCAAGCAGCTGTTATGCGCTCTCACTGTTGGACTGGAGCTGCTGCAAGGTGTGTTGCTTCCATAAAAAACGTCTTTGCTGTGGCTCCTTAAGACTCCCCGCACCACCACTACCTTGTCGGGCTGCAGTAACAGGAGACGGTAGTCGGGACAGAATGCCGAAGGAGGGCGAGGACGTCTGTACTGCAGGAAGGGGCTGAGTAGGAGTCCTCCATGTACTCGGCGTCTCACTGTGGTTTTCTTCTGGAGTCTCCTTGCACTGTGTGATCAGTGGTGTTCAGCCTGCGCAAAGAGGTGAGTATAGTATCTGTATAATATACTCTGGAAGGCATCCTGCAGCATTACTTCTTCCCATAAAAAACTGAAGCCTAATGGTACACAAGCAAAAAAAGTTTTCAATTTTTTTTTTTTTTAAAGCCCTTTGATATCAGTGGGAAAAAAATGGATCTGCTTATTTCCATTGTATTTCTATTTCTCTGATCCAAAAATGCCAATATGCCCTAAGGCTAGTTTCACATAGGCGATCACGATTGTTTCAGCGATTTCTGAGCATCAGCACTGCTTTTTTTTTTAGAGTAATCTTGCATCGCATCGCTGTCGTCCGCTTTAAGAAAATGCGAAAGTCAATGGGACTTTTCTAATGTCAAGATCGCATTGCATTGCAACGTGCATTTGTTGCATTGAGATGTGATAAAAAGAAGCCTCCATAGGGAAGCATGGAAGATAAAGGGCTTATTCAGACATCCATACATCGGCCAGGTTTTCACGACCGGCCAATATACGCTGTCCCTTTCTGTAGGGGGTGGAAGTGGTACGGGAGCAGTGCACTGAGCTCCAGCCCCCTCTCTGGCCCTTACCATTATTTGCAATGGGAGGGGGAGGGACAGGGGCAGAACTCCGTGGACAGTTTTTTTTTTTTGCAACGTTTCCTCTCTTTTGGGCCAGTTTCAGATAAGTGTATTGTTAAATGTCCATAATATGGATGTGTTACAGACAACGTCAGTATTTGGGCTGTATTTGTCTCCATATTGGTTTTATTTCCTACTGGGCAAATACTGATCCATATTTGTCCAATAGAAAATAACACCAATACGGAGGCAAATACAGAAATATAGGTCATGCTGCTTCTTTAAAAAACAGCAGTGGAAAAATACGGCGTAATAGCTGCAGGTTTTCCGTTTTGGAATAGCCACAACTATTATGCTAGTGCAAAAACGCACGGCACGTCTTATTTTTTGGGTGATGTGGCCCATTATTTCCTATGGGGGCAGAGAAAAATCTCATTGCACTCACATGTAGACACGATTTTCACGGCGAATGTGATGTCATTTTTTTTATTTCTACTATTGAAACAACATGTAATTTTGTGAGCAAAACACAAGTGAAAATTGGATGTACCTTGGACATTGGTTGGAGTTTCTCAGATCGATATCGTGCTCGTCTGCGTAAATACAATCTCAGGCCACTCGCACACATGCAGTCGGAAAAACGGCGCAATTTTACTTTCGTTTTTAGACAGTGGGTCTTAACCCACCCCATCATTGATGAGGTGCTCTAAATGCGGTAAAATAGAGCAGACAGCGCTCGAAAATCGTGGCGTTACAAAACGCCATGATCCAGCGCATGTCTGCGAGCGTTACACCGCGATTACCACAGCGTTCAAAACCCTCCAGCAAAATGCACGTGTGTGCAAGTGGCTTTAAGGCCTCTCTCACACAGACGCTGTTTACCGCGATTAACGCAGTGTTTTGGACATCGCGGTATAACGCTCCCATTGAAATCAATAGGGCCTCGCAGACATGCGTTAGACCACAGTGCTGGACGGAGCTTTCTAGCACCGCGTTTTTCGAGTGCTGTTTGCTCTATATATGTCTGTTTAGCGCACCTCATCACCTATCACAATGATGGGGTACACTAAAACACGCCCTTGGGATCTGCGGACAAAAGCGACAGCAAAATCGCGGCAAAGCGCTGCATTTGAAATCGCAGTGCTTTGCTGGATTCATGTGTGAGGGGGGGCCTTGGTTTTTTAATTTATTTTGATTTTTTTTGGTTTTCGAAATGCAACATCCTCTAGATAGGACATTTTTTCTCTTTCCATAGGTTTCAATATACCAATAAAAAATGCATGTAAAAAACTAAATAATGATATATGAATTTTTTTTTAAAAAGGTACCCAAAAAAACACTTGTAAAAAATGTATGAAATTCATGGAGTTTTTTACAAGCCAAAAAGAAAAAAAAAACAACACAAACAACGCAAAAAAGTGTGTGAAGGAAGCGTCAGGCTGATTTTTAAGGCCTAGGTTCTACGTTTTAATTATTGTGCAATTCCAGTGTAAAATGTGCTTCTTCAGCTGTTATTGAGGGCCGCACTCCAGAATATACAGAGTTAGAGTGTTCTCTGTGGTAAAATGGGTGTGGACCACAAGAGAGAGGAATTGGCCGGCTTCCTCAGAAGTATCAACACCTGCCCCATAGCGGCACCTCCAGCAACATTCTAGTCTCACTACAGTAGGAAACTGTCTTGCAGTGCCCAACTTTAAAGCAATCAGTGCTGTATGAGTGTCTTAATGCCATACAGATGTGTACATGAATGCTTCATATTCACAAGTGATATGCCTATATCATAAGCTATAACACAGCGAGGCCTTGTTTCACAAAAAGAAGGTATTCACACAGCTCACTGACATATGTATCCATAATGGTCCTTATTTAAAGGGAATCTGTCAGCTCGAACATGCTGTCCAAACCACAGGCATGATGTTATAGAGCAGGAGGAGCTGAGCAGATTGATATATAGATTTATAAGAAAAGATTTAGTAGAACTTGTAGTTTATTCATTTATATCTCTGCACATCCTGAGCTGAAGAGTCCAATGGGCGGAGCTATCAGTGAGTGACAGCTATCCGTATATAAGAGTACATACAGGGTAGGTGTCAATTAGCAATTGATTGATGCAATTAACGTTGACACCAACTCAGTAGCAGCAGTAAATGAAAAATATCTAGACATGTACAGTAGAATTTACTATTTTTCTAACACATATCCGTGAAACAGATCAGGCGATAATTTTCACTATATTTCCCCTTTAAGTAAACGACCTGATAGAACCAGCATTTCTGGTCTTGACTGCCCCGAAGAGTAATATGTAGAGATGAGCGAACGTACTCTTTTCGAGTGTTTTTGCACTCGAGCACCGCTTTTTCCGAGTAACTGACTACTTGGACAAAAAGATTCGGGGGGTGCCGGGGGTGTGCTCCCCCCTCTTCCCCATTGCTACCCCCCGCTCCACCACGCCGCCCCCCCCCCCCCCCCGGCGCCCCCCAAATCTTTTCGTCCGAGTAGTCAGTTACTCGGAAAAAGCGGTGCTCGAGTGCAAAAACACCCGAACCGAGTACGTTCGCTCATCTCCAGTAATATGCAAGCTAAGACCCTGCAGTTGACGGTGGACTACTGGGTATTTATGTTTCACTGCTGTGATTGTGGAGGAATATGGCACCTAAACCACGTTATGTGAGTTATCTAATATTCCAGTCTTTTGTAGGATAGGTGTTGCATTCATGCAGGTTGTCTGAACAATGGCCTACACAAACATAATATATTTAAGGCTAAAAGGAAAAATATGCACTCAAAACCAGACACAGAGATCACTAAACAGACCAAATAGAAACCGAACTAAGGCTGGAGTCACACGAGCGTTTTATCGTGACAATTTTGTCGCGATAAAACACTGGCTGAAAATCGCAACCATTTTTCTGATTAGTAAAATCGGCCGGCCGGAAAAGATAACGCATACGAAGCGCATTCCAGACAGCCGTTTTTACACACAGTTGGAAAAGATAGGTCTGTACTTATCTTTTGCCAGAAAATGCCAACCAGTCCCACAAACTCCTGTGGAAGCCTATGAGAGCTGCTGGAAAAGGGAGGTGGGAGGAAGTTTAGCAGCGGCTCTGCTAAACTCCCTTCCCTTTCCCTACACCTCTCCGCCCCTTACCAGGTGCCGGCAAAGGGAGGGCGTGGGAGATTAGCACACTGGCTCCACCGAGCTTTTGCCTCATCCAGGCCACTCCCCTTGCCATCAGTCGGCAAGGGGCAGAGAGAGGGCGGGAATGCGGGCGTCCAAAAATTGCAGCACTCGTTTGAAGGCAGCCTAAGGTTAAGGGGAATTCAGGCATTTGTCACTACATCTGACGGAGTTCAGACCAGACAAAGTGGTCAAATACTTACCACTATACTAATACAAAAAGGCAGGTACAATTACAAATGAATAGAAGGTGTTGGTTAATATTTTGGCCAAAATACACAAGCTCACAAACCCATATCAAGGGTCCTTGTTATTTCGTGGATACTACACGAACATAACATGACCACAGAAAAAGGGAGTCCTGCCTAAAAGCGGGACGATCATCCTGGTAAGGACGGCCTCACAAAAGAACTCAGGGAACTGCCTCTAGATGTGTCACATTCTGGCACTGTATTGGAGTCTCATTTGTTAGCCAACAAGGGCGTGCAACGTGATCAGGCAAGCCGGGGGCTGTTACACGAGAGAGTGATGCAGTGCAGAGGGTTCAGCAGAGACATAGCCAGGAACTAGCCAGTGGTTGGTACACAAAGGACAATCTTCTTTTTGTAGAGAGCAGATATAGGAAGAAGCTGGTTTAAAGGCTGAGTGCTCTCAGCACAATAAACAAGCAATGAGGGAAGGACAGGGCCAGGCTTATATAGGAAGTCCTAATCAGTGCGGGGTGGAGCTAATCAGGAGCTGGATTGCAGGAGAGACACCGTTCAGAGCACAGGAGTTCCCAGGTTCGAGTCCTGACAAGATGGAAATAGGGAATGAGACAGGAAACACCAAACAGGGACTGAGTAACTACAGACACAGCAAACCACAGACAGGACATACGTAGTTCACACCAGGCATCTGCAAGCCTACGGACAGAGGGGAATTTAGACAGAACCAAAACAGAACATAGTTTGCAGCAGACGTCTGCACACCTACAGACAAGGGGAACACCAAACAGAACATGATGCATACATACAATCACCAGTGTTCTGAGAGAAGATGATGAGATATGGATAATGACCAGTAGTAAGCGGGGCTGGTATTTATGTGCACAGACCCATGGTGATTAGTTGGCTGAAGTTAACCACACCTGCAGCAACGTGCTCCTGGAAGTACCTAGTACTACAAGCCCAAGGAGCACAACATGACAATTGGGGAATAGTACTTTCCATCAGTGGCGTAGCTAAAGGCTCATGGGCCTGGTGCAAAAGTTTATCTTGGGATCCCCAACTTCTCTTAACCCCATAGTCATAACACAACTACAATCCAATTTTATCAATGCGGGTGATCAGAGCTTTATGTATATAAAGGCACTACCTATTTTTAACCCATTAAGCCTCCATGACAAAAATGAACATCATAGACTGGCTTGTCTTAAACCTCCATGATAGACATTTATGCCTTGGGTCTTACACCTGCATAATCACAGCAAGGGCTCTGTGCTAACAGGCAGCCGGGCTCTCACTGTAATGGCCAGGATCAGAGAAACCAGTCAACTAAGTCCCTAGATGCCGTGGTCAATAGCGTCAGCAGCATCTAAGCGGTTAAATGGGAAAGGGGGCTTTCTCTGTCCCCATCAGCCCCCTGCAAATGCAATCACAGAATGCAACTGGGTAGATATGGCAGTCAGAAGCCTAGGAAAGGCCTCCATACATGTTATTGTTGTATGCCTATTAAGCTGAGCCTTTAGCACTGCTTAATAGATCACTTTGCAGTTTTAGACTCACAGTGAATAATTCTTTGGTATACTGAGTATATCAAAGCATTATAAAAGGAATCAAAAAAATCACACTGGGACATCCCTAGCGGGACTAAATAAGTAACAATAAGTATTCTAAGGTTTATTAAAAGTGTACACTGTTAAAAAAGTAAAACCATTTTTTGCTTTATTCTGTAAAAGTGAAAACAAACCACACACGATAATTACTGCAGCCATCATGCCCCGTATAATTACCTCTATACTGTCATTGTACAAAACCCACTATACCAAGACCAGCATTACCAGTAATAACAGTGTGTAAAGGCCAAATAATACCGCCATACCATGATCACATACTAGCACCACCACATAGTGATGAAATAATACCACCATACTGTTACTGAATAAAGACCATTACAAAGATCAATATTATGAAAAATAACACTATATTGAGACCAAATTATACAGTACACTATGATCACATATTACCACATGCAGCTCTCGTCCCAAACTTGGCTGACATCTCCAAGGGTCTGCATCTTATATAGCATGTGACATTTGAACAAGACACAGTGCATTCTACTGATAGAGTGTCCAAATACTTTTGGTAGGATAATGTACTTTTTGCCGGTTGATTAATAAATACGTATCTCTCAAACATGATATTTGCTGGAAGTGTTGAGCTCTGCTTAATTACATCTAGGTAGAGAAGAGCGAGCACCCAAATGCTCGGGTCCGCGTTATTCGAGTCGAGCTTTTCGTAAAATTCGAGAGCTCTACTCGAGTAAAGAACCCCATTGACTACAATGGGAGACTCGAGCATTTTTGTATGTGGGACGCCGGGTGCCGAGCTTCTCTCTCTCTCTCTCTCTCTCTCTCTCTCTCTCTCTCTCTCTCTCTCTCTCGTAACGAGCACCATTGAGCATGCTTATACTCGAACGAGCATAAAGCTCGGCAGAGTGTGTTCGCTCAACTCTACATCTAGGATATCCATGGACAGTCTATGCCTGTAAAACAGATCCATTATATCCTCACCTACTCATTTCAACTAACCTAATTTATACAAAACTAGAAAACTGCATTTAAAGAGAAAACAAAGTGGCTCTGTATGTCACCCTACTCTAAGAGCTTCAACAGACAGGGACTTGTAATTTGTATAGCGCCAACCTATTCTGCAGCACTTTCAAGTAACTTATTACCCGCCAGCAAGCTGGGTACTCATTTTACCGACCTTGGAAGGATTGAAGGCTGAGTTAACCTTGAGCCAGCTACCTGAACCATGCAGGGATTGAACTCGCAACCTTCAGGTCATGAGTGAGAGCTTAGGACTGCATGCTGCTGCCATAACACTCTGTACCACATGAGGCTCCTGATGTACAAATGTACCATAATGGAGCATATGTGTGCATGAACAAGTCACACCCTTCCCCATGCTTATTTTTACCTGCCATAGACGTCTATGGCAGCTTTCTGCGTAAAAACGCTGAAAAATAGGGCAGGACTTATCTTTTCTCGTGCGCAGGAATTGCAATGTTCATGAGAGCAAACCTATTGAAAGCAATGTGTTCACTTCATCGCGTTTTGCCAGCGTGTTTCAAGCATGCAAAAACGTGCACAAACACGTTAGTCTGTTTAAGCCCTAAGCTGCACTCTTCTTATGCTCCTTGACAGGGGCGTAACTATAGAGGGTGCAGGGGATGCGGTTGCACCCGGGACCAGGAGCCTTAGGGGGCCCATAAGGCTTCTCTTCTCCATATAGGGATCCCAGTACTATGAATAAAGCATTATAGTTGGGGGCCCTGGTACAGGTTTCGCATTGGGGCCCAGAAGCTTCAAGTTATGTCTCTGTGCAGCATGGTTTAGGTATGGGTACGGGTACAGATACAGATAGAGAGGGGCCCCAGCTCATGTTTTGCATCAGGACCCCTGAGCCTTTAGTTACGCCCCTGCTCCTTGATACACCTTCATTCCTAAAACGTGGATAAATACAGTTAGCTACGAGCAACTGAAGCACATGAAAGATACTGCTTTTACAAGCAAGCTAGACTTTCTGCATTGCACTTGATGTGCCCAGTTTGCAGTTTTACCCACAGACCCTACTCCCTTCATAGTCATCTAAATCCCACAGAGGAAGTACAGACCACAGCATGTCCACTACAGCTTCCGGCAAAGTGAATAAGCAACCAACACTCATCCAGCTGCAGTGTGGCTGTGAAATATGGAAGTGGCTGAGCTCAACAAAACAGGAAACTGATCTGTAAACCCCCTTTTCACACTAGTTTAGTCTTTATAACAAAAGTATCTGCAAAATACAGAGCAGGAAAAGTTGTTCAGTGCTCCTTTCTTGAAGTGAAAACTTTTGGCCCATACATTCCTGTTTTATTTTCTGCATAATGTTATTTTCTGTTATTTGTTCACTGGCAACATTGTATCCCATTGACTTTAAACGTGTGCATATTTTATAATACATATTGGCCACTTTTTACTTTGTTTCTTCTTTGGCTATTGCCAGACTATGTTGTAGCTTGAAGGTTTTGTGTTCTCCTGCACTGTGCTATAAGCCTAGCCGCCACTGCCTTACATATCAGAGATCGAGGTGGACAGAGCGCCAGGTAATGGCAACATAACTGTCATGGAAGAGCCCATATTAATTAAAGTTGCCCTTGGCATCTGACCGTTAACTACCTGGATTGGCGTGATCCTCCTTTCTTGAATGATCTCTTTGTACTCTAGTGTTCCATCACTGAATACTTTACATTACTGTTAACTTTGTCTAGATGTCTAATCAGCAACCATTGCTTCAGTTCCTTTATCTGAGAATTAAAGTGGTTGCTTTTTTGACAGAAACTGGGACATGTCCATTGATTCTGTCTAGTACATGCTATTCAACGGAATGGGGAACTGCAATACTAAACATAACCCATAGATAGGCAGAGCAATGTTTTGGGGAAATAAAATAAAAATCCATAATTATAGTCATGGACAGCCCATTTAAATACCAGAAACGTACATGTTGTATATTTTTTTCCTTTTCATCCATTACTGCTTATCAGGAGCTATACATGCGCAACCCTATGCAGATTTCCTGTTCATGTATTGACCATTGGTATTACTGGCCTATGCAAGAAAAAAAAGGAGAACAGCTAGTGTCACATCATATCACTTTATTCCTCAACGGGAAATTCAGAGGCATTAGGGTGCATTCACATGGGCAATAGAGTCCATGTACTGTGAAATTCACCTCAATGGGAGCTGCGTGAATAGCACTGCATTGAAGTCGTTGGCTGTTTTCATAGCCGCATGGCCTTAAACTATAGCAACAGATTCCCATCTCAGCTATGAGATGGGAGTACCCCTTTAATGCAATTTATAAGTTACGTCCCTGCGGGTCGTAGGAACAACAACCTACAAACACAACCTAAATAGGAGACTGGAAGGAAGAATATGCACTCGAATGGACACCAACATCAAATATAAACCGAACATGTATGCAAACAACTCAAACAGATGGAAATATGAATAAGTACATACAAGGTATTGGTTTGTATTTTGGCCAGAATACGTAAGCTCACAAGCCCACGACAAGGGTCCTCGCTGTCTTGTGTATCCCTATTCTAACAAGACAACTAAAACCACAACTAGGGAACCCTGTCTACAAGTGGGGTGATCATCCCAATAGGTACTGTCCCACACTGGAACCTAGGGGCCTGGCTCACCCTAGATGATAACAGGCAGGAACACCAGACAAGGGAAATACGACAAAGTTCGGATCAGTAATTGATTGACTGCGCTTGCGTTAGTGTATGTTTGTAACTGTGGTAATGCAGACTCCTTCTGTGCCCTGGATGATCCCGCACATGCGTGATGGGTCTCTGCTCAGATGGTGTACTTGCATTGCCGCAGTGATGCTGATTTCCTCCAGGATTTGGGTGATTTTGCGCATGCGCGGTTGATCTCCATCAGATCTATGGGAGGTATCGCGAAAACTCTGTAGTCACAATGTATTGTGGGATATGACGCATGCGCAAAGACAGTGGCTGGACACGCTAATATGTATATAGAAGAGCAGCTCGCCATGATGACTCCAGGCACAGGTGTGTTTAATATTGGTGGGAGGGGTTATTTCACTGGCTTTCTGCATTGTGATTTATTTTGTTACCGTGGAAGGTCTCTCTATAAGTGTTGTATGTCTATTGTAATTTTATACTTGGGAGTCGAAACGTTGTATTTTAATTGTTTTGGAGGAATAAAAGACATCTTTTATTGCACCACGGATGCTGCCACTCCCGGTTCCTTTATTGGTATTGCATTTTTCGGGTTCTTGTTGGATCAGACCCATGAAGTGGCTGTGCATATGCCTGTCCAGCTGGAATCAGCTTAGGTTTTGGAGGGCGCACCTGTTAAAAGGAAAGGGAGAAGGGAGATCAAGTGTCCAGACAATCTTCAGGAAAGTGGGAAAAGCAACTCAAACCAGCAGCATGCATGATACCACGTACAAAGGGATAAATGACCAGCACCCCCTAGAAAGAGGGACTACCGGTAGTATTTATGTGCACAAGACTGATGCCAGCAGTGTGCTCCTGGAAGCCCATAGAAATATAGGTTCTATGAGCGCAATGTGACATTATATCTCAGCAGATGAACTGTACATTACCTGCTATATATACATTTTACTAGTACCAGCCTCCCAGTAATTTCCTGAACTGATGGCAACCCTACATACAGGACCCTACACATAGGGCCCATAGCAATAGCTTCACACAGAATGACGATCCCCTGTCCTCCGTTTGCAGCAGAGAGGTGGTCATCTATACATAATCACTCTCCGCAGTGAATAAGACACAGAAAAGGCTGAATGCACCAACTCAGTTGTTTTTATATCTGTCAATTGCTAGAATGGAGACAAAGCGCACATGCAAACGCAAAACATTGTACATTTTCTGTAATTATGGCTCATGTAGTGTATTGGAGTGACCAGCACTGATCTAAGTAATAATGAATGCAACAAAATATATGTTTTTATATATTTTTATAAGGACTTTTAAGCGTATTTAGGGACTTATTACAAATGGAGGTGGAAAATAAAATAAAATGCATTTCTACATTTAACAATGCGAGTAAACACTTCTTACATTTTTATCTATACTATATAGATAGCAATGCCCTACACAGGGCTATATTTACACATGGATTCGGAAATGTAACAATTGGTTGAACATAATGGGCATTTTCTCATAAGGCAAAATAGCACAAAAGTGATTAATGTCTGCCAACTGTTTATACCATTCGGCTTTCACATCTCCATATATCATAATCTGTGGAGGCGATAGTGATATGTTTCAGAATCTGCAAAATGTGACATGCAAATCCGGGTGTCTAGGGGGTCAGCCATTGTCTGGGCCTGATGGATGACAACAGCCATAATTTTAGCTCAAGGTCTATTCTAACCTAGACTCGGCATTGTTATTTTCAGTGAGAGGAAACAACGTAAGTTTTTTTCCCATTATTTTCGTAGAGAAGCTAAAGCAGGAAGTGAGGCTCCCTCTAGCCTCGTTACAGAGGAAGGGGGAGAGCTATTGGTCGTCCTAAAGCAAACTTGTTTCAGTGAGTTACCAAAATCATAGAAAAAAAGAGTTTAGTGGATATTTCATTTAAAAAACATTTTTCTACACCGCAGCCCTCTCCTATAGCACTGCCCTTGTTTATCCTTACCCCCAAATATTTAAAGGGGTATTCTGGAGACCAGGAAAAATGTTCAACATTTCCCTAACATTTCCACTTATTACTAAGGATGAGCGAGTATACTCGCTAAGACACTACTCATTCGAGTAATGTGCCTTAGACGAGTATCTCCCTGCTCGTCCATAAAGATTCGGGGACCGCCGCGGCTGACAGCTGAGTCGCGGCGGGAGCAGGGGAGAGCGGGTGGGAGAGAGAGATCTCCCCTCCGTTCCTCCCCGCTCTCCCCCGCAGGTCCCCGCCCCGCATCTTTAAGGACGAGTAGGAAGATACTCGTTTAAGGCACATTACTCGAACGAATAGTGCCTTAGCAAGTATACTCGCTCATCCTTACTTGTTACCCTTATTTCTAATGTACATCTAAATTAGGGATGCACAACTCCAGTCCTCAAGGGCCCCAGCAGGTTGTGTTTTTAGGATATCCTATAGTAAGAACACCTGTGGCAATGTCTGAGGCGCTGACAGTAATTACATCAGCTGTGCAGTACTGAGGGAATCCAGAAAACAGGACCTGTTGTGTTCCCTTAAGGACTGAAGTTGTGCAACCCTGATCTAAATGATCAAACTGAACTCCAGTACCCGTTTTGGCCGACTTGTGTTGTACAGTCCATGCATTTTCATCATACAGGAAGTTCTGATGACTGAAGTAGTGAATTCTGGAGAGAACAGAGAGACAAGTAATTCCCAGGTGGTCACAAGGAGATCACATGATCCAACTGAAGAGAATGACTCCAGGAATTTTCAGAATGAAAGGAATAACTAAACAAGGTAATACTAGTTGCCCTATATACATATGAGGGACTAGTTACATAATATTTAGTTTTCCTTTTTGACTGGAGTGGCACTTTAAATAGAGTTATAATACAACTATTTCCACACTATACATTTTCTATGCAATCTTAATATTCTTTTTTAGAGAGCTGGGTAAGTGAACATGCCTGACCCTACAGTAGGTGCCTGAGAGAATGAGCAAACATCTTGTCTTGGGTGGCAGGACAAGTTAGTAAGCACTAGTCACTAGATGTCAGAGTAAATAAAAGAGAATCTAGCCTTGGGTGCATGGACAAGGGAGTGAATAAACATAGAGGTCTGGGATCATTATTTTTTTCTCACCCCTGTGGTATGTGTCTTCATCAACTTCAGGTCCTCTACCAGAGGCCTGAAAGTTTGAGAATAGTGTGCTTGTTTGTTGTTCCTGGGATTTGTTGGGACCATTCCCCTAGTTTATAGAGTTACAGCCCCAAGTGTTCCCACCACTACTGGGATTACTTTGGCCTTCACTTTCCACAACCTCCCTAGGTCTTCTTTCAGACCCTTGTACTTCTCCAGCTTCTCATACTCCTTCTTTCTGATGCTGCTGTCACTTGGTATGCCTACATCTATCACCAATTGTCAAATACCACAATGTCTAGTTGGTTGGTCAGTACCTGTTTTTGCGCCTGTATCTGGAACTCCCACAGGATCTTAGCTCTGTTATTCTCTACACCTGTCTATGGATTCTCCCATCTGGATTTGGGAGCGTTTAGCTCATGCACTGTGCAGATGTTCCTGTACACAATGACCGCTACTTGGTTGTGCTGGTCAATGTATGCTCTATCTGCTTGCATCTTGCATCCTGCCACTCTGTGCCGGACTGTCTCTGAGGCCTCTCTGTACAGTCTGCACCTTGAACCTTACTAGTGTGGTAGATACCTGTTTCTATATAACTGGTATTTAGTGCCTGTTCTTGTGCTGCTATGATCACTGCCACAGTACTGTCTTTGCGTTAAGCCTTCTCCAAACACTGGTAGGATTTCCTAATGTCAGTCACGTCCATTATCTGTCGCTGGTACATTCACGCAAAGGCTTATTTTGCCATGGTCGTTCTTCTATTTGTTCTTCCTTCTATTTCTGCTTCTGCAGCCCCAGAAGTTCTCTCAGCAGTTCATCCTTGGGTGCAATCTTATTGATGTACTCCCAGATACTATGAGTTTAATTTAGGATGGTGTATTTGACCACCATCAGACCCTATCCATCCGCTTTCTGCTTGTTGCACAGTCTATTGGTGTTGGACTTGGGGTGGAAACCTTTGTGCATTTGGGGTAGCTTCTGGACATTCACATCAGCAGCCTCCATGTCTTTTTTTGACCAGCAGGGTATCTGATGACTGGCAAGACATAAGTGGATCTTGTTCTCATGTACTCTTGAACCACCAAGACTGAGGGTACTCTTAGATATTCAAACGAGCGAAAATGAATGATAATCATTCAGTCTAAATACACGCCAATGACTGAACGACAAACAATAATCGTTCGCTTTTTGCTCGTCGTTCACTTTATGCAGGCATAAAAACCATTGTTGGGTCGTTCACTTATCGTTCGGCTAAAACAGCGCCTGTTCAGCATTCAGGCCTTATCATTTACTTATACAGCAAAAAAATCAGAGAATGGTAGAGTTGGAAGGGACCTCCAGAGTCATCGGGTCCAACCCCATGCTCAGTGCAGGATTTACTAAATTATCCCAGACAGATATTTGTCCAGCCTCTGTATGAACACTTCCATTGAAGGAGAATTCACCACCTCCCGTGGCAACCTGTTCCACTCATTGATCACCCTCACTGTCAGAAAGCTTTTTCTGATATCTAATCTGTGTCTCCTCCCTTTCAGTTTCATCCCATTGCTTCTAGTCTTTCCTTGTACAAATGAGAATAGGGCTGATCCCTCTGCACTGTGACAGCCCTTCAGATATTTGTAGATTGCTATTAAGTCTCCTCTCAGCCTTCTTTTTTGCAAGCTAAACATTCCCAGATCCTTTAACTGTTCTTCATAGGACATGATTTGCAGATGGCTCACCATCTTTGTACCTCTTCTCTGAACTTGCTCCAGTTTGTCTATGTATTTTTTAAAGTGGGGTGCCTAGAACTGGACACAGTATTCCAAATAAAGTCAGACTAAAGAAGAGTAGAGGGGGATAATTACCTCACGTGATCTAGACTTTAAGCTTCTCTTAATACATCCCAGAATTGTGTTTGCCTCTTTGGCTGCTGCATCACATTGTTGATTCATGTTCAGTGTATGATCTATTAGTATACCCAAGTCTCTTTCACATGTGCTGCTGCTTAGTCCAATTCCCCCCATTCTGTATGTGCTTTTTTCATTTTTATTGCCCAGATGTAGGACTTTGCACTTCTCCTTGTTAAATACCATTCTGTTAGCCGCTGCTCATTGTTCAAGCTTTTTTAGATCTTTTTGAATACTCTTTCTTCCCTAGTGCTAGCTATCCCTCCTAGCTTTGTGTCATCTGCAAGTTTGATCTGTTTCCCCTCAATTCCTTCATTCAGAGCATTTATAAAAAATGTTGAACCACACCGGGCCTAGGACAGAGCCTTGTGGTACCCCACTTGATACATTCTTCCACTTGCATGTGCAGCCATTTATGACCACTCTTTCAGTACTATCACTCAGCCAGTTGTGAATCCACCTAACAGTTGCCTTGTCAATCCCATATTTTGTCATTTTTTTCAATAAGTATGATATGAGATACTTTGTCAAATGCTTTACTAAAGTCAAGATACACTTCAAGAAAGAATGAACTATTCTGAATGACTTCTCATTTGAATGAGCCAACAATGTATCTGCCTGTCTAAATAGGCTGCACAAGCGAATGAGCTAACTCTGGCATCATTCGCTTGTTCAAACAATTAATCGTCTCATCTAAAAGTACCCTAAAACAGGTCCTAAGGAGCCAACTTAATAGGAAGAATACGATATATACATATGTTTGTATGTGTATGTCTGCATTATTTGTGTATTTATACAATACTGGCAATCTTATAAGAACCCAAGAATTAACAAAGGCCTGCAGGCTGCCCTGCAAGAATGTCCATTACAACATCCATTAGACAGTCCCTAACAAATGCTTACACTGGTATTTCAATGTCTTATAAAGAAACATACACATATTTAGTATTCCTATAACCCATGAAATAAAGTTTGCATGTCGTTTATGGTAGTTGGGGTTTTACATATTTATACATTTGCATTCTTCTACAAAAATATGGGTTAAATACGACAGTATATACTCCAAAATGGAACCTCTAAAATACAACTCAAAATGAATGAAAACAGAACTACACATTGCTAAAAACATAAAACAATAAAAAAACTTATGGTATGTTCTTAATGCCTAATTTGGCAGTTTTTTAAGGGGTAAATATAATAATATGGAAGAATAATGCAGCAGAAATCAATTTTGCACGTCATTTACTGTATCCTTTCTAGTTAGGTGGCGTTTGATGACTTCACTGGTAAACTGTGCCTAGACTTAGCTCATTATAACATACTAATTATGAAGAAACTGGGACATAATTGACTGCAGAAGTAAGGGCAGGAAACAGCCATTTAATAAAGATAAGAGGAAAGGTGACAAGTAGAGATTTATGTAGGTGAGTACATCAATTACATTAAGAAACAGGAACTACAGGGCCAATATGTCATGTAATGATCTCCATATTCATAACGGCTTGTCAGAATAATGAACAAGTCTGTTACAGAATGCCTATCACATGCATGTTCTGAGAAGATAACAGGAATCCATGCACATTACTAAAGTTTCATAGATCAGCGCCATTACATGTAAAGTATATATGATATAGCTCCTTAATTAGAGATGAGCGAGTATACTCGCTAAAGGCAATTGCTCGAGTGAGCATTGCCTTTAGCGAGTATCTTCCCCGCTCGGGACTGCAGGTTCGGGTGCCGGCACGGGGGAGCGGTGAGTAGCGGCTATTAGCAGGAGGGAGCGGGGAGGAGAGAGGGAGAGAGAGAGATCTCCCCTCCGTTCCGCCCCGCTCTCCTCCGCAGCTCTGTGCCCGCTGCCGGCACCCGAACCTGCAGTCTCGAGCGGAGGAGATACTCGCTAAAGGCAATGCTCACTCGAGCAATAGCCTTTAGCGAGTATACTCACTCATCTATATCCTTGGGCCTTAGTCACACGGGCGTTTTTTGCCGCGATTTGCGGATCGCATGACGGATGCGCATCCACAAATCGCGTGACCCGAGCCGAAAAATCGCCCGAAAAAACTGCTCCTAGCCGCGTTTCAATAGAAACGGGCCGGAGCTGTCCAGCGCATTGAATTCAATGGAGCCGGCAATACAGCCGGCTCCATTGAAAGCAATGCGCTGCGTGCGATCTCATGATAAATTGTCGGGAAGGGCTTAAATATATAAGCCCTTCCCTGCAATTCATCCAGAAATGTGTAATAATAAAAAAAATATATATACTCACCTTGTCCCGGAAGACGGAGTTCAGCGCGGCCGGCCGGCAGTTCTCCTGAATGAACTGCCTCTGATTGGTCACAGCCTGACCAATCAGAGGCAGCTCTCACTCACACCCATTCATGAATTCATGAATGGGTGTGAGTGAGAGCTGCCCCTGATTGGTCCCTGCGCTGAGCCAATCAGAGGCAGCACTCACTCACCCATTCATGAATTCATGAATGGGTGTGAGTGAGAGCTGCCTCTGATTGGTCAGGCTGTGACCAATCAGAGGCAGTTCATTCAGCAGGCGGGGATTTTAATTCCCCAGCTGCTGAATACTACAGAGAGCAGTTCAGGAGAACTGCCGGCCGGCCGCGCTGAACTCCGTCTGCCGGGACAAGGTAAGTATATATATATTTTTTTATTTTTACACATTTCTGGATGAATTGCAGGGAAGGGCTTATATATTTAAGCCCTTCCCGACAATTCATCCCGCGCTCGCCAGCAGCCCATTGCTTTCAATGGAGCCGGCTGTATTGCCGGCTCCATTGAATTCAATGGGCAAACATCATTGTTCTCTGCCACAGCTGTTACAGCTGTGGCAGAGGAGAATAATTTGTCTACTATATGTTCTCAATGGGGTCGGCGCTGCGGCGCATATAGAGAAGAGAACAGGAATTGCAGATCGCAGATAGGTGTGATCTGCGATTTCTGTTTTATAATTTATCGGACAAGCGCATAAAAAGTGCTCATGTGTCCGATACCATTGCAAAGCAATGGTTTTATAATATCACCGGATGCATGCGCATGCGCAAATCGCGCGAAAAAACGCCCGTCTGACTAAGCCCTTAATGAGTATCGTGCACTGCAATTGGTGGAAAGGTTATCTTAAGGCCCATTTACACATAACGATTATCGCTCAAAATTCATTTAAGCGATCAAAAATTAGCAATAATCGTTACATTTAAACGTAGACATAATGCACTTTTTGTTTGAACGATGATTTTAAGGTGAACTTAAAATCCATCATTCAGATACTGAGAGGTAAAGCAAACACAATTATCTCTCAGTAGACCACATGACATTATCATTATAATCATTATAACATTATAATCTGCCTTCAGCTGCTAGTAGAACAATGAAGCTGTGTGCACAGCTGGGCGTGATTAATCACATGCTGGGCTCTGCAAACAGCTTCTGGAGGCCCTTTTAAATGCAAATGAAAATGATAATGTGTTCATGGCCATTAATCATAGAACAGTAGAGTTAGAAGGAACCTCCCAAGTCATCTGGTCCAACTCCCTGCTCAGTGCAGGATTCACTAAATCATCCCAGACAGATATTTGTCCAGCCTTTGTTTGAACACTTCCATTGAAGGAGAACTCACCACCTCCCGTGGTAACCTGTTCAACTCATTGATTACCCTCACTGTCAGAAAGTTTTTTCTAATATCTAATCTGTGGCTTAATCCTCCCTTTCAGTTTCATCCCATTGCTTCTAGTCTTTCCTTGTGTAAATGATAATAGGGCTGATCCCTCTGCACTGTGACAGCCCTTCAGATATTTGTAGACAGCTATTAAGTCTCCTCTCAGGCTTCTTTTTTGCAAGCTAAATATTCCCAGATCCTTTAACCGTTCCTCATAGGACATGATTTGCAGACCGCTCACCATCTTGGTAACTCTTCTCTGAACTTGCTCCAGTTTGTCTATGTCTTTTTTAAAGTGGGGTGTCCAGAACTGGGCACAGTATTCCAGATGAGGTCTGACCAAGGAAGAGTAGAGGGGAATAATGACCTCACATGATCAAGACTCTATGCTTCTCTTAATACATCCCAGAATTGTATTTGCCTTTTTGGCTGCTGCATCACATTGTTGACTTATATTCAGTCTATAATCTATTAGTATACCCAAGTCTTTTTCACATGTGCTGCTGCTTAGCCAAATTCCTCCCATTCTTTATGTGATTTTTTTTTCATTTTTCTTGCCCAGATGTAGGGCTTTGCATTTCTTCTTGTTCAATACCAATCCGTTAGTCGCTGCCCACTGTTCAAGCTTTTCTAGATCTTTTTGAATAATCTCCCTCTCTTCCCTAGTGTTAGCTATCCCCCCTAGCTTTGTGTCGTCGGCAAATGTGATCAGTTTCCCATTAATTCCCTCCTCCAGATCATTTATAAAAATGTTGAACAACACTGGGCCTAGGACCAAGCCGTGCGGTACCCCACTTGTTACATTCTTCCACTTGGATGTGCAGCCATTTATTACCACTCTTTGAGTACGATATCTCAGCCAGTTGTGAATCCACCTAACAGTTGCCTTGTCAATCCCATATTTGGTTATTTTTTCAATAAGTATAGTATGAGATACTTTGTCAAATGCTTTACTAAAGTCAAAATATACTATATCTACCACATTTCCCTGATCAACCCAGTTGGTGATTCTGTCATATAAGGGAATTAGATTAGTCTCTGCATGACTTGTTTGTTACAAACCCATGCTGGCTCTGGTTAATTACTCTATTTTTAGCCAAGTACTTGCATACATGCTGTTTAAAAATTTGTTCAAAGATCTTTCCTGGTAAAGAAGTCAGGCTCACAGGCCTGTAGTTTCGTGGATCCACCTTCTGCCCTGTTTTGAAGATGGGGACAACATTTTCCCTTTTCCAATCTTCTGCGACTTCTCCTGTTCTCCAGGAATTTTCAAAGATTATGGCGAGTGGTTTAGCAATTACCTCCGCTGCTTCCTTTAGTATGCTAGGATGTAATTCATATGGACCTTGAGAGTGTAATTCATTAATGGCCATTAACACCTTATGCAAATAGATCGCAAAATCTTTCAATCTTTTTGTCATTTGAAAGATTATTATCTTGTGTGTAAATGAGCATTTAGTCACATGTTACACCTCCGAAAATGTCATTGTTGCCAGAGAAAGTGGTGGAGAGTTTGATAAATTTTTGAAGTCATGCTGAAAAACAGTTGGAATTGAATTAATTTCTCCCCTTATGTTATTTTTATGGAATTCTTTCAATCACATTCATAAACATAGAAGTAAAAATTCACATCATCATCCTCTTTCCACATTCCTTATGTTCCTTCCATCTCCCTGGATAAGGGTTTAAACATTTATGAAATTAGTTATGTCAAATAAACAAGTTGTAAATAATTGTACTCAATTTTTCTTGTTTTAGCACATATTGCTTGTTTTGATGTATGTCTAAGCACTGAATTATCATAATAAACTTTAGAATATTTAGAAACTGCACATATTTCAGAGGATCATTATGTATCCAGCAGTTCATTATAGCTTTTATGCCACTATTAAATCAGATGAATTATATGTCTGCTCTTTTTATCTAGAGGAGTATTACTAAACACAGTGTGACAAATTAAAAACAAACGGTTATATATCAGTGAACCGTTAAATAATCTCTGAATTAACTCACATATTTTCTTCCAGAATTTCTGAATAGCTGGAGCTACCCATAAATAATGACAGGGCTAGCATTGATCAAATCACATTTAGCACATTTCTTTAAAAAATAGTACCCCGCCTCCTTAGGGGGGTCTCACGCTCAGTATCCTTTGGAAAAATGCCACAGCACTTCTTTGAGACAAAATCAAAAGTGGATCCAGCAGAAAAGAGAATAATAAATCCTACCTCTTTAATTCCCATTCATTTTTAATCCAATTCTATTCTATGTACAATAGCATAAATAATAGAGGATATATTTTAGAATTTTTCAATTTTTTTTATCTATTTGGCAGAATATCTTGTAGAAGTCTTTATGTGAAAGGATATTATTGTGGCATGGCAGCCAGAATCAGGAAGTGGACCTGCGGTGGTGTCACGATGTCAGCCCCGGCCATGTGATAGCGCCTTCAGCACATGCTGCCTGGCATTCGGCACTGAAGATCGATAAGTGTCTTTCCTGTCACTACAGAACTCCCCTTAGGGGTCATCTAGCTGAAATCCCCCAGTGTTTACTGTTACTTCAGAAAGTCTCTTTAGTGTTGTTTGTCAGAAATTCCTCAGTGTTTAATGTTACTTTCTTCTTTTTCCTGCTTCAATATCTCCTGCAGCGTATGGACTGATTGGCCAACAGTGAGGTGTTTCCCCTAGCTAGTCAATCAGCCATAACAGAAGTGTATGTATTCCGATCCCGCTCCTACATGGTCGCCGTTTATTCTCTTGCGTGCATGCATGCTGTGCAGATTGCTGTCTGATTTTCTCAATCCAGTTTTGTCCATGTCTGAGCCCTGTCCTCTGTGTTCCTTCTTATTCCGAAGGGTTGTCAGATGCCTGAGTCCCGTCCAGTCTGCTCCCCCTTCGTCTAAAGGGTTGTTGGACGCTTGAGTCCTCTCCAGTCTTTTCCCCTATATCCAAATGGTTGTCAGACACCTGAAGCATGTCCTGTCTTTTCCCCCTCTATTTGAAGGTTTCTCGGATGTCTGTGTCCTGTCCTGTCTGTCCCCTCCATGTGATCGGTTGTCTGATGCTTGTATTCTGTCCTGCCTGAGGTGTTTGGTGTGGTAATAGACTCCTGTCAGCATATACCTGTGGCTATTAATTCTGTGTGAGGTTTATTCACTTTTGCCTAGCACGGTTAGCATTTTTTTCTCACATATATTCTTCTCTATCCTCCATCCCCTAGATTCAAGACGTGGGGCCATCCCTATCGGGGCGATCTCCCTACTTTTAGGCAGGGTCCGCCAAGCTGTAGTTTGTTAGAGATAGCATCCCCGCTACTGTATTTTATTACTGCTATTTGACTTATTATGTGTTTCCTTCATTTTATAAATATAATACACGCACATATATTGGTTCATTGTGGACACTAATTATGCCTTGGTTTGACATGTTGCTGACGTCTGTTAGGGGTGCCATACCTGAACTCTGCACAAATGTAACAGTTATCATTGAAAATATTATATAAAGTAATTATAGGTCTTTTCCATCGAAAAATATTAGAAATTCCCTCATGGTACCCCAAACCAGGATATCACATATTCCAAATTCTGTATCTCCCCAGATCCACTATCTATCACATTGGAAATACTGTGTATTTTGGTAGCATAGTGTCTCATTTGTGTGCTTTGCTTTCATAATTCTTATATTTGGGAATTTTATTATTTTGCACTTATTAATTGGATCTTTTTGTATATATAGACCTACTACTAATGCACGTTACGTGGCACACACTGATTTGTGAATATATGTTTATATTATTATCAGGCTTCCCGCCACATTTTTCTGTACTTGCCTGGTTGGCTCTATATATCTTGAGTTGTTTTAGTCAATGTGTTATTTTAATTGAAATTAATAAAATTATTAGATTTTATAACTTGGTCCTGCATATTCTCTATTTGGTGTTGCTAACACCAAACAACTGGAAAGGGAGATACTATCGAGGCTATGATCTCAGGTGGAGTCCACACCTAGACACATAGGTGTGCTGGACCAGTCTCATCTTGTCTACTGATGTGTCATGAAGTAGAGCCCAGTTCAGACTAATCAAGTCTAATCTTCCTTTATAAACCCAAAAGTGCCAGTTCAGAATTCAAACTCTTGGGAATTAGAGGGGAGGTGATAAGATGGCATTGCCTTTTCACATGCCCAATTAGGGCATGTGAACATGATCGAAAAGGATCCCCAGCTCAACCCCTACACTACCCTTATATACCAAAACAGAAAGACACTCAGTAAGAACAGCTTCTTTCCCAGCAGACCGTCTGCTGTCCTATAATACTACATTTCCCCTGCAGTGGCTGTGTGGGAAATGTTTCGATAGCCATGGCTTCCCCTGGCAAAATCAGCTGTGGAAGTATCGAGAGTGGGACACGAGCTCTACATTCTTGAAGGGGTTGTGCATCCTGGCATTCATAAAGCCATGACTCCACTCCTGACATACATGCAATAAACCTGATCAAGAGCACAAGGGACCTCAGACTTGGCAGAAGGTTCACCTTTCAACAAAACAATGACCCTAAGCACACAGCCAAGGCAATAAAAGAGTGGCTTAAGGACAAGTCTGTGAATGTCCTTGAGTGGGACAGCAAGAGCCTTGATATGAACCCACTCTAACACGTCTGGAGAGACCTGAAAATGGACATCCACAGATGGTCCCCATTGAACCTAACAGAGCTTGAGAGGATCTGCAAAGAAGAATGACAGAAAATCCCGAAATCGAGGTGTGGAAAATAATACCCAAGGAGGCTGTAATCGCTGCCAAAGGTGCATCAACTGAGTACTGAGTATAGGGTGTGAATACTTGTGTCAATGAAAAAAAGGTTCGTTTTTCATTTTTAAAAAACTTACAAAGATTTTCAACATTCTGTTTTCAATTTGTCATTATAGGGCAGTGGTGGCGAACCTTTGGCACGCGTGCCAGAGGCGGCACGCAGAGCCCTCCCTGCTGGCACTCATCACCATCGGCCGCTCACCACATTAGTGAATGCCTGCAGGCGCCGTGGCTCCTCTGCCGGCATTCACTCATCAGTGCGCTGCCATCAGCGCTGATCCCGGCGCACACTGACGTCAGTGTGCACCAGCGATCAGCAGAAAAGGAGCGGCGCTTCCACGAGGAGTGAGTCTTGCAGAGGGGGGCATTATTACTGCTGGTAGGGGCATTATTACTGCTGGTGGACCGCTGGAGGGGGCATTATTACTGCTGGGGGAACACTGGGGGGGGGCATTATTACTGTGGGGGGACAGGGCATTATTATGGCTGGGGGGGCATTATTACTGCTTAAGGGCTCATGTCCACGGGCAAAATGTGATTTAAAATCCGCAGCGGATCTCCCGCGCGCAAATCCGCATCCCATAGGGATGCATTGACCACCCGCGGGTAGATAAATACCCGCGGATCGTCAATAAAAGGCATTTAAAAAAAAATGGAGCATGAAAAAATCTGGACCATGCTCCATTTTCATGCGGGTCTCCCGCGGGGACGGCTCCCGCGGGCTTCTATTGAAGCCTATGGAAGCCGTCCGGATCCGCGGGAGACCTAAAATAGGAATTAAAAGCATTTACTCACCCGCAGCGGACCGCGAAGCTCTGCTCTTCCTCACGGCCGCATCTCCCTTGCTTCGGCTCGGCGGATGTGCCCGGCGCATGCGCGCGGCACGTCGACGACGTGCCGGCGACGTGCCGCCGGCGTCAGGAATTCATCCGCCGGCCGAAAATGAAGATCCGGCCGTGAGGAACAGCAGAGCTTCGTCGCCCGCGCCGGAAAGGTAAATGCTTTTAAATTTCTATTTTCAGCGCTCATGTCCGCGGGGCAGGAGGGACCCGCTGCAGATTCTACATGGAGAATCTGCAGCGGATCTGATTTTCCCCGTGGACATGAGGCCTAAGGGCCACTCCGGGGGCACTATTACTGCTGGGTGGCCTCTGGGGGGGGTGTCACTATTATTACTGCTGGGGGGGCCACTGGGGGGGGTAATCACTATTATGACTGCTGGGGGGCCGCTGGGGGAGTGTCACTATTACTACTGCTGTGGGGCCACTGTGGGGGTGTCATTATTATTACTGCTGGGGGGGGTGCTGGGGGGGGGTGTCACTATTATTACTGCTGGGGGGGTGTCACTATTATTACTGCTGGGGGTCTGTCCTTTTTAAAACAATGAGGGTAATATCATACGTTGTGATACGCCCTGACCCCTGAAGCGTTGGCCCTTTGCTATAAATAAGTGGGTTTTGGGTTGCAATTTGGGCACTCGGTCTCTAAAAGGTTCGCCATCAATGTTATAGGGTATTGAATGCAGAATGATGGGGAAAAACATGACATATTTTATATTTTGCATAAGGCCACAACATAACAAAATGTAAAAAAAAGTGAAAGAGTCTGATGACTTTCCAGACCCATTGAAGCATTTATTTACATATATTAATACTTAGTGGGGCTCCTTTGGCTTTAATGACATCAGTTATTCTCTGTGGCATGGTTGGTATTTCTCTCCATTCATCCTGCAAACGTCTGGCATATTTTCTGACCCCATGTTCCAGTTCGTCCTAAAGATGTTCAACAGAATGCAGGCCAGTCCAATCGTGAAATATCCTCAAACCAATGTAACAAGGCTTGTTATCTTGTTGGAAGTATTACTAACCATTCCCAGAGTCATGCCACATTGTCTGCAGCACATCATTCTGTAGAATGTCAAGGTACACCTCTGTGTTTGTGGTTCTTGCGATGTAAAGCATTCCCAGATCATAACAAAATCTCGGCCATACTTAAAGGGGTTGTCCCGCGGCAGCAAGTGGGTCTATACACTTCTGTATGGCCATATTAATGCACTTTGTAATGTACATTGTGCATTAATTATGAGCCATACAGAAGTTATCAAAAGTTTTACTTACCTGCTCCGTTGCTGGCGTCCTCGTCTCCATGGTGCCGACTAATTTTCGGCCTCTAATGGCCAAATTAGCCGCGCTTGCGCAGTCCGGGTCTTCTGCTGTCTTCAATGGGGCCGCTCGTGCAGAATGCCGACTCCGTGTAGCTCCGCCCCGTCACGTGCCGATTCCAGCCAATCAGGAGGCTGGAATCGGCAATGGACCGCACAGAAGCCCTGCGGTCCACAGAGAGAGGGGATCCCGGCGGCCATCTTCAGCAGGTGAGTATGAAGACGCTGGACCGCCGGGATTCGGGTAAGTACTACCCGGTTTGTTTTTTTAACCCCTGCATCGGGGTTGTCTCGCGCCAAACGGGGGGGTTAAAAAAAAAAAAAAAACGTTTCGGCGCAGGACAACCCCTTTAACTGTTGGCAATAGAAACTAAACGTGTTCCCCAGGAATCCTCCACACCCAGGTACATCCATCTGTTTTGAAGATGGAGTAGCATGATTCATCATTCTTTCAAATGTTTTTCTATTGGGAGGGGGGACTTGTTATTTGTATAGCACCAAGTTATTCGCAGCACTTTCAGGTAATTTATTTATTACCCCCCAGCAAGCTGGGTACTCATTTTACCAACCTCGGAAGGCTGGAAGGTTGAGTCAACCTTAAGTGGGCTACCTGAACCACACGGAGATTGAACTTGTAACCTTCAGGTCGTGAGCGAGAACTTAGGATTGCATACTGCTGCCTTTACATTCTGCGCCACATGAGACCCACTGTCATATAATGATGTCCCTTGCACCATTGTAGATGCGTGGATGTATTGCGCTTCATGATGGATGGCTTGTGTGCAGCGGCATAACCTGTATATCCAATAACCTGCAGTTCCCATCACAAACTTTGTCTGACCCCTCTAAAGGTCAGCCTCTTATGTAGCATGGTTTAAGACACGATCCATTCTATTGATAGTGGTGTTCCAATACTTTCCATAGGATAGTGTATTTATAACTTGTATATGCTGTATGTTAAATGCGAACACCATGTTATCATGTATATTATTTTGCTTTATTGGCTTGTTGTAGGTCTATTAAGCTTACGAGCCGTAGTTAGGGCCTCAGATATCATTTCAGGATATTGTTTATTTTATTTGTAGCTTTTTCTTTAAAACTACTTCCATGTGTACCATTTCTCTTCAGCCTTCTATATTGACTAAAGGGACATTCAACAGCCATCAAGGTAAATGACAGCTTGTATATAAAATTAGTCCATTTTGGCTACCGGTTTGCTATGTGTGCTGTACTCTAATTTTGACTCTGACATTGTGATCTGTAAGTCTTTTGATCTGTTCACTAATATGGGGAGAAAATTAGATTATACACATTGTAATTTTCTAACTCGGACATTTCGTTGAGTCAGAGTCTGATGGATCATTTGTGTATTTGGCGTACGTGATGAATTCCTCTGTATCATGGTGATCCGTACACGTTGTGCTTCATTTACTTGATTGTTGGGAGCTACTGCCATTTGTGATGAATGTGGTGTTGATTACCGACCCCACAATATTGTAGGGTGTAGCATAAAGGTTACATCCCCCTCATCTCTACACTACGTCTTTGCACAACCCATTTAGTTACAGATGCTACAACATAATGCTTGGGCTATAGAAAATATCTTATTTCAAAATAAATAGAGAATAAGTTTAGCATGTGACAGCAATGTAGCATCAGGACCCCCAGTATCATGTACAACCATGCAGGTTGGTGCAGTTGGTGGTCATAGTATGGTGTGACTTTGTGGAATCTTTCAAGAGTAAAACAACAGCTGCTCTTACACATTCATTAAACATGTGCATTCTTTGATGTCATCTGGAGACCAAATGGCCTTGGACAAATTCAGGACCTCCCAAGAAAAAGACCTCCCTTATTAAACCTTAAGCCATTCATTTTGTAGTACTTTATTACAGAAATGAGTGAATCTTTTACAATTCGCCATTCATTCTCAAAATGCAGATCTACACTCTGGTGGGAATGTTGGAAATTAGTTAGATTTTGCATACATTTTAGTCTTTAAATGGGTTTTCTTACAAAAAGACTTTTATGACCGTATCTGCCTGATAGGTGTGTTCCCTACTTGGTGAGACAGCAAACAGTCTCACCAGTTGGCTGCCTAGAATGAAGAATATAGATTAGAATAGAAAGAGCTGTGACTGTAGCTCCATTTAGTTCCAAGCTGGATACAGAAGCAGCAGCTTCCTTACCAGGTGGATGGGTTCATTGGAACTAAATAAATACACATATAGATTGTACCATTGGTTTGACTAGATTAAAGGGGTTGTCCCGCGCCGAAACGGTTTTTGTTTTTTTTCAATAGCCCCCCCGTTCGGCGCGAGACAAACCCGATGCAGGGATAAAAAAAAAAAACGGGTAGTACTTACCCGAATCCCCGCGCTCCGGTGACTTCTTACTTACCTTGTGAAGATGGCCGCCGGGATCTTCACCCTTGGTGGACCGCAGGTCTTCTGTGCGGTCCATTGCCGATTCCAGCCTCCTAATTGGCTGGAATCGGCACACGTGACGGGGCGGAGCTACGAGGAGCCGCTCTGGCACGAGCGGCCCCATTCAGAAGGGAGAAGACCGGACTGCGCAAGCGTGTCTAATCGGGCAATTAGACGCTGAAGATTAGACGGCACCATGGAGACGAGGACGCTAGCAACGGAACAGGTAAGTGAATAACTTCTGTATGGCTCATAATTAATGCACGATGTATATTACAAAGTGCATTAATATGGCCATACAGAAGTGTATAACCCCACTTTGTTTCGCGGGACAACCCCTTTAAATCTACAAAATATCTGCACAAGACGTGAGGCCATGGTAGTGCACATTCTGAAATATTTGCAAATTTTGTTCTGTAGGACCTGAAAGGGATTTAGAAAAGTACACGACTTTTACCCAAGATATAAGATATATTATTCATATTCTTATGATTTTATAATATTTGGATGATTTTTTAAACATTTGGACTCATTTTAGGTTAAATTCATTTGCATACAGTACCCTTCAGAAGTTTGGAAACACCCCTTAAAGACAGAAAGAAAAAGTTAAAAAATTGCAAAGCATTAGGATGCACGTGATTATAGAACTTCCATTTTGGACTCCTTGAATTATCCATTCTTTGCCTGGATAAACAGTTAATTGACTTTAATTTTTTTCAGTGGAGATGTGTTTCCATTCTAGGTAGAGAACCTCCCAGGGATGTTGACCTTCCTTGTCATCTTTTGTGTACTTGGCTTCAGTAGTGATGTTCTGTATAAACATGTGACCACTGGAGCCAATCAATAACCTCAGCAGTCTCTTTCTGTATACTACTGAGGCCAGTATTGGCTACAGCGGTCAAGTGTGTATACTTAACATCACCATTGCAGCCAAGTAAAGAAAGTCCGCTAGGAAGAACTGGAGTGGTGGGGCTGGACTGGCAAGAGATCAAATGGTTAAGTGATGCTTCTTTTCTAGTTTTTTACATTCATCACATTTTCCCACTTTTTAAATAGCTTGGACAATCCTTTTTAAGTCTTGAGAGATCGCTCTTCTCTAAAAGCACACTAGCTGCTACTCCCAGCTCTCTTTTCTCTCAACGCACCTCACATTTTCACAGCCTCAGCCATCTCTGCCAAGGTCAAATATCCTAATCCCGACCTATGTCACATAACACTATCATACATGGAAGGAATGCAGTGACTGATACCATGAAAGGTGACAATCCACTATTGAATGCCCACTGCAGAAGAACTGCAATTGATCTGACTGCTCTTATATTATTTGAGGCAAACACAGAATATATGAGTGTATTGTAAAGCCCTACAAGTTAAAATAAACTTTAATCAGAAGTCAGATAAAGGGACATTCAATTCTAGGGTGTTTCTAGTGTGTAGACAAAGATGGGTTTGTGATGTGTTGTTATGTATTACTCATTTCCTAATATTTGAGGAAGCAGAGAACATGGATTATTTCCTTTGGTTTTTAGAAACTTGATTATCAACACAGATATACACAGTAACGTAGAAACATGGTTAGTGAAGTTGAAAAAGGCACAAATTGCAATGAACCTCTAATCCTATGGTTTTGACCCAGCGGAAATCAGAAAAATGGTATCAGGTAATTGCCATTGCCCCATTTTAGGGGTAAACATTTCTTCCCGATGCGAAATATAGCAATCAGAACAAACTTGGAACATAACTTTTAATATTATTTCCTTCAAGAAAGGCATCCGAGATCCTCTTTCAACAAATTAACCATCAAATATCTACAGATATTATCATATTACTCAGTAAGTCATCTGCAAGGTCATTAATAATATATTCAATAGAAGAGGACTAGAGATGAGCGAGCATACTCGCTAAGGCAAACTACTCGATCGAGTAGTGCATTATTCGAGTAACTGCCCGCTCATCTCTAAAGATTCGGCTGCCGTGGGGGGCGGGGGAGAGCGGGGAGGAACAGAGGGGAGATCTCTCTCTCCCTCTCTCCCCCCCGCCCCCCCCCTGCTCACTGCCGCAACTCACCTCTCACCCGCGCCGGCAGCCGAATCTTTAGAGATGAGCGGGCAGATACTCGAATAGGGCACTACTCGCTTGAGTAGTTTGCCTTAGTAAGTATACTCACTCATCTCTAAAGAGGACCCAATACTAACCTCATGCGGTACCTGATTGGTAACTGGGCACCAATGTTCAATTAATAACCACCCTCTTTTTCCATCCTTTAGACAGTCACCCAATTACACACATTTTCTCCCGTCCTAGAATTCTCATTTCATGATACAACTTTTTAAGTTGCACAGTATCAAACGCCCTTGAGAAATCTACATATACAACGTCTTCAGTCAGATGATACCCAGGTTCAGAGAAACAAGACAGTCCAGCAGCACACTGATATCTTCTTACCCAATATGGGAGGGTGAACCAAATGCACATACGCCACACAATGTATGAACCAAAGCTCAAACGTAATCCTGTGTATCCATACAAGAAGTGGCAGCATACATGGTGTAAAATATAGAATTACCAGTCCTTTATTGACTCCATGTGGACAAAAGACAATGTTTCAACCCTACCGGTCTTTGTCAAGTCTGATACCCAGGTTCAGTTGACTGATGCCTCATAAATCCATGCTAATGTCATTTTCACTGCAGTATAGCCCTCCTGCATGTTGCATGTCCTAGACTAGTGATTTGGATACTGTATAATCCAGTTGCCTATAGCCTGTGGATCTCCAATGACTGCAAACGGATTGAACATAGTGGAAGTTTTATTTTTACAGCTGGAGAGCCATATATTGGGGACCATTGCTGTAAGGATTGGGCTGGAGAATGGACCATGCAGACATAAGTCAGCACAAGACTTGTATTTAGCTGTTATTTGCTGCAGTGTTGTCTGTAAGGTAACTGATAAGATTCTTCAGTGGCCACTTTCTCTAAGTAATAGGACTCCCTCTCATTGAATGTTTTGGCTTTCTTTGGGTTTCATTTTGACATGCTCTATTGTGTGCGAAGAGACCAAAAGGTTTGTGGTTTTACTGATTCAAGAACTGACATGATTAATATCTATAATCTTGCAACACAGAAAAATGTTCAGCTTGGTGAACAGAATGAGATCTGATACTCATATAGGGGTACCTTTATACACTTGAGCACCCAACATCCGTGCAAATGTGCATCACTACCCTGCTACACACAGGAGTGATAGTCTTCACTGAGCTAATGGAGGCAGAGAGGGCCAGAGATCTCTTTTGGCCACCCACCTCCATTCAGAGTAAACAGGCAGTCGTTTATAGATGAATGACTGCTTATTTAAATGGGCTGACAGTCACTTGTTTTTTAGTTGAGCTAAAAACTTGGATAAGTGAGTGTTTCTCACTTACTTGCCCTGTCAGGTCCCATGCTTACCAAGGATGACGGTCGCCCATAATCGCTTTTTTAAGTGATTACTTGGGCAACTATTGGCACATGTTAAGTATCCCAAGTCTACTTGATTTATAACAACCCCTGGTTCATAATGCAGTTAGATAGGTACATGACTCAGGTCCCATTTTTGGGACACCTCCAAGGGAGTGCTGATAAGTATTAATAAACCTTACCCAGAAAAAAATGAGCTGGTAAGCTGTAAATTGCAGGATGTACTTGTCTCTATGTCTATGTTAAATGATGTAAAAATCGACTACCCATGTTTTTAACTTATCTTTTTTTCCCGGTCCAAAGTGCACATGGCAGCATCTCCAGAGACTTTCAGTGTGGCAGAGCATAGGACCATAATCAAGTTCCTGTTTCTCCAAGGGAAAGGTGCAAAGCAGATTCATGATGAAATGTCACAAGCTTTGGGTGACAGCGGCTCTTCATATGCAACAGTTAAAACATTGGGTTGTAAATGTTAAAACTGGCCATTTCGGTGTTGAAAGTGAGAAACCCAGTGGAAGGCCTGTCTCCTTGCTTGCAAATGTGAAGCCATCCATGACATGATCTTGGAGGACCGCCGAATATCAGCCAACAGTATTGCTACATATCTGGGGATATCATAAGAGAGAGTTGGTGTCATTATCCACAATGACTTGGGAATGAGAAGGCTTACAGCCAAGTGGATCCCGAAACTATTGACAACCGAACAGAAGAGGAGACGTGTGGAGACATCAATGGCTGTTTTGGAGCATTTTGCAAGAAATGAGTCAGATTTCCTGGACAAACTAGTAAGTGGTGATGAGACCTGGATCAACTGTTATGATCCAGAGACAAAGAACCAGTCTAAGGAATGGAAGCACAGTGGTTCCCCCAGGTCAAAGAAGTTCTGTGTGCAAAGGTCAGCGCAGAAGCAAATGGCAACCATTTTTTGGATAAGCAGAGTTCTGCTCGTGGACCTCCCAAAGGGTTCAACCAGCAATGCAACATATTACTGTTAATTATTCACAAAGCTGAGGCAAAGTATTAAGGAAAACAGTTGAGGAAAGCTCTCCAAAGGTGTCATCCGGCTGCATGACAATGCCCCATCACACAGTATTGCAAAAATGACCTCTTTAGGCTTTCAACTGATGCCCCATCCACCCTATTCGCCCGACATGGCTCCGTCTGACTACCATCTGTTCCCCAGTCTCAAAAAACACCTAAAGAGACAACGGTTTGGAAGGTTTTCTATGTACTACAATGGAGGTTGTTTGCGAACTTCCAGTACCTCAAAATGGTCAAAATGATAGTAATAATCAAAAACAGGAAATAACAAATGGAGCCTATAGTAACAAATATTGATTAAAAGGTCTGCAAACAATAAAATGAGAGATCAGAAGGCCTCGCCCATTTGAGCTTGCAGTCTAGTAAAGGGTCAAGCATTGATTTGAAGGAATGCTGCCATCCAATAGGTGGCGCTGCAGAGGTATTGTTCCATCTTCCCTATTTGTATATTACCCATAATAACTCACCTGAATTTATGGACTGCAAAAATAAGGGGCTATCGTGCCAGCCAAATGCTGCAATGTAATAAGTCTGTAAAAACATATATTTTAATGAACTCATGAGCAGATATACTCAATATTTAGTCAGGTTGATTAAGCATTTTAGGAGTCTAGATTCAGACAGAAGAAGTTTGGGGGGCAGGAATGAGTGACTGTGTTGTTGTTGGTAGTATTATCATTACAATAGTCAGCCAGCAGAGGGCAGTAGCATTGGTGTATAGCCCTTAGACAGATAGGTGAACAAGGCTTCTGCAATCAGGATGGATTCAAGTAGAGTGAGTTTGTTGAATACCAATTAGTAATGAGTTGCATTACTCCAGGCGAAAAATGATTCAGGCACTTAATGCTTCAGCAGCATAAACACTGAGGTAAGGAAGGATGTGGGATATAGGTGAAGGGGGCATGATTTGACAAGTGATTGAATGAATGCAATCGGCGCTATTGCTAAATTATGCAAATTAATGTGTACTACTATATATTGAGATATTAAGTATGTTGATATAAGTTTATTACATCACCTTTTAAGAGCAGATCTGGAATACATTCACTTAGTTCATTCAACCCCACAGTTTCTCCTATGTAAGTGAATGACCTTGTGAATTTTCATCCTGATCATTCATGCAAAAGCAGGATGAGCCTCAACAATGGATAGGACAGTACTTTCTGTTGATGCTCCTACTCAACTCATATGTTGTAAGAGTACAACTAACCATACCATACAGTGGTTAACTATATGGGCCATACAGTATGGTCTCCAGATAATATTGTCAGGCACTGGACAAATAAACCTTCCAGACACCTTTGTTGTGGTCATAAATTAACTGATAAGAATGTACAGGAGAGAAGAGATAAGGGCTGAAAACCAAGCCATCAATGCAGCCTCACTGGTGGATCTCCTATTAAGTCTTGGACTGCAGTTTCTATATAAAATGGTATGTAGAAGTTGCACAAGACAAACAGAGCAACATTTTTAATAAAACCCTATTGCAAAAATGAGTGCCAGCTCAAAATGCATGTATTTAAGTGAATTAAAAATGCCCCCCCAAAGGTATCCATAGGCTTTCACTTTAATATTTATGGAGGTCACAAGCCTCAGCTGCCAGGCCACCTTGGGGTCCTTGTTTATTAGGGGCAGCTGAGGTGCCTTATGCCACAGCACATATCACATCCCTCTAAGGTTGGCCCTATGCAAAAGCATGTCACAACACTATTCGACTGATATATTGAAACTGCATAAGTCATAGAAAACTTCACATTCATGGAAGTTCCATTGGATGATGAGTAGATTATGTATTCATGTTGAGCATATGAGATCAGCATTTACTGAAATACTCAAGTCACCTCTCCTCGTACCAAAAACCATCCCGTGATAAAAGTTACTCACATCACTGTTTCCCTCCATCCTAATGCTTGGTCTGAAGAACAATTGAGCCTCACAACCAAGTCTACAAGCTTTTCAGTTGGTGCCACATGATTGGCTGATTAAATATTTGTATTACCAAGTTGGCGTAAAGATAAAGTGAATATTTAGCTTTAACATAGAATGAGTCCAAAAAAGGGGTATACAAATGATGAAAGGTCCTAAATAGAACCAGCAGACCCCTGTTTTAGGTAGAACTTTGCTAAAAGTTCAGTTTGGCACAGACCCAAACTGAGCTATTAGCAAAGGTTTACCTGAAACAAGCTTCTACTGTTATGGCTTGTGCAACACCACTAGTCCTGAACATTAGTATATAACAATAGCTAAGAGCCATTAAATCCTGTATAACACTCTCAAAGTCTTATACAGTACTTTTATGGTTATTAGACAGTGTTATACACCAATTCCAGGTGAACGTCTTCTGGTTTGGTTCAAACTAATTAAGACAGAACCAAACTTTTTGCAAAAGTTCAATGAACTTTTCAAAAGTTCACTCATTACTATTCCTAAACATAAAACTTAATAGGAAACATAAAACTTTTCAGGAATTTGTGTATGCTGATGGAAGGAAAGGAAAGGGGGGCATGATGGAAACCTTTAAATACATATTAAAAGTATAAGTTAGGCTGCCTGTCCACGGGCGCTATTGAATTGCGTTCCCCACAGCGATAATCCGGCCGCAGGGAACGCAATGCATGCTTTCCATAGTGTTGCTATGGAAAGCGCCGCCTCCCTGTCCACGAGCTGAGAATCATTGCTTTTCTCCGCTCGCGGACCGCAATTCTCAGCATGCTGCGAATTGCCGCGATTCTCCGTGCTCAGCCTATCTGTCGGTGGATCTCCGCTTTGGGATACCGCAATGCCGGTGGACAGGCAGCCTAAGGTCCAGGAGGAAAAAGCTAGACTATAAGCAATGTCAGAAAATATTCTTTTACTGTAAGAGTAGTAGATGCTTGGAACAAACTTCCAGCAGATGTGGTTGCAAAATGAATAGCAAGTATATTTACATATGCCTGGAATAAACATCCTAAGAAAGTGGAAGAGTAGATGCTGTCATTCTACTAGATTTCTACTAGAGATGCTAACTGTGCCAAACATTATATTAAAATGTGTGATAAAATCAGCCCCTATACAAAATGAATGATGATAGTAATTTAACCCATGAGTCTACTCTGTTCCTCCCATTAAAGCCATTTTATACATACTGTTTTACAACTTCCTTTCATCTTATTTCCCTTTGCTTCATATAATAGACTTAGTGATGTCAACCCAACCAAACAAATCTAAGTAGCAGAATCAAGCCACTAGGGAGCTTGGCAGAATTGGCTCACATACTAGGACTATGTGCAGTAAATAGCAGGAGCCCCTCTGTGTTCTGCTGCTTGGTGAGTAATTCTTTGCACTGTGGAAGTCATTACCTTCATCCCAGCTCACAGCTTTGTTGCAAGTACAGTTGGTGTGAAGTCTCAGTAACAGTTGGCTGCTGAACCTGCTGCTGAACAGAGAGCCACAGGTGATGGAAAAAGAAATTGGTCTCTACAGGATAAAAGTCTTTGCAATGTGTATCTGATGCTAAGCATCCTGATCTGACTCCAGATGGATATTAACTCCTTCCCACTACCAACCCTTCTGCTCTACACATCCACATTATTCAGCATTGAAATGTACTTGTTTGCATAAAAAGGAAATGACTGATGCAAAATAAGCAGTTGATTATATTGTATTTTAGTCACAATATAAGCCACAAATAGGCCACGTCTGTAGTCACTGTGGTGACAATTTCATTTGTTTTGGACTACTACAAACATGCAGATAACATAATAGTGCATAGAGGCTGTGAGATCTTTGCAGCATTCAAATTCCATTTAGCTAGGATACTTTTTACTACAAGATCCAAAAATGTGTCACATGTGTCTCTGGGTCTTCTAGAAAAAAGGAATGCTTGTGACAGATCACTATCTAAATCCAATTTTTATCTCTTCGGCTCAATGGATTGGTCAGCTGATGCACAAAATGAAAATCAGTATTGCAAACTGTTTCCATAAGCCATTACCATTGATTTGTAGATGAAAATTCATCATGATAAGTTCAAGACCATAAGGCCTTAGTCACGCGGGCGTTTTAATGTGTGACCAATCAGAGGCAGCTCTCAGTTGTCATTCAATAGCTGAGTGCGGCCTCTGATTGGTCACAGTGTTCAGCCAATCAGAGGCAGCCCTTTCAGCAGGCGGGGATTTCAAATGCCTGCCTGCTGAAAGCTCTTTATAGCAGTTCAGGAGAAGACCCGGCTAGACTAAGCCCTGGCAGCTGCAGAGAGGTGAGTATATATATTTTTTTATTTTTTACACAGATAACGGATGATTTTTCAGGTAAGGGCTTATATTTAAAGCCCTTCCTCGAAAATCCCTGCAGGGCTTGCCGGCAACTCATTGCTTTCAATGGAGCTAGCTGTAGTGCCAGCTGCACTGAATTCAATGGGAGAACATCGCACTCCTCTGCCACAGTTGTCACAGCTGTGCCAGAGGATCGTGATCTTCACTGTATGTTCTCAATGGGGTCGGCGTTGCTGCCGCCGGCCCCATTGAGCACAGGGTGAAACCTCTGGATGCGACAACATCCAGGGGTTTCACATCCAAAAAAGGAGTTTCCTTTTTTAAAGCGTAGTTACCTGTGCTTTAAAATCCGCTGCCCTATATTTACCGCTGCGCATATTTGTGCGCTGTTAAATATCGGGCATGTGACCACTGCCATTGAAAAGCATTGATTCTATATAGATGTGGATTGTAAACGCAGGTAACATACGTTAAAACGCCCGTGTGAATGAGCCCTTAGGGATTTAATTTCCAGAGCCAGAATTCCACTGTGGACTTTGGCATAGATCTGCATCAAAACACACATATGTGACTTTAAAGGGGTTGTCCTGCGAAACAAAGTTGGGGTATACACTTCTGTATGGCCATATTAATGCACTTTGTAATGTACATTGTGCATTAATTATGAGCCATACAGAAGTTATTCACTTACCTGTTCCGTTGCTGGCGTCCCCGTCTCCATGGTGCCGTCTAATTTTTAGCGTCTAATCGCCCGATTAGACGCGCTTGCGCAGTCCGGTCTTCTCCGTGTTGAATGGGGCTGCTCGTGCTGGAGAGCTGCTCCTCGTAGCTCCGCCCCGTCACGTGTGCCGATTCCAGCCAATCAGGAGGCTGGAATCGACAATGGACCGCACAGAAGACCTGCGGTCCACCGAGGGTGAAGATCCCGGCGGCCATCTTCGCAAGGTAAGTAAGAAGTCACCGGAGCGCGGGGATTCGGGTAAGTACTATCCGTTTTTTTTTTTCAACACATGCATCGGGTTTGTCTCGCGCCGAACGGGGGGGCTATTGAATTTAAAAAAACCCGTTTCGGCGCGGGACAACCCCTTTAAAATCCGCACCGCAGCTCAATTTAAGCTGCTGATATTTTCCGAAGTGTGTGGATGAGATTTCTTGAAGCTTCATTCATATTGCTTGTACTGCAAAATTCTGCAGTCTTTCCGCAGGCAATTCTGCTGTTGAAAATCTGCAGCATTTAGACTATATGGTAGAGACATATGTATATAGATTCCGTGTTTTTTTGTTGGAATCAGCAGGTTTTTCTCCTCCAGTCGGTTTTGCAATCTGTTTATAAAACTGATTTCATCCATTTTATTGTGTCATTGGTTATCTAATCTGATTGGACCAGTTGTTAAAGGGTTTTTCCAATATACAACAACATTGGTGGCAGTGGAGGGACAAAATAGGTATTAAAAAGAAATACCTCTCTTCGGCCACGCTGCTTCCCCGCTGCTGCTCTGGTGCTTTGTTCACTAGGTTTGTAACTGTCACATAGGTTGCTTTCTCAGGTGACCGCTGCAACCAATAGGAGGACTGTCAGGGACGTCATCTGGGATGTCCCATATACCTGCTTGGGCCGCTACATTAGAAGCCCAAGTGATATGTTTATGGGATCTTACTGGACCAAAAGACTTGGTGACATCACCTGTTAAATGCTGTGACGCTGGAGCACTGAAATGGCGCACTGGCAACATGGTAAGCACAATATGCAAAGCATACTTTGGGGCAGGGGACACAAAATATATAATTTAAAAAAACGTGGACAACCCCTTTAACCTTTTCCAATCCAATTTATATCCTGGTTTTCCCAGGGGGCTTACTCTTTTTCTGTCGTTATCCAATGACGCTATATCGCCATATGCTGGCTAAAGCCAGTACTGCATGAGGTGACACATTGGATAGGCTCCGACAGCAGAGAGGCTTGTAATATACAGTAAGAGAACCCAGACGGATGTCTTCCAACATCAGAGCTCTACAGCCTTAAATCATAATGCCTTCAGACATTAGACAGTGGATTGGAAAGGGTTAAAGAAAACAAAAATGTTTTCACAAGCCTAGCCTAGTAGTATGCAGACAATGCACCCTAGATGGACTGATGCGCATGGGTTATGTAGTGCCATAAGCATGAGCTACTGTACCTTTGCGAATTAAAGAAACAATGTAGCACTACCAGCTTGCCTGTTTTCATATTAATAGCCACCTCTGTTTTCCCAGCACCACTTCAATAGACAGGGCAGGGGCCAGAGGACCCCTTATTCTGAAGATATACATCCCAGAGGTGTGACCTGCATCTATCAGACATTTATGGCATATCCAGTGGATATACCATTAATATCTAAGGCAAGAATAACCCTTTAAGGACCTATAGGCATTCTGTATGCCACTGTGACAATACCTTTTGTAATACAGCAAGCCATGTTTATGATGGTACAGTAATGTTCTATAGAATTCTATGGGACGCGTGTTGGGCTATGTTCACATCTGCGCTGCATTCTGAGCCTTCAGCGCAGTTATGGCATGAAATCCCAGATGAAAAAAGTATTTCATCTGGGAAAATCTCTGCTGGTATGCAGAAATCTGGAAGGACCCCATTATAGTCAATGGGGTCTGTTTGGTGCTGTCTGGGTCTACTATTTGCTGGATCTAGAAATTCCAGGGATTTTTTTTGCTGTTCGGCTCCTAGGATGGAGCCGAACAATGGAACAACCTAGCACTGGTGTGAACTCGGCCATACCCGTTCATTCACCATAACTCTATTTTCCATTCAGGTATTAATAAACACAAAGGGAAAACATGTTTACATAGCCAGACATTTGAGTTTTTCTCTGTGTCTTGATTAGTGGTATTTTTTGTATGTGCCTGGTTTAGCTAGTTACTTTTCTTATTCTTATATACAGTATATAATGAGAAGAATGGGATATATAAAATAGTGAAAGAAAGGGCTCTGTTATTAGTGTATGTCAAGTTGAAAACAGCATGAAACAATGAATTATAGTAATCAGTCATCTCATTAATTATCTTAAAATGCCTGATAAATGAAGACGCTTGTTTTCCTTCATGCATGTCTTTCTTAATGTGTATGGCTGGCATTTTACCCACTGGGGACAATCTGTTGCCCAATTAGCTATATTGTATCCCTGAAGGCAATGATGCATACTGTAAAATTTCTAAGGATAAACATTTAAAAGGTCTGATAAGGGCGTTTGTGTGATTATCTCCAACCTATTATTAGTATATTGTACCTATGCTCTTCTGCGTGCGGATTAAGCACATGCTTGGGTATTTTGCTTTTGTTTGGGTCTTTCTTTTCCTCTAGAGTTCTAGAATAGAGAGTCGGAAGTACGATGTTTTTGTGAAGATTGCTTTCATTGGCCTTGTGCCTTGCCCCTTTAATTTTCCACATGATATGATTTATGAGATGCAAATTTATTTAGTGTAAAAGAAGAGTCTTGGCAGAGGAATTCTCACAACACGCTGCTCATTAATCATCCCCGACAATGAGTGAGAGAGACTCAGGTACACAGTATCCTTTACTTAATTATAGCTTAGTGCCGATAAAGGCTGAGAAGATGACGGAATTGCTACCAGATTTTAATAGTCTTCCTTCTTACACTCTTCTTCTTAAATCTCTACTTGCACATTTTGTTTCTTGTGTCATTAATCCACATGCTTAGCAGCGTGTTCTCAACTCTCCTGTTATTAAATAGGTCACAGATACAGATAATGTACCTTTAGTTTCTGGCAATTAAAGAATTCTGGGCCAAAAAAATCTCACTCAGATTTTGATATAAAGAAGGGGGAAAAAATTTTGCAATGTCCCTCAAGTATATATATGTCTAATATGTTTCTACATGTTTCCTAAAATATAACAGGTTCTCTTTACTCACTCATTTGCTGCTATTTGCACCATTTTATGGGCCCCCTAAGGCTCCTGGGCCCGGGTGCAACTGCATCCCCTGCATCCCTTATATTTCCCATTGCCATTATGGAGTCTGGAGGAATTTTCCCCCAAATGGGCTAATTGGCTTCTGCCTCTTGGGGTTTTTGCCTTCCTCTGGATCAACTAGAGGTGGAAACAGGCTGAACTAGATGGACATTGTCTTCATTCAGCCTAACTTACTATGTTTTTAAGTTCTGATTTTTGGGTGGTCTAACCAATTTTTCTGCTTCTTGTCTTTTATGTTACATAATAGCACATGTGATACATAATAATGACATAATTTACAAGTTTTATCATAATTACAATCCTACCACTGTGTGAAATTGTGATTTTTGTTTTACCCCCATCAGCCATGGCACGTGTTGTAAAATAGATTTTGTCCTGAGATATTGCAATGCATTTCTGCCCTTCTTCCTATGTCTATTGTGTCGGTGCAATCTTCTATACTCAGCATGAAAGCTACTAATTATGAATGTCCCTATATTATTAGCATTGTTTGCATATATTACTAGCACAGTTCTTTTCTAGTCTAGCATTGACTACATACAAAAGTGGTTGTCTCCTTTAGACAATCCCTTTTTGTTGGAAAGGTCTCTTTACAATAAGCTCATTACAGGGCGATCCACTGCTGGGAAGAACCAGCAACCAGCTGTAATCTACCAGAGAAACACATTTTAAATTCCCTTGCAGTACCGTTGCATGATAAATACAGCATTATATGCTGTGGCTTAAATTCAATGGGCAGTCCCTGAAATCTGTGCACATGGCAAATTCGAGAGCTAGAGCCATTTTTTCCTGCAGCTCTCGACTTACCCCAACAGTACATATCCCTCTATTAACTAAGAATACAATTTAAATTTGCTTTCCATTGTAGACAATGGCTTAAGGTAAACTATAGTAACTGTCCAACTTCCTGATGTGGTCTTGGGTCAGCAATCTATAAAGGTGCTGGCTTAGTTTGCCCAATGGTGTTGCTCTATAGGTTTTTTAAAGCAAATACTTCCTTACTGTGATTCAGCAACTGAAAGGTTAATGTAATATAATATATGCATATGTCAGTGATGACTATTTAGTCAGACAGGCACAGACCTGTTAAGAAAGAGATGTTTTCTGAAAAATAGAAACAAATAGTATAGATAAGTGAGATCAGAACGGGGAATATGTATTGGATGAAAATGTCTAAAGGATAACATAGAGCAGACAGACAAAAACTGATAAGAGCATGTTTAATGTTGAGATGTATGTCTTTTATGGCGTAAAACGAAGGAAGGAATTACATAAGTAGTGGCTATGGGGACAATACTTAAAGGCACTGGCGTAGCTATCGGGGATGCAAGGGATGCGGTTGCACCTGGGCCCAGGAGCCTTAGGGGGCCCATAAGGCCTCTCTTCCCCATATAGGGAGCCCAGTACTAAGAATAAAGATTTAGTTGGGGCCCTATTACAGGTTTTGCATTGGGGCCCAGGAGCTTCAAGTTACACCTCTGCTTAAAGGGGTTATCCTAGAATCAATACTTATAACTATCTACAAGATAGATTGGTTGGATTAAAGTGTCTGATCACTAGGGGACCACCTCCAGGACCTACACTGATCACAACAATAGAGATCCCGTGCCGCTTCATTCAAAATCTATATGACTGATGAGTATCTTCATTAGTGTTAATTATGGGACAAACTATTAATATTTTTGTAAGTCTGAATAACTCCAATATACCATATTAGCTGTCCTCATTAATGTTCTGTACCCATAGTCTAGAAATAAGTTAAATATCATTGCCAATAGAGATGAGCAAGCGTACTCGCTAAGGGCAAGTACTCGAGCGAGTATTGCCTTTTGCGAGTACCTGGCTGCTCATCTCAAAAGATTCGGGTGCCGGTGGGGGGCGGGGAGCAGCGGGGAGGAACGGGGAGGGGGAGATCTCTCTCTCTTTCTCTCTCCCCCCCGCTCACTCCCGCAACTCACCGCTCACCCCTGCCGGCACCCGAATCTTTTGAGACGAGTGGGCAGGTACTCGCAAAAGGCAATACTCGCTCGAGTATTTGCCCTTAGCGAGTACGCTCGCTCATCTCTAATTGCCAATTAAAGAGAACATAAAATATAAAAAGCTAACTTGCTTATACTAAAGGCCCTTTTAAATGCAACGATTATCGCTAAAACGGCTGAACGAATTGACAACTTTTTTACATACATTATAATTGCTTAATATCCTCTCTGTTTCCTTCATTAGCTAAAGTAAACTCAGTATTAGTTGTTAGCTCAGGTGGGCTTGTGTTTATGCGTGTTTATCTGGCCTGGAGGATTTTAATTAGTGTGAAGAAATCCATTGTCTTCATCAAGCATGAGTAAACAATGTACTCATTGTGTTTGGAAAGGTAAACACTCACCCCTCCACTCCCCTCATGTCATCCAGCTGCTCAAAAGACTGAACAATTCCCATTCAAATGGATCAAATTTTAAACTGTGTGACAACTATTTCTATGCCTGCTAAATGGGCCTTTAACCTGACTAAAACTTAAATGGTCACCGCACTCTGAGACAATTGTGTTAATATGGTAGCTAATGTGATAACTAATAAAAGTGAAAATGACTTTATTTACTTAAGATGACATTTTTCTCCTGAAAAATTCCTCTAAAGTGCTGGCCATTAGGGATTTCATTTCCTTCTAACTTGCTGTCCACTGCCTGTTGTCATGCGAAGTCCATCTTTAGTAACAGCGATACCAAAACGGATAACACAACATTGATGAGGGTGTTGTCTCATGTTACTCATAGATGTCTTCGGAGAGGAGAGGGAGCTTTTGGAAGGAGACAGAAGCAGAGAGACTAGCATGAAGTGCTGCTGCATCTAATAGCTAGTGTTTGTTGTTCCGCATTTACTGAAATCACATCTACACTGCTCATATTGTTATATAATATCTTTCACGGTGCTATTTTTCTGTGTGCTAGAGAGAGTTAGGGAGCAGAATCTGCTGTTTTCTCCTTGTGCAGTTTAACTGAGACATCATAGCAGCGAACTCCACCCACAAGATCAGGGAAGACTGAAAATTAGAGATGTACTATACAGAGGGAAAATGGTGAAAATGACGTATACAAGTCATATAATTGACATAAATAGTATTATTCCTTAGGTACACACATGACCACTTACTCTGAAAAGTCATCTGAAAGTAAAGGTACACTTTAAACAGTGCCTATCAGCTCTCCTGACATGTCTGTTTTAGTAAATACTTGTGAAACAATTCTGGAACATCTTTTCTTAGAACTCTGTGTTGTTCCTCCATTATTAGTCCTGGAAATCTATGTTTAAAGTGACAAAAGGATGCTGCAATGTCACTTGTCAATAGGGTCTATCCCTCCACAATCTGACACTATCAGCTCAGACAATGTCAGAGTGCGTATGGCTATGACCTATTGACAAGAGGAAAGGTAACACCGTGTTGTCAATTTATTCATACATTTGCATGTTGAATAACTTAGGAACAGCACAATGCAAAGTTATAATAAAAAATGCTGCTCTTGCTATTTAACTATAGCAAGGATAATCAAAAGTACTAGAGGAGCCATATACTTTGTCAGGAATTGCCTTATTTGTATGTTGTAAAAGTTAAATATATCTAAGATACAATTCCGAAATATTGTGTTAATATATGAGAATATTCTATAGTCTGATCACATTGGAAATATGGTTGTATAGCTGTATAAATTACGTCATAGAATTGAAATCTAATCTTCTTGCCATATAACTGATATGCCAAAACAGCATATAATATAGTTGTAATATAGTTAACTAGCTGAGAGGTCACGTTGAGTGTAGTGTTCCAGTGTATCAGCCAAGTGTAATGGAATTCCGATCATGATGAGGGGTGCAGCAGTGATGTGTGCACAGTCAATCAAACAAGCTGTTTGCTGTAAGGCATTTATTTTATTTCCTGCTACATGGTGGCATCATATTAAAGGGATAGTCCCACCAAAGGGAATTATCACCTATTCACAGGATTTGAGCTCCTGTCTACGGACAATATTGCATTGCGTTACTCTCGGCAATAATCTGGCCGCGAGTAACGTAGTGCACGCTTTCCAGAGACTCAACTATGAAAAACGCAGCCCCCTGTCCACAAGCAGAGGATCATAGGGATTCGTGGCTCGCGTGACTCAAATTGCGGCATGCCGCAATTTGCCGCAATTCTCCGTGGTGAGCCTATCTGTCAGATAGGCTCACCACAGAGAACTGTCAGGTCTCTCCCCTGCGGTGGATAATCGCTAGAGTTATTCCGCCTCGCCCGTGGACAGGGGGCCCTAGGGATAAAGGCCTGATTGGTGGGAGTCCAACCACAGGCACAACCACCAATCAAGAGAACAGAATTCCCTGTGGTTTCCAAATAAATTAAGTGGTGGTCACGTGTGTGCACTACCTTGCCATTCATTTCAGTGGAAATGCCAGGGATGGGTATCTCTGTTAGTCCCACTGAAATTAATAGAGAGCGGTAGTGCACACGTGTGACCGTCACTTAATTTTTTCCGGGACCTTTTGAATCCAAATTTTCCTGATTTATAGAGGTTTCAGTGGCCAGACCACCACCACTCAAATACTTATCCTTACAGCTCCCGGTTCAGGCTCGTAGATGGTTGTCCTTAGTAGGGCCCAGCTACGACATCCATATGATGTAATAAGACATCCGCTTTAATTTAATTGCAAGGATAGGAAATGAGAAAAAGAATGTGCATTGTATGTATTCTTTTCATTTCTAGAATAATTTTAATAATATTAATAATCTTTATTTATATAGCGCCAACATATTCCGGAGCGCTTACATAGACAGGGGATACAGAAAGACAAAAGTACAAACATTACAGAACCACGGTTACATAGTAATCAATTGATGGAAACAATAGGGGTGAGGGTCCTGCTCCAAAGATGCTTACATACTATAAATAATTGGGTGATACAGAAGGTAAAGGGGCTGGAGATATGCACGGTATGGCTAGGTGGAGAATGAGGGATGCTATACACATAGACAATAGTTAAATTGGGCCATATAGTGGCTGAATCGGTGTGACTGCAGGTGCCGGTTGATTATGGCTCGCAGGAACTGCAGTCGGTAGGACAGGGAGCATGTTATCAGGCGAGGTTTGGTTTAGGGAATATGGTATGCTTCCCTAAAGAGGTGCATTTTAGAGCATGCTTGAAGTTTAGTGTGTCAGTGATTGACCGGATAGCTTTTGATAGCGCATTCCAGAGGACTGGTGCTGCTCTGGAGAAGTCTTGGAGGCGAGAATGAGAGGTTCAAATTCTATTTTTTGTATCAAGTAGTTGTAAGCCAGCATAGCAATACCACACAACCTTTGATTTGCTTGTTTTTTCCATGGAAATGTCTTATGACTCTAAGTTTATGGAAACTTTTTGAATCGTACACCAGTGCTCATACTGTATAATACAACTAAACAAAAGGTATAAAATACAATGTTGACTGAAATTATCCTTCTTGAGCCACAAGGAAACAAAACAAATCCATGTTAATGACAGTATCTCTAGTCAGGGCTAATATCAGTTAGAGAGAGGGTGCCAATTTTTTAATGTAAACTAAGTAAGTAAATAAACTGGCTAAAGGTACCTTTACAAGGTAGGATTGTCAAGCGCATAAGCACCCGACAGCCGTTCCAGTGACTATCGCTCTCGTGCTTTCACACAGGCGCAATAGTTGTTCAAAGAATGGAAGCAGAGTGAACCAGAGATTTTTTCTGGCCTTCCGCCTTCACTCACTGCAGACAGTCAGTTGCTAAGAGATTGAGCGACTCCTGTTTACACTTATCACTCAGTGTCTTGTTCGGGGGCCAGTGAGCGTCCAGATTACCCCGCCTACACAGGCTGATTGATAGCTTTCCCAGTATCAGTGTGTGTATAGAGAAGGCTGTCCATTAGCCTGAGTGGGTGGAGCCTCAGTTCTGACAGCGGCATTTAAATTCTTTGATCGCAAGGTGCCATTTGGTTGCCATGGCAGCTTGGGGCCTTCTGAAGGCCCCCAGTACTGCGATGACTGATTAGTAGAGATGAGCGAGCACCCAAATGCTCGGGTCCACGTTATTCGAGTCCAGCTTTTCGTAAAATTTGAGAGCTCTACTCGAGTAACGGACCCCATTGACTACAATGGGAGACTCGAGCATTTTTGTATGTGGGACGCTGGGTCCTGAGCTTTTTTTTTTTTTCTTGGTTCGTTCTCTCTCTCTCTCCCCTGCCTGCCAGACCAAAAATTTGCCATTGACGCGCGGTGTGTCGTGGCAGGGAGGGGCCAAAGCAGGCACGTCACAGCGGGGAGGAGCCAACAACTGGGGCGGGGTCGAACACACCTTGATGCTCGTTTGAGTAACGAGTACCATCGAGTACGCTAATACTCGAACGAGCATCAAGCTCGGCAGAGTATGTTTGCTCAACTCTACTGATTAGCTATCAAGTCAAACCAAAATAACCCAAAAACATATTCAGTATCACTGCGTCCGCAAAAGTTCGATATATTAAAGTAACACATTATTTATCTCGTATGGTAAATGTCACAACGCCAGAATTGTGCTCTTTTGATCACCCTATCTCCTAGAAATGTAATACAAAGCAATCAAAAACTTGTATATACTTCAAAATGATACCAATAGAAACTACAGGATGTCCCTGAAAAAGCAAGCCCTATATCGATGGGAAAATAAAAAGTTATGGCTTTCAGAAGATGGCGGCAGAAAATAATTTATAATTTAATGTTTTTTCCAAAGATATTTTTTAAAACTAGTACAGCAAATAAAAAATCGATATAAATTTGGTTTCGTACTGATCCATAGAATAAAGTTGTAATTTGACTTTTGCATTATAAAAACAAGACCCCTCCAAAAATGACAGAATTTTTATTTTTTTTCCATTTCACCCCACTTAGAAATTGCGAAAAGGTTTTCAGTACATTATATGATACATAAAATAGTACCAAAAAACACTACTCACCCCACAAAAAACAAGCCTTATTATAAAAAGTTATTATTTTTTTAAAAAGTGGATACACTGAAAACAAAAATAAAAATAGGGCCACCTCCTTAAAGGGGTTAAAATAGCTACTGGGGGAGATTGCTCACTGCTTCCACATCATTATTAGTCTACAGTGAAATGCATCATGGAGACTACAATGTAAAAAAAAAGGTAAACGAATATCAGAATTCTGTCAATTTTGGTCACTAGATTATCTCTAAATGAATTTATCACACACTGGGACCCAGCAGAAAAATGTCAAGAGGAAGTAATGTTAGTGTCACCTGCAAGTGCCACAGAAATGTTATATGGGTTGTGGGGGGCAGTGGGTGGTGCTCAGGTTCTGAGTGTACCATACTGTACATACTGTAGATCGTGATGTACTATGTATTGAATGATCTTGTCAAACTTTAAAGAAGTGGTGATTGAAGAGGTTTTGGACAATCCTTAGTTAAGGAGTCCTCTTAAACAACAATAATTACAAAGTATGTCAGTGTTGGGTCCCCCAGTGATCAGCTGCAATCTATGGTGAACCTGGCAGCAAATGTTCCATTTTCCTGTAGCACCACCACTGGGGAAATGAAGTATCATATGCGGTATCATATATCGTAAGCCCATTGAAATTAATTAGAAGTGTCCTCCAGAGAGAGAAAGAAGCACTTTTTGTAGCTGCTTTCCCCTCTCGTTAATTGATGGAGGTCTCGAAGGGGGTAAACCCCTCTAGCAGCACCCAATACCCTAATATGATATGTAAAAATGTGTTTTCTATAACATTCAACCTCTCTAAATTTAAACTAAGGCCAACGGCACATAGCCATATTACAAGCCAAGTGCTGTTTGTGTATTCCACGGACGGCACATGGCCCCATTACAGTCTACAAGGCTATTCACATGCACGATTTTTCACATGGGATGATGGTTCACGTGAAAACACTCATGGCATGTCCTATTCTTGTACATTTCCATGGAGAAGAATAGGACAAGGAATGTGCAGGGTCCATGTAGATCGTAAAGTGCACAGATGGGTGTCCATATGCTGTCCAATGCGAGTTGCATCTGTTTTTCTTCAGCACAATTCGAAATTACAGCCGTATACCTTAGAGTAAGAGTGAGACCCCACTAGTTCACCATAAGTCAACAGAATACATTCCACTCTTGTATACTTGAATGACCATATTGTGGGAGATCAGTTCCAATTTTACCACCTAAAACAATGTATAAAAGCAGTTTGTCATTCAGTCTCAGAGTTTTTAAATTTTTTTCCAGAGAGCAGATAGCTGTATAAAGAAAACAACAGTACTCTTACATTTCCTGCTGTTCCAGTGTCGCTGCTGTAGTTCCCACCACTGGGGTCCTGCTAAGTGACTGCTAAGGCCAGTGACACTCTTGCTTTCAATTTTCACTGTGTATATCTATAGTCTGAAGGGGCAGAGTATGACTCTTAACATTAGTTTTCTCCAAATCACAATCGGAAGGGGTAACATCTCTCCTTAGGGAGAGCACCAAGAAGGTGATTGAGGAGACTTCTAAGGCTATCCATGCTCCTCTGGGAAATATGCAAATCAGGAAAATGGAACAATATCTCTGCAGTGCCCGCCAATTGGATGGCAGCATTCTTTCAAACCCTTTATACAGGTCTGTAGAGCGATGATTGGGAATTGAAAAACAAGTCAGAATCCATACACAGACAGCTGTTTCTGGGTTTTTGTCCCTCATCAGTGTGCAGTAGGATTCTGGCTGGGCTAGTGAGAGGCTTGTGACGTGGATCCGGAAGGGTAACATCTCTCCTTAGAGGGCGCACCAAGAAGGTGAGTGACGAGACTTTTATGGCTATCCATGTTCCTCTAAGTAATATGCAAATAAGGAAAATGGAACAATACCTCTGCAGCACCACCTATTGGATGGCAGAAATGTCATGCAGATTTTTGCTGTCCGTGCTCCTATGTAACTCAGACATACTGGTTTTACAGCCATATTAATTTCTATATTGTATAGACATACATAAAAGAATAGTATTTTGCTTTATCGAATGTAATTGCTTTAATACATCAGCAAATTGCCCCATATATGCTACAAAAAGTACATATATTGCTGACATCTCAGAAAAGTGTTTTCCTTACTTCCATTAAACACATGATTTAAAAAGTACGACTGTTCACCAATCCACAGGAAACCCCAAGAAGGAGGTTTTGAATTTTCGGAACCAAAAGAATTTCAAGTATGTTATGTATAGGAATATTTAATGTCCCGCTGGAGTGAAATGAATGCATAAAGGCTCCGAATGAGGTGCCCCCATGAAACGGTGAAATGAATTGCATTCCATGGATGGATAATGTAAACATTGATGGCATCTCAGACTTCTTGTAGATGACACGTAGCTGAAATATACTGTCTGGTGGTAGACAGGCTGCTGCCCATAAAAGAAAGACAAATATTTCATGAATGAGAAGTAGATGTATTGCAAATAATGACATGCATGACATTCGATGCCTTGCTTTTTAGTGTCTAGTAGGATTTTATTTCATCCCTGCAAATCTCAGTAGGTCTTGACATGTTTTGGTGGCTTATTCGGTGAAATAAAATAGGCAAACTTTTTGACACCTGAAATGAAATGTACGAGATTATGTCGGAGAACAAGGGGACCGGAAATGAGTAACAATAAACCAAAAATATAGAAGACTTAAAAAATGTATTTAAAAACCTGTGTTAAAATGATAAAAAGATGTACTCACCACTGATGGTCTCCATATGGTTCTTGTTTACACCATGAAAAAAGATGTGTCATCTTGGCTCCTGATCGAGGCAACCAATCCTTGGCTGCCACCATCAACTATCAGGACAACAAATCAAGACTACCAGGAGGATTTGAAAGGTAAGTACATTAGAGGAGATCAAAACGAGGCCCAAGAAGTGAAATAGCGGTCTATAACAACAAATATGGTTCCAGCTGTCATTTTAAACTATTCTACTTTCCTTATGTATCAGTTCTCATAAATCTTGCCAATTGTCTTTAATTTTAAGGCTTCCTTTAGATTTGCTTATGGATCCACACAGGTTTTATCTTTGCGATCCATCTTCTATGCAGAAAACTACATAAAGAAGGAAATCAGGACAGAACCATAGGGTTCAATAGGTGAGAGACCTCTTTAGTGATTGACAGGATCAGGAGAGCAGGAGAGATCGGTGGCTGTCAGCAAAACACCAGCTACCAGGAGAGGTGAGGCGGAAGATACAAAGTCAATAGATTGTTTTCTGACTTCTGGAACTTGAGAGCAGAGCAACAGTTCAAGTAAGATGGATGCAACTCCTAATCATAGACAGCAAATAAAAAAAATCTACAATTTAAAAGAGAATTCAAATTAGGAAAAAGTTTGTTTGAATATCTACATTTCAGTTAGTGAAAATACTAATAATAAGGTGACGAAAATCCCCCCACAGAAAACTATCAATTTAAACTGCGTATCTTTTATCAAATGAAATCGATTTATTATAATGTTCACAACAGATCATACAAAAGACAATATAAAGGCAAAACGGGTTAATAGAGTAATTCCAGCCGTTGTTTCTTCATAACATCATAAGAGGATTATTATTAATCCCCAAGACATCCATGTAAGCACTACAAGTGTCAATATCAGTCTATGGAGAGCAATAAACCTAATGAAACAATCTATACCATGGGAAAATAGTATGCATCAAAGCAATGATGGTATGGTGATAGATGGATAGATAGAGAGATAGATAGATAGATATGAGATAGATAGATAGATGGATAGATAGATAGATATGAGATAGATAGATAGATGGATATGAGATAGATAGATAGATAGATAGATAGATAGATAGATAGATAGATAGATAGATAGATAGATACGAGATAGATAGATAGATATGAGATAGATGGGTAGATAGATATGAGATAGATAGATATGAGGTGGATAGATAGATACGAGATAGATAGATAGATAGATATGAGATAGATAGATAGATAGATACGAGATAGATAGATAGATAGATTTGAGATAGATATGAGATAGATAGATAGATGGATAGGTAGGTAGATAGATATGAGATAGATAGATATGAGGTGGATAGATAGATAGATAGATAGATACAAGATAGATAGATAGATAGGTAGATAGATATAAGATAGATAGATAGATAGATAGATAGATAGATGGATAGATAGATATGAGATAGATATATAGATAAATATGAGGTGGATAGATAGATAGATACGAGATAGATAGGTAGATAGATAGATATGAGATAGATAGTTAGATAGATGGATAGGTAGGTGGATAGATAGATATATAGATAGATATGAGATAGATAGATAGATATGAGGTGGATAGATAGATAGATAGATAGATAGATAGATAGATAGATAGAGTTGTAATTTGCTATCATATGTGACAAATGGCATTGTTTTTTTCCTCTTTGTTTTTCTCATAGTTTGAGATGTTGTTTATGGCCGAATGTCTTCTACAAGTGTAAGATGTGCTATCAACTTCTTTCACCTGTAGAAGACATGCCGCCAAAAGCTACAGTACATGGCAAAACCACACAATTCGCAATAAAACACCCAGTAAATTGATGTGTGAAAGGACCCAAACACTAAAAACAAGGTTTTATAGCAGCTGAGGTGTGTATAATAAAAAATAATGTACCAACTGCTATAAATTAGTCATAATATTAAAATAAGGTGATATGTATAACTCACAGAAAAAGAAGCCAAATATGCATCAGCACGTCAGCTTATGTGTTTTAGCCAAAATGCAAACTAACACCTGTATTTATCGGTGTTTTTTTGCATGCAGTGTGCTATAGATGCTGGGGGAGCCCAGGATGTTAGCCAGTGTGGCGCACTGTGGTGATACAGGGCGTTCCACTGCTTTGCCAGTAGCGGTTGTATTCCCGTATGGTGGATCAGTTCATATGTGCCGACTATGTTGTCGGCAGACACCCCTCCCCAATCTTGGGTTAAGATGAGTGGCTGCACACTAGTCTGCACTGAACATTTAGGCTGCCTGTCTATCGGCGTCGCGGTATCCGCTGCGGGGGCCGCCGCCGGGAGCAGAAACTGGCAGACGGATCTCCGCTGTCAGCCTATCTGATAGATAGGCTGACCACAAAGAATCGTGGCAATTCGCAGCAGGCCCTTACCTTCTTGTCCTTCGACTGTTCAGGGTCCATGGCTGAAGAAGTGACGATAGGCGGAGGTCTGCTGAGTGGGCAGTGCAGTCCGACCACAGGTGCCAGTTGTCTCTGGGCCTGAGGGTAGAGTTGCACCTCAGGGTCTTCAAAGTCCCTTAGATGGGGACGCAACCCAGGAGAGATAGCAGCTCTAGCCTTGGTGCTATCCTGATGGATAACAATCCACGGTACAGGGAAAAATTCTACTTCCTCCCCTTGCACCGAATTGGGGCTAGCCAGTTCCCGTTCCTCCTCTGAAGAAATGGAAATCGGGGGAGACCTCTCCTGGGTGGGTTTAAAGTTCCGGAGCCGGACCAACTCCCATCGAGAAGGCTCCTCCAGGCGTCCCTCTGGCAGTGGAGAAATAGGGGACAGCAACGGCATCGGCAACCTCCGCAACACTAGCTCATCGCCCCAATAAAATCTGGGCTGAGGCGGTGGGTAACCAGCTGGGACACAATGTAGAGCAGTGTAGGTAGACATGTCCTCACTCTCCAAGAATTGCTCCAAGTTCAATGGTTTGTTGGATGCAGAGGCAGTCTCCTCCTCTGGGCGGTTCTCAGCTGCAGACTGTTGCTTCGCGGTGGGGTTGACCCCCCCCCCCCTACATTTTCCTCAGCTTTGGCGGGAACAGCTTGGTGGAAAATTTTCGCGGGCAGACGATTCACTGAAGAACATGCTGGGCACCATCTTGGCTCTGAGTATTGTCACGGTCCACATTTACAATTTGTTGCTCGCCATGTAACGTAGGCAACTCCACACAGTCCAGCAACACGACACAGTCCCTCTGTAGCCTGTAGCACATCCCTGCTACATATAAATTAAGATTCTCCCCCTGCATCTCCGGCAACTGAGTTGGTCTGGAACCACTCTGGTAAAATGTCCATAGGCTCAGAAGCCCCGCGATCTATTTATAAGAGTCGGAGGGCTCTTGTCCTTGACGTCTGAGAAAACACAGGGGGCCTTAGGACCGGAAAATGTGCGCGGGCAAAAATCTTCCACGACTGGGAAAATAGCGGGAGAGACACAGCCTCCAGAACCGGATTGCAACCGTTTGCTTTATTTGAAGTAAATTGATTACAACTTCCCTAGCAACATAGTCTCTTCTCTCCAACACTCTACCAGTCAACGCTCACATTTGATAAACAAGGGTGTGCTGCATGGCGGTTCCTCATTCTCTCACTTTTAGTACGGAAGAAGTCCTTTCATATCTCCTGGGTACAGCAGGCCCAGGGAAGGCTGTAGACTTCTTTCAGCTTCTTCCATTCTGGGCCACACTGGCTGAAGTTGCCTGTGTAGTCCTCTTGCGCTCTCTAGAATAGAACTCTTTCAACCCTCCTCAAGTCTGGACTCTCCTCTTGCACACACCTTGTATTCACACATATATTACAAGATCACGTGACAAACAAACGGATACATTTTCCAGACAGCCAGCTCACATACCAGGCAGTTAAAGGGGTTGTCCCGCGAAACAAAGTGGGGGTATACACTTCTGTATGGCCATATTAATGCACTTTGTAATGTACATTGTGCATTAATTATGAGCCATACAGAAGTTATTCACTTACCTGTTCCGTTGCTAGCGTCCTCGTCTCCATGGTGCCGTCTAATTTTCAGTGTCTAATCGCCCGATTAGACGCGCTTGCTCAGTCCGGTCTTCTTCTTTTCTGAATGGGGCCGCTCGTGCCGGAGAGCGGCTCCTCGTAGCTCCGCCCCGTCACGTGTGCCGATTCCAGCCAATCAATGGACCGTGGGTGAAAATCCCGGCGTCCATCTTACTTAGGTAAGTAAGAAGTCGCCGGAGCGCGGGGATTCGGGTAAGTACTGGCCGTTTTGTTTTTTTTATTCCTGCATCGGGTTTGTCTCGCGCCGAACTATTGAAAAAAAAAAAAAACCTGTTTCGGCGCGGGACAACCCCTTTAACCCTTTCAGTGCTGCAGCTATGCAATATACATCATTCATGCAACACAGAAGACACTGAAATCACATAGACAAATGCATGCATACAGTTATGGAGGGGCCCCGTTGTACCGGGCCACTACACATAAACAATGAGAATTGCCTGCCGTTCATAAACAGGCATGGGTTTCACCCCTATGGCAGATTCCACTGATTCATTAGCATGCTAGCAATTTTTACTCACATATGGCTGAGTATAGATTTATATTAAAGACCACACTGTGCCTTAACCCTTTCTAATCCAATTTGTATCCTGGTTTTCCTAGGGGGCTTACTCTTTTTCTGCCATTATACAACGGCGCTATATGCTGGCTAAAGCCAGTACTGCATGAGGTGACACGTTGGATAGGCTCCGACGGCAGAGAGGCTGGCAATATACAGTAAGAGAACCCCGATGGATGTCTTTCAACATCGGAGCTGTACAGCCTTAAATCATAATGTCTTCAGAGGTCAGACAATGGATTGGAAAGGGTTAAGGTGCTGTTATTGGTGTTGCTGTTGCTCTCTTCCTCCTGCTTCCTCCATGTTTCTTCTCCTATTTCCTCAAATATGAAAAATATGTAAATCTAAAAATACAGAGCTACCTCTCTTATGTTTGTACAAGGCGCACGCTCTGCCCTCAAGATGCTGTTGCTGGTGGTGGAACTGCTGCTGCTCTCCTTCTTCTGCCTCTGCCACGTTTCCATCTCTTCCTCCTCACAAAAATAAAATTTTCTTAAGCACAAGAAAAAGCTGTAGCTCTAAAGCTTTTCCTTAGTAGATGTTGCCCTTTACAAACTTTATGACATTGCTTATGAAACAAGCACCACACCTGCTGTCTTACATAGCAAGGTTTTTGGTGACTCTACAGCTGTTCCTTGGAGCATGCCCGTGCTTGAGTGTTGTCTTCACCTGGCAGAATTTCTGCTAGTAAAATTTATGACATTGCTTATAAAACAAGCAGCACACCTGCTATCCTGCACAATTTTTGATCTAGGAGACCCTATGTGGGGTTTCTTTTATTTCCAGTAACACAGCTATGAGTGACCCTCACGCTACTGTACACTATTTTGACCAATTTTTTATTGGAGAACAGTGTTCCCCAGATCTGCGTCTGTATTCCCATACAATTTGAGGGGCTTTAGCTGGAGAGCAAATTAATGAATCTGATTTTACACCCATTGATTTTAATGTGAGCTGGAATTGGCATTCTCAATTCACAATGATTTCACTGAAATTGTTTCTATACCGAAACTAACCGATTATTCCACTAATTGCCCATCACTAATTATAAGGTACATGATGTTTTCTGCTATAAAACCCAATTAAATAAGATACAGCAGCACTCTGCCTTGTGCCCAGAGAAAACAGAAAAAGACGCTGCTTGGTTTTAAACTGCACTAGTATAAGTAAAGTATCATTTGAGTGTGTACAAGAATAGAAAAGCTTGCTGCTTCTGAGTGAAATCCTGTTTGTGCTCATTTTAAACACCCGTCTGCTGTATAGGCGCGTACAAGATGCAGCCTCGTGATACTATATTTCATGATTCAGACACCCATATTATCACTTTACCATCAAGATATCGAGAGCATGTACTATAGGTTTTTCAGAAGTGACAAGTTGAATATCACCCACAAAACTCAGACAGCTTGTAATGTGAAGTGTCCACACAGTTGTCTGCTGATGAGTGATATGATCGGCAACGGGCCAATATCTTCCCGCAGCTGGAGACAGTGCTGCAATTTTTTCTGTTTGACTTTGTAGGTAGAGAATTTTTAACCCTTTCTTGCACACATCCTTGTAGATCGGATGCAGTTTAGTAATTTACGTGCTAGAATTTATCCATCCAGTGTGTGGCATCTTTATTTTTTTCCTTGACAACATAGGGTTTTATTTACAAGACTTCAGACTTGCAGCTTTTTTTATTATACCGATTGTCTTTGCTTAGTAATAAGTATTAGCACACAGAAATAAAGCAGTAAAAATATTTTTTGTACCTTTTTTTTATAGTTAGCACTTTATATTTATTTTAAAGGGAATTCGTCAGGTCCTATGAACTCCATAAACTAAAGTTACGGGCTCATTGTACAGGGGCTGCTGAGTTTGAGGGGTATGATTTTTATACTCGCCTGTCTCCCCATTCCCTCAGGGAAATAGTGGTGTTCCTATTTCAGCCGGGAAGATAGAAACAGTCGGGCTGAGCTACACTGTTTCCATGACTCCCATAGAAGTCAATGGAAGTTAAGCAATGTAGCACAGCATGTTGTGCTGTCTCAGAAATTCCTGAGTTATGGAAACAGCATAGCTCACTGTGCCACGCTGTTTGTGTAAGTCCTATTGACTTATATTGGAGTCACAGAAACAGCACAATGTAGGGAACTCTGCTCCTCCCAACCACCCCTGACCACAACTCAAGATAAGTGTGGGTCCCAGAGGTAGGACCTGCACCTATCAGACTTTTATGGCATATCTTGTGGATATGCCATAAAAGTCTGAGATGGGAATATCCCCTAATGTATCTTTATAGCGGTCAGAGCTCTGTTTATTTTGTACAGAGCTTTAAATCATGTGTATAGATATTAAGTTAAATTATAAACAGTATTAGGGAAGGCGAACTGAGCAACTGCTCAGAACACCCATCCCCTGGGGCCCTGGTAGCTCAGAGCACTAAACTTTTGATTTGTTGCCTTCATTCCCAGTCTGAATGTGCTCTAAAGGCCCATTTACACACAAAGACAATCTTTCAAACTATTGAAAGATTGAAAGTTAAAGCGATCGTTTTGCATAAAGTGTTAATGAACACTAATGTCCATTAACACTTTATTAGCTTCACTTGCATGTAAAAGGTTCTCAGGAAGCTGTTTGCAGAACACAGCAGGTGGTCTGAGCTCTGCAATCAGCTCCATTGTTCTCCCATGGGCTGTCGGCATGAATACAATGTAATCAGCCGTTCCCATGCAGAACACAGCGTGTGGTCTCCATTATCACTTCTCTGGCTGAAGGATGGATTTTAAGCTCATCTTAAAATAATTGTTAAGCCGAAGAGTGAACGATGGTAGCGTTTACATGCAACGATTATCGCTCATATGCCATCATTTGAACGAAGTTTGGGTGACCATCACTGCGTATAAATGGGCCTTAAGTTTCATGTTCAAAGTACTTGCAATCTATAAAAGTATCCTAAAAAGCAAAGGAAATAGAGGATAAAAACTGAGGAAGAGAAAAAAGAAGAAAAGTAAAGTAGGGTGGGTGAACTGTATAGGAAAATGACTAATAGTCCAGGTATCAAGAAATTATTCTATGGAAAGAGAACACAATGGTCTCCAGTGGCACAGAATGACACAGTCCACAGAGGGGAAAAAAAGATTTTTGACAAAGACAAATAGAACCGGCGTATGTTGACAAGAGATCCAAGAAAGAAATGTTGACAGATCCTGCCATAATCTAGTACTTAAAGGCTAATGTATAGGGGCCCTTCTGACTGTATTTCAACATCCATGAGTGTCTGGCAGCTGCTTCACTCCCTCTCTGTATTAAAATAAACATATGCTCAACTGAGCTCAGCAAGCATTATGCGAAGATTGGGGGAGATAGCTGTTGGCTGACTAAGGGTCTATCTAGAGGTATACCTGCTCAACCACTATTACCATCTACTAAAACTACGTTATCATCTTGGAAAACTTTGCATATCTGAATGAGTTCTGTATTTTTGTTTTGGTCATGCACAAAGGTTAGTATAATAATACAGCAAAGGTACAAGGCGCACTATTAACTGCAAGCAATCTTCAGATAAGGTTTGCCTACTGCCTGCAAGATAAAGGGTGTGACTGTGAGAGACCGCCAACAATGATAAGGAGATAAGAATTACTACCTGTGCATCAGTTTCTGTAGCAGTAGTCACGCTTGCATATATTTGATTAAGGTGAAAGGTCATATTCATAGTGTTCTGTAAGGAAAGATTGGAGTTCATTTCGAAAATGTAGTACAAACATGAAATTGTGAAAATGTTCATAGGAACAACTGAGTCAGCAGTTTGGGGGCTTTTTGAAAAACATTTTTAATGTTTGTTTGTGCACCTTATCGCCTCATTTCACATATTAATATGTGAATAACCAGGCTCTGTTGAAGAATAGAAAGAAATTTCAGATCCTATGTCCTGAGACTTCTGACTTTGAGTACCCTGCTCCCCTTTTACACAGTCACCCCAATGGCTGTGCTAAGTCCTGCCCTCTTATGCTGTGTTCTATATTCTGTGCAGATTCTGCGGTCTAACTGTCTGTAATGCACACATAGAGACATAACATCATCCTGTGGGACAGTGTACAGCAATTCTGAGCAGTGTATATGTGGATAAATAGCAGCAAATCAGTCATCATTAGCTCTAATAGCATGTCTGAGTCTCTGTTTCTGCTCCTCCTCTACCGTTTCTATTCTGCCCTCATAGATTTCAATAAGCAATGTGATTTATCCCCCTACCACAATTCCTGTTCTGCCATTATGCCATCTCCAATAACAGCACTTGAGAACAGGCAATGGTCAGCAACAAGTTAGGTGGAAGAAAAACCTGTAGAGGTAAACACTTTAGAGTAATTTTTAGCACAAAACACCATTTTAGGTAAATACGGCAAATGGCACTTTTGCAATTTCCCACAATGGCTATCATACAAGCACAAATAATTTTAAGTAAATAACTTGTACATACTGATGGTACACTTGTTTTACTTAAATGGTCACTAACGTTTAAAATTATTTACAGGCTCCTTCTACCAGTTATAAGAAAAGAAAGGATCAGATATACAGCCTGCATGGGGGAAAATGGGGAAAAATGCAGGATACAAGTCTTACAATGGGCAGAAATAGTGTTATTAATCGTGTATACATACATACACACGTATATGGCAGCTTATTCTGAAAAGTTAGGTATGCGTTAAAGATGTTGTTCCAAGATGGCATTCCCATATTACGCCATATAAATGTCATAGAACAGGGTTCCTCACTTGGGATCACACCTTCTGCCATCCTCTAATACTACGTTTTCTCAGCAGTAACCACTGCAGGGAAAATGTCAGGCTGGCCGTGGCTATCCCTGACGAAATCAACTTTTTGCCAACTTTGCCAAGAGCGGAATTCAGGGCAATGAGCTGATTGCCCCAAGCTTTGCATTCTCAAAGGGGTTCTGCACCTTGACATGACCCCTCTATAGGAGTTGTCCCACAAAAGGAACTTATCCCACATCCGCAGAATAGGGGATTCTTATCTGATTGGTACACTTTGTGGGTTTTATTTTTATCCCTTATAAAATAGGATACAGCAGTACAGGAAGCATGCACTTAAATACCAGCTGTACCATGTGCGTATCCCATGTTATACAGGGAGGCCTAGAGGGTGCCAACAAGATATCCCTTGACCCTTGTCATTTATTAGATCTGCTACATTGATCACTAGTTTAAAGAGAATTTTGTTTGTTTGTTTTAGATGTTCTACATAGTTTGGCATTTTTAAAGGCATCATGGTCTTTTCCTGCCCCTCTAGTTAGAGAACAGTGTACAGATACTGGACTTCTGAACAAACAGGGGTTCGTGTTCACACCTTGAGCTGTGGGCAGACTAGTGAATGTTTCCTTACCACAGCAATCAACATGATCAGTATGTGTCACTGAAATGTATCAATCTCTATTTGCATACAGTAATAGTGACTACTGTGGTTTTGTGGGTGTTTTTTTTTTTTTTATTGCACTATAACCCAAATATTTTTGCAGTTTTTTTGACATTGGGGGAAAATGCAACTAAGAAAATGACTATTAAGCATGTGACACTGTATGTTCCATGTATAATGCAGGCTGAGATGGTGGATGCTGCAGTCAGTAAAATGCCAGATTTGACCAAACTAATCATAGGAGGCAGAACTGTTGCAGAGGATAAAGCCCTCAAAATGATCCCTGGTAACCAGTCTGTCCCAAATCACACACGTCCTTAGCTCTAGACGATCTGATGGAAGAAAAGGTGTAAGAAGGTCACTCACTTTCAGATGATTTTCAGAATAATATGCATATCATCTATCGTCCAAATTGCCCCAAACGGTCGGTACAGTGAGTTGTTAACATATGAATGACCGTTTTGTGTGCTTTTACACAGAACGGTGTTCAATGTTTGAGAGAACCCACTAGGCTAGGTGATTGCCTGTTTACACCAAATGGTAATTGATCAACCAGCGACTGTTTCTTGGGTGAGCACAAAAAAGCGACTAGTGATTAATTAGTGAATTCTTGCTCGTCACCCTCTTGGTGGTTGCTCTTACACACAACATTTGTTGCTTTAACGAGTGACTATTCGGATGATAGTCATCTCACATAAAGTTACCCTGTAGTATACCCAGAAAAATAACAGCATGGAGTACACTAGAGAAGTGCTGAGCAGTGTAGATGTAATTCTAGTAGCTATAAAGCAGTAAACAATCATTTACTATTAGCTAAAACAGCATCTGTAGCTCACGCTCTACTTCAAAGGCTTCTATGGGTGGCATGAGTCATTCCCCTCCTTCACTTCTTGTTCTCCATTTTGTTATCCCTGTTACTAGAGAAGATCATTGCTTCACAACAAGCATTGAGCAATAAATTAGAAGACAGACCCTTAGTGGCCAGGGCATTAGAGTGGCCAGCGCATTCTGCTCCTCTGCAATCAACTGCCTGTTGTTAGGTATTGAGTTTCTGTAGTAATTGGGACGCTGGGACATTTTCTTTTGCTGTATAGGAGGGGTCATCTTTCACAGGATGCTCCCATGACTCACAGACTGACAGATCTGCAGACACGGTGTAAACAATCTCCACATTCTCTTCCTCTCCTGAACATGTATGTGCACATTATTATTTTGCGTTCATTAATCATTTGTCCAGAATGTCTCTGATTTATTATTTATAAAGTGCCATTAATCCCAAGGCACTGTACAACCGGGGGATAGGGTTAAACTACATTGCACTATATATAAACAGCAAGTACTACTACATATATTGCCACATCACATAAATAAAGCAGGAATGATAAACATCCACTGAATATCTAACAAACTGATACAGAGGGGCAGAGGACCCTGCAAGTAAGGGCTTACAGTGTACAGGGGAAAGAGAGGAGAGAGTAGGTGGGGGTAGAAGGTGCTCATTTTATGGTAGCAGCAGAGTTGGTGTATGTTGGAGGCTTGTCTAAAGAGGAGGGTTTTCAGGTTCCCTTTTAAAGCTTTCACAGGTGGTGAAGGGTCTGATGGGTTGAAGTAGTGAATTTCAGAGTACAGGTGATGCATGGGAAAAATCCTGGAGACACTAGAGGAGACGGGCTTGCAAGGCTGGAAGTTATGAGTAGGGAGGTATTGGGAGTTTTGGATCAGAGATGTATGGGGGTAGGATATGTTGTGAACAGTCTTATATGTCACTGATAATAACTTGAACTGGATTCTCTGGGCAATAGGTAGCCGGTGAAGAGATTAGCAGAGGCCGGAGAGTAGGAGGAGAGGTATATAAGCTAGGCAGCAGAGTTGAGATGGATTGGAGGAGGCACAAGGACATTGGAAGGGAAGCCACAGAAGAGAATGTAATTTAGTAGTCAGTGTGTTATTTCTACTCCAGATTTCTCAAATGGTCCACTCTACCATGAAACCTTTTGAAATATTTAGGCCTGTTTGAGAATGTCAAAGATGGTTATAAATTGTACTCCAAAATTTTTCAATGATATTAAGATGCAAGAAGGAACATTGAATCCCCAAAGAACTTGGCCTATGGAATCCCATTCTGCATACCTATAATAGTCATTATGCACAAAGCCTATGCAACAGGACTTCTAAGAGACTGCAAAACCACCTTATCCATATCTCCTACAACATCAAGAAAAAGACCCTTATGGAGATAAAGACTTTAAGGAACACACTTATAGAGGACTTGAGACAGAACATACAACCATATTATACAATACTACAGTTGTGCTTAATAAAGAACAAAGAAAATAAACTCCACAGACTTCGCCTCAAGCAGGGCTGTACCCAAACACTGATCAAGAACACCCCAAGTCTGGCAGGATGGAACAGAACCCCCAACAGGACACAGACACAGGTAGAATCAGCTGTGGACCTCGTTGTGCTCTCCAGGGGGCTTACATTCTGTCTTACTAAACTCTTGATAAAACAGAACTCTGCAGTGACATGGAGGAATACTTCAGGAAACGAAGACTGAAAGAGTTCTTCCATGACAAAGAGGGGATAGGACTCTCGAGCACCAAAACACAGGAGAAATGAGGGACCAAGAAGAAATCTGATTGGGCACCACCACCTGGTCATAATCCCACTAATATATATACACAAATATATAGACTCCTTTAGACATGTAGTGTAGTCAACGCTACTAAATAAGCAGAAAAAGGAAGTATTCAACATCAATGTGAAGGAAAGAAGGGCCATCTATATCCTCAAAAACAACAAGATCACTATTAACCCTGCAGATAAGGGTGGTGCTATAGTCCTCATGAATGCATTGACTACATGAAGGAAGCAGACAGACAGCTGACAGACACCAGATACCCAACTGGATCAGGACCCAACTCAAAAATATGAGGGAACTGAGAAAGGTCATCAGAAGTCTGTCTGTAGATTGCACAAAGCCTTTGGACTTACTACTTGAGAACCCAAACGTTGGAATATTTTACATGCTTCCCAAAATACACAAAGCTGGCAATCCAGGGAAGCCAATTAGCTCAGGTGTAGGAACCCTCACTAAAAGAATCTCAGGAGAGATAGACAGACACTTCTTCTAATCTATCCTATTATACCAGAGGAAGGACCCCTAAGCAGGTTCAAAAGATTGCTCTAAGGCTGCTTTCCCATCTGCTTAGGAACCTTCAGTCAGTGGTTCCCTCACAAAATACTGGAAAATGTGATTGTTCTTAGAGAAACCAAGTAATCTTGTAGCTATGATACCTTTTAATGGCTAACAAAAATACATGATGTTATTGCAAGCTTTCGAACCTCTCATGGTTCTTCCTCGGGCATAATGAAATAGATCCAAAGAGACATGCATTATATATATATATATATATATATATATGTATACACACACATACCCATGACAAGGCACAGACAGGGATGTGATTAATTTGCACTTGAAAGGATTCTACAACAGAATGAGTAGTGAAGTAAAACATACTTAAATAGTCCTCTGATAAAGACGTGAAGGTTTTATGGTCCCTGAATTAGTGTTATGGGGTCACCAGTGTAATCTGTGTTATAGATATCTCATACTTCCCAGTCACACATGAATCCTCTTGAGGAATTTAATCCTCTGTTGTAAGTGTCAAAAGTTGTTATAAGTATACTGGAAGAAATAGCGCTGCATGCAGCACTTTTTCTTCCAGTAAAATACCAGGCAGCTGAGTGGAAAGTGAACAGATCCGATTATAGTCATTGGGGTTCGTTTAGCGCTGTTTAGCTCCATCTTAAGACGGATCCGTTTGGCCGTGGAGATTCCCTTTTCCTACTCCCCGAATGGAGCAGGAAAGTGGATTCCCCCGAGCGCAGCTGTGAGACCACCCTAACATCATCAGCCATTAAAAGGTATCATATCTACAAGGTGGTACTGTTGTATCTTGTCTCCACCATGAAGAATGGCTGGAGACAAGATGAACGTCCACAAGTGATGCCCACAATTTGATTGGCTGCAGCTGCTGGGCGCTACTCCCTACAATGCCCCCGGCTGTGGCAGCGTTTTCAGTGGCAGGAGCAGCATCAGCACCGTGGACGCACTGCAGCCAACAACAGTGTCTGTGGCCAGGCAAGAGGATGAAGCTATGAGCCGGACATCCATGACAGAGCTTCTAGCAGTAGCAGCCGACAACAGCGGGGCGGAGGGACTGTGGGGAACAGTGACAGTGGGACCGCCAGCCCCGACACACAGATTTCAGTAGCCGCAGGCAGGTGAGATGGTAGTACGGTGGGGAGCGGAGTCACAGTGGAGTTAGTAGCGCGGCACCATGTAACACTCACAGCGCAGGAAAGCAGCAGCAGCTACAACCATGCCTAACCCTCACCCTAACCCTCCACCCACGCCAAAGCACTGCAGTCCGGCAAGCCACTGAACTGTTGGGGGGGAGGCATCGGTGACGGAATAGCACAGATACAAACAGCCAATCAGAAGCTAGGGGCTTGACAGGGGGGTTAACTCCAGCAAAGCCAGGTCAACCCCTAGCTTCTGGTGGAGACAAGATACACCAGTACCCTACAAGGTTACCTTGTTTCTCTAAGAACAATCCCATTTTGCTCTACTGGCTAACACGATACTAAACTTTTTTGTATTTAGGCCTCGTTAAGGGCTTCTTCACACAAGCGTAAGCGCAAAAAGCACTTTGAAATCCGTGCAGTGAAAAATCCGCACTATATGATTCCCATTGAATCTATGACTGCAGTTTTTTGTTCCACCTTCCCTTTTTTGAGAAACTAAATATAGTGTGCGAGAAGTATCAAACTGGTGCAATGAAAAGTGTCGCAGTTGCCCGTAGCAACCCATCAGACTCCACTTCTCATTTTAGATGCCCTTTGGAAAATGAAAGCAGTGACTGGATATGTTGCACTTTTTGCAGCAGTTTGGATGCCTCCCCCTCATTGCTGCCCAGTTAGCACTACTTCTTCTGTCCTACAGCTCCAGCCCTGAGCCCCTGACTGTGTAGGACTCCTATCGGCCTGTATGAGCGGTGTATGGTAGGCAGTCGTCCCTACAGTGGAGCAGTGATTCGCGCTCCGTCCGGCCGCACACACCCAGCTCACACACCTCGCATACAGCTGATAAAAACATTGACGACAAGTAGTCATCCTTAGCCCCGCCTCTGCTCTACTTCAATTGGCTACATTCCACGTCAATCACTCCCCTCGCCCAAAGCGCCCTCCCCTCTCGTCTCCTGTCACTGTATTAACCAATAGCCCGAGGCGACGGGGTCGATGACGTCATCGGTTGCTAAGAGGAATCCAGCGTGCTAGCTGTCAAGCTAAGCGGCCTCATTTCTCTTCCGCCTTATCCCATGAAAGCAAAACGGTACCGAAACGGCTGCTGGCTTTATTTAATGTCGTTCCAACGACAGGACATGTGTTTTGTCATAACGACGCGCTCCCTTCTCAGCCTGCCCTGATTCTGGACTGCGCTGACGTCATCAACCGGGCCTTTGCGCGGAGTGATCCGCCCTCTTCAGCCCCTCGAGTTTCAGAAGGTAAAGCGGCTGTGGCGGATGGTTACTAAGAAGAAAAAAATGATCTGCTGGTAGTGGAGGAGAAGGAGGGTGGGGGCAGATTGACGAAAAGAAGTCCGCTGGGTCCTGCTGAGAGAAGCAGGTGAGGGAAGTGCGGAGGGCTGGGAAGGCGGGGTGTATCCAGCTGCAGGAGGGAGGGATACAGTGTAGTACATAGAAGCACGGTGACAGTACCAACAAGAGCACATTGGTGAGTACACAGTGTCGGGGGGCTCTGCTGTGGGGAGGGCCTGGGTACATGTGCTGTCACTTGGTTTTCTAGCTAGATCTTAAGTGTCTTCTTAGTCTTGGCTTATTATGGGGAAGGAATTCTATGATCTGTTGCTCCCTAGAAGCCTCAAACTTGCTTCTTCCCTCAGTTATGGGGGTCTTTAAGGTGCCCACCTTGCTGTGTAGGTTTCCTCTATAGTGCTGCCATCACTGACAGGTGGGTGCGCTGCCCCCCCAAGGAATGTAAATCATGGAAATAGAGACCCTGAAACTGTCAATGTAACTTTGTGTTGCTTTGTTTTCTATGTTTCACTTTAAGAGATACTTTGTATCATGTTGCAGATGGTTCTATTTGTTTATAAATAAGCAGCACCAATCTAAGCAGTGTTCTTGTGCCTTTTTTTTTTAATGACCTGATTGGATACAAACTGTCTCTTTTCTGGGGTTTATGTTGTCCTCTCCTGTCAAAGTTCCTTCTAGTTCTAGTTTGTTCTCTCTGTAACCTTTTGGATTGTTTTATGTTGTTGCTTATTGACTGGTTACTAAGAAAAATCAGCCTGGAGTCTGACTAGTGACTATAAAGTGCCGGTTCCTGCTGCTCCTCTAGTCTCGGAGTCACAAGTAGTGGTTTGGTTGGGTCCACGGTTGTGACTTCTTCTAGCTGCTACCATAGACTGCATCACCTAATATTTAGTAAATCTTAAGAAAAATCGTAAGGATTGTTGTGGGCTCTTGAGTTGTCGTAGAGGAGGAATAATTCCATTGATGAATGTTGGGCACACTGAGATTCGTGTTAAGCTTATTCCATCTTGCCTCAAAGATGTCGGTCAGGGCGCGTGCGGTGTGACGGGATGGACGTCACCGGGACACGTGATGAACTCAAGATTCATTGTCTGCTTCTGCTCCTACATGTCTATGTCCTCCTTGTGTGTCACAGCGTTCTGTTTGTCCCCCATCTTATTAAAATATCTCACAGTTCTTGAAAAATGACTTTTTGTATGAAAAGTGATAAATTGATGAGCAAATTGGTCCCTTTAAATTTTTTATTTTTTGCTGTGCTTTAATGTAAGATCAAAAAAGGCTCAAAAATGTAAGGAAATGGTATAACATGCCCTGTGATGGTTTTCCAAACCTCTTTGGCCAAGTTCCGACACCTCCAGTCATCCGTTGTTTTTTTTTCCCCTCCGGTCATGTAGTAACACTGATCCGATAGTTTTCTATGGGATCGATCTTGATGTCCGGCACATCATGAATGATGAAGTTATGGATGTCGGATTAGTGCGCAAAAGTGTCGTCAGTTGTGTTCAATTGTGCTATGAAACTAGCCGGACACAACCGATGTATGTCAACCCAACCTTAGACCAGGTTGTCCTTCCAAGCCTCGTGCACACGGTGATGGCTTTATTGTGGCACACGCAATCCCAGCACTTCTGAATTGCACACCCGTAAGCACTTTGTGTGCCGCCATATGGCCCTGCATTGCTTGCAGTCTGCAATACGGCAAGCGATGGGGCACAACGCTTTTTTTTTTTTTTGCAAACTGTAAGAGGCTATGAAAAACGGCCTGTATGTGAAATCGGAGAGCACGTTATTACAGTAAGGGCCTATAGATTAGATACAGTAGCTATAGGTGGTCTAATTCTTCATCTAGAATACAAGTGTGTGGATGAGCCTTGGGGCCCATTCACACGGGCGTTTTTCCTGTCCGTGTTCTCAACTTACTGAACACGGACGGCACATGGACCCATTAAAGTACATTGGGCCATACACATGAGCGAAAAAAATAAATGCATGGAACACAATTGCCCTTGAAATCTATAGGAGTCTTTTTTTTTTTTTTTTTTTGCACTCGTGAAAAACGAGTGGGACATGGATGACACAAAGACTTAAAGGGCATTCGGCACGCATAAACACACACGGTGAAATCGGTCTGTTCTCTGTGGCCTGAAATTGCCTTCGCCCATATTGAGTCGTTAGAGTGGCCACACACATTAGAGGCATGTTGCCCAAACCTGCTGATCATCTAATGTATATGGTGGCCTCTCAACTTGTTCTTGATGGGAGATAGGGCAGTTGGCTTTCAGCTGCCCAATCCTTTTGTTCTCTATTTGGCAGCGACTTTCTCCCCTGTCTTCATCCTGAATGTACAGCCTAGCGTGAATATGTTATGGGGGTGACGGATGAGACGGCTATCTAATGTGTATGGCCACGCTTAGACACGTTTGCCAGTGTGCCCCAATGTAATATGATTTGTCCCTCCACGTCCTGCAAGTACTATGGTCTCCACTTCTTCTTTATTCCTTCAGTTAGTATATTAGCTGTAGTATAATTGGCTTCCAAGTGTCTTTTGTGCATTCTTCACTACCACCCCTGAATGGCTTACTCTATAGTCTTCAGGTTAGATAGCATAGAGTTAATACAGGCTCACATTTGCTTTTGCAGCATCTGTCTGAGCCTCGGCTGTATTCAGAGTCTCATTAATAATGTGACCGCCAAACAAACTGTTTAATTGGGTGACTGTGCTCCCAGTGCTACCTTGTGTAGTCACCTAGAGGTGCATCCAGATGTTCTCTTCTCCATCACTACTACAGTCATGTCTTTGGGGAGAATGGCGGATAAACACACTTGATAAACAAAATATAATAGTTGGGTTCAAATTAGGAAGGTTCCATTATGACACTTGTGGGTTAACCCTGTGATGGTGGTGTAGTAGCTGGTGCAATGATGATATAAGGAGATCGTATAATAAAAAATACCCTCTGGATGTCATTCTTTTATCTGAGAACAGATCTCCGCATGGTGACTTCTATATAAAAACGTCTTTCCATGTGTGAGAAATCCGTTGCACGTCGGTACGCTTATAGCGGCGCTTTGCTGTCATATGTGTCCAACACGGAATGTTGCAAGATGATATTTCCCTAATGAGCAAAAAAACCCCTTGAAACTGTTTTTGTTGGAAGAGGAAAATGTCAAGAAATGATATATGTATATGGAGCAGGTACACCTATTAAAGTGTTTCCCTCCACCGACATAAAGTAGAAGGGGCTCATGGGTGATAGACTCAATGTAAAGCATGAGATGTCACAGATTTGACATGTTTTTAATATAGAAGGCAAATCTGATTCGGAGCACTTGTAATATTCAGGTGGATTACTAGAAGATTTGCTACTGCAATAACCACTTTTTGTCTCTTATTCCTAATGGTTTTGTCACTTTTGTACTATTAATGACCTATTCTCAGAATTAGATCATCAATAGCTGATCAATGGGAATCCGCTGTTTTAGATCCGCACCGATCAGCTGATTCCCGATGGCACTGTCACTAACGCAGGAGGCAGAAAGCGCTGACCGTAGCATAGTGGTACGGGTTGGTATTGCAGACACAGCATTGAAGTAAATGGGAGCTGTACCTGCAATACAATCCTGAGGATAGGTCATAATAATAAGTCTTTATTTGTATAGCGCCAACTTATTCCGCAGGTCATCAATAATACAGAGTGACAAAACCTCTTTTAAAGGGGATGTGTCATCAGAAAATGCCCTTTTGGCTAAATACCTTATTATTTTTTCTTTATATTTACTGTTTTTTCTTTTTTTTTCTTTTTTTTTTGTCAAGTTTTATGTTTAAAAAAATAATCCTAAAATCCTGTAGTTTTTACTCTCTAGGCTAATAATAGTCTGATAACTCCTGCTCTGTAGTCATCTCCTTATTATCACAGGCAATATTACAATGAAAGGCAACACCAAAATATAGATAGCACAAGATCCACTATTCAGTGGGTGACAGTCACAGCTCACCTCCTCTCCCTCCCTGCACAGTGACCTCTGCAGAGGTCACAGAGCTTGCCTGGAACAGTTTTCCATAGGCAGTTAATGGATTCCCTCCTGTCCATTGTGTGAATGGCGCATGAAACTTCTTTAATAGAGATGAGCGAACGTACTCGGTAAGGCCGATTTCGCAATCGAGCACTGCGATTTTTCGAGTACTTCATTACTCGTGTGAAAAGTACTCGGGGGCGCTGTGGGTGAGCGGGGGGTTGCAGAGGGGAGTGGGGGGGAGAGAGAGCTCCCATCTGTTCCGCGCTGCTACCCCCCCCCCCCGCTTCACCACGCCCCCCCCCCCCTGCCCCACAGCGCCCCCGAGTACTTTTCACCCGAGTAGTGAAGTACTCGAAAATCGCGGTGCTCGATTGCGAAATCTGCCTTACTGAGTACGTTCGCTCATCTCTATTCTTTAACAATCTTGTTGCAGGCAAGATGCCTTCCCCATCCCCTTCCCATAGTCTTGTACAGAAAATAGAACTTAAAAAAAAATCTGCAATCGAGAAATAAAATCTGATTAGAAAAATGGAAAATGCTTCACTATCCTATTTTAATTAACATAATAGACAGCGCATTTCCCTTAAGACTTTTCTTTAGGTGCCATAAATATTATCAGCTCTAGGCACCATAAGCTAAGTTATGGTGCCTATAGTTTAAGCGACGTGGAGTTCGGGGCGCCTCTTCTCATATTTGCCCTTCCTGTGATGTTCCCCCAGCAAAGTCAGCGCACAAATAGCAAGCATGACTCTCTTCAGAAGGCTGTACATGCGCGCTCCCATTCATCTCTATGGCAGTGTGTGCAGAGCCGTCTGACAAGAGTTACGCTTGCTATGTGCATGCTGACATCACCGGGGGGCCAAGTGAATATAAGGGGCTTCCAAGACTCCACGGTACCTAAACTTTTAGCACCATTACTTACTTAATGGTGCTTATAGTTATGACAGGTTCCCTTTAAATTTCTTGTATAGCAGGTCTTCACTTTCCCCAGATGGCTGGTGTTGGTGGAGGGTGGAGATTGAAATACAACTAGCCAATGTGTCCTATCCTTTGGTCTGAGGGGAGATAAGCTGCTATCAGTGGTGTCTGATGGCAAATTGCTCCCCTCTTTTCTTTGAGAACCCATGCAAGCTCAGTTTGGCATACATGTTTATAAGGGGAAGGGTTTGGTAACAATAACTGTTGGCCGAACAGTCTTTCATCTATCTAATGTGTATGGGCAGTGGTGTCCATAAGAGTTGGGGCTCTATAAGAAAAACATAAATGGGGCCCCCATTACGGTGTCTGGTTTTGTTTTCCAGGACAGGAGAACCCAGTGTTTGATTCCCATTCCATGCCCTTTAAAATGACCCTTGGGCCTATTCTCTACCTCGTTGTTTGCTAATCTCTGCCTTTATGGTACATACACCCTTGTGTATGGGCACCTAATGGTTCTATCCTATTGCTTGACGTTAATAATGTGTTTTATGGAATAGACACTATTCGGCCAACTACAGCTGTATTGTAGTCGCTCCTGCATAGATATAATAGGTCCACCACAGAACTGTCATTGCTTACCAGTCGTCTATGGCGCACACCATATTCCCCTCTGTATGGCACTTCTGTGATATATGAGGACCAAGCCTGAATGTGCGCACAGGCAACAATAGCGCTTCTTAGTACATTCTAATTCAGTATTGCAAATATTCCTTGAACTGATTCCTAACACAAAGTTTTCAGTAAACTCAGTTCAGCAAAACCGTGGAGTGTCCAGACTTTAGATCTACTAGGGTAGTGTCGTGTCTGGTCTGAGTTTCCGTTGCGGATCCAGAAGAAAATATGTTGCATGCTGCACTTTTTCTTTCTGCCAAAAGCCAGGCAGCTGAGCAGATAGTGAACGGACCCCATTATAGTCAATTGGGTCATCTGTTTGGCGCTATTCGTAATAAGTGAACCTGTTCGGCCGAGGGGTTCCCCTTTCTTTCTCTCTGAATGGAGCAGGAAACCAAAAAACCCCCGACGCAAATGTGAAACCACAGAAGTTCAAGCTGACAAACTCCCTTTAATGCTGCTAAATGCATCAGGAAAGATGGCGGCCCCCATGGACAACGGAATAAAAAAAATCTACAACCAGAAAATAACAAACAATTAGAAAAATGGAAAATGTTTCAGATTTTAATTAATACAAAAATTTTTTGATGATCTAGTCCCTTAAATTCATTTGTCACCCGTAGCTAAAGGCTGCTTTTTTTGCTTGCACTGGTTTGTGAAAATCCCGTGTAAGTAAGGCCGAGCGTAAGATTAGCACGTATTACGCTGTAGGCGGTAATTTGCATACAATCAAATAGATTGGCTTACGCAATTCCGTTCACATTTGTTTTGTTTTGCGGCGTATTGTACGCGCGTGCGAGAGCCTATTGTTCTTTATGGACGCGTAATCAACACTGCCCCTAGGCAATTACATTATGTATGGGCGGCATGTATGTGCGCCACTGCGAAGCAACAGCATGGCAAATAAACATATAAAATAACCAAACAGGTGAGCTGCAATTGACAGTGTGCGTGAGATACGCTGCCATGCGCAGTACGACATTGTTGCAATAGGCCGGATCATCGTGGTACAACGCTGCGTGACTCGTGTAGTGTTTTATGCATACGGCTGTGTGAGCCTGGTCTTAATAACCTCAAATGTGCCTAAGTGAAACCTAAAGGCTCATGCACCCAGCAGACTCGATGGCAATACACTGTGGCTCCCCAGTCCTGAGTCACACAGCCGCCATGTGCTGGTGTACAGGCTCTGTCAGGTGCTCTGTGTACTTGGCTTCAGACTGTACAGGCTTGTAATACGACCGTGTGTGCGAGCTCTTAAGCTAGTCATACACATGAGGTGTACAGTGTCCACACCTGCTGATTTTGGTAGGACTAGATGATCATCTAATATCTAGAGGGCCTCCTGACTCTTCCTTGACGTCAAGTGTCAGGTCAGACAAGGGTCGGACTGTTGGATTTCAAGCTACTCAATTCTTTTGTTCTTGGGGAGATAAGTTGCTGCCAGAGGGGGCTGACAATGGATTCCTCTCCCCAGTCAGAACAGATACATGCTCAGCCATGTATATATGACAGGGTCAGGGAGGGGGAAGCTGTTTGTTCAGCTATCTAACGTGTATAGCCATTGTTAGTTTAAGGTCTGGTTTGTGTGGTGCAGTGTTAAGGCAGCAGAAATGCAGTCCTAAGCGCTTGCTCACAACCTGAAGGTTGCGAGGGTATTAGTGTATCTTGACGCCACCTGGAAGTCCTGGTGGAGCCAAGATTGACAGGGGGTTGACGCCCCCTGAACGTGATTAGCTGCACAGCAGCCTTGCAAACAGGTCCTGGAAGGCCACTAAAAGTGCACGGAAATGACATATACCGGGGCCAAAGAACAGGGAAAATACGTACAGCAGGCCCTGATGAGCTGAAAACGTCATAAAAGGGCTTTTCCTTCGGCGCTGGTGGCACAGCACACGAGCCACCCCACCCGATTTAAGTTGCACATACCGGCCACTGCAGGGAGGTGACAGGGGCGGGGGAACAGGAGCACACGACGGCAGCCTTCTACTAGGACCTTCCAGCCTTCATCCTATCGGGAGCTGAGGGTGTGACAGGGGCGTTCCTCCTGTCAAACCCCTAGCTTCCGATGCTGTCAAGGTACACTAATACCGGTTGCAAGTTCAATCTCCAGATTGTTCAGGTAGCCAGCTCAAGATTGACTCTGCCTTCTATCCTTCAGAGTCCCTTTCATTTATTGGGGTCCGTTTAGACAAGCCAGTTTATCATTCGAATGAGCAAATTGGCAGGCAGGCTCATTCAAATGAGAAATCGTTCAGTCATTCACGTTCACTGTGTAGGTGAATGAGGACAACTGAATGAGCGCTGTTTAAATTGAATCATAAGTGAAAGAGCCAACAATTATTTTTATGTCTGCATAAAATGAACGACTAACGAAAATATGTTGGCTTCGTTTAGACTAAATGATCCTCATTCGTTCGTATAAATGCTTTTTTGAATGACCGCTGCTCAGCCAATCAATGCAGCACTGGATGAGCTAATGCGATGGTTGTGATTGTTTTTTGTTTTTTTTTTAAATGTAGTGTAGCTAGGGCTTATTTTCAGGCTAGGGCTTATATTTCAAGCCTCTCCAAAATTAGGCTAGGGCTTATTTTCAGGGTAGGCATTTTATTCCCCGCAGGGAAACTGGGTAATAAAGGTTACTTTGGCTGATCCGTTCAGAAGTGTTATATATTGTTGGCTGCATTCCATAATATTGGTGTTGGATAACATTCCTCCTGCGCTTTTGCTTTATTATGAACAAACTGTGGAGTTCAAAAAGCTGCTTTTGATGCTCGGGTAAATACTGTGTCCTGAGACTCCACCATATCTAGGGATCACGTTTGCCCGGCTCTCGGTATGTCTGTCTGCGCACATTTCTCTGATAGTGTGTGCCTGGAAAACGAAGCGCTGTGCGGCTGCACACTGTCATTGGCACGCAGTGATGATGACCTCTGCCGCGAGGATCACATATTGCTCTTTCCCCTTGTGGATATAGTTGCTGTATACTCATATTTCCACACTTGGGCCCATTTTATGAAAATGGTCTAACAGAAACTATCGCCTTGTCCTGACGAATCAGAGCCCAGCCTTTATTTTTTTTTTAAAACTATTAAAGCCAAATGAAAGCCACACTGTGATTGGTTACGGTGCGCAACAAGGCAGTGTTGTCTGTTGGACAGTTTTGATAATTGTCTTCAAGCTGCCGTAATGAGATGTCATAAATCTTATTCTAAAACCTTGTCTTTTATGCATTTGGCAGATGTAGAAGAGAGGAGGCTTCCTATGACTCGTGCCCTTGGGGGCAGATAAATAGCTGTTATAGCCATTATTCACACCACTTTTTCTTACATAGTATGAGGTTTTCTGTTGTTTTTTGACAGCATTTTGATGATTTTCGCTTTATTTCATCGCTGGGAGACTGCTTTCTCATGACAACCATGTAAATGTCCAAGTCAGAGTGCAGAGAAAACACAGGCATGCTCTCAAAATCAATTAATTGTTAATTTTTAAAAATATATATTTAAAAAAATAAAAAAGTTCAAAATCCACTAGTCCGATTTATAGCCTAGTCTTTGGGCACGGTCTGATGGGCATTCCCACTGTACCCGCGGTTCAGCTGTATTCCTGCCTATTGCAGATTAAATCTGCCCATTCAGTACTTGGTGATGCCTCCAGCTCCGCCTACTGAATACGTCATGCGCGGTCAGTACAGATAGCGCTGTTCATATTGCAGTGGCTCTGTTTGGTACTACAGGCAAAGCTCCCATTGAATTCAATGTATGACACTTGGTCTTGGGTTAAGATTAAGGATGAGCGAGTATACTCGCTAAGGCACTACTCGTTCGAGTAATGTGCCTTAGCCGAGTATCTCCCTGGTCGTCCATAAAGATTCGGGGACCGCCGCGGATGACAGGTGAGTCGCAGGGGAGAGCGGGCGGGACAGAGGGAGAGAGAGATCTCCCCTCCGTTCCTTCCCGCTCTCCCCCGCAGCTCCCCGCCCCGTGGCGGCCCCCGAATCTTTAAGGACGAGCAGGGAGATACTCGGCTAAGGCACATTACTCGAACGAGTAGTGCCTTAGCGAGTATACGCGCTCATCCTTAGTTAAGATACAAAAAAAATCTTTGTATCGAGGGTTGCACTTGAGTAGCATACATGGTACACAGCAGATACTGTTCAGGCACCCACTGCATGTTCTCTCCACAGAGCATTTGAAGTTTCTTCCACTCCATCTAGGTCGACTTGTTGCAGTCTATCTCTGGATTGTAATTTATTAGAAAGACCTGAGCAGTTTATAAAAAGTATTACATTGTAGTAAAAATAGTCCCTGCCGTGTATATATAGCTTATTTGCTTGGCGTACTTAGCATGTTACAAGCGGAACCACTGGGTTAAGTGTATTTTTTCCACCCTTTTATTTGTAGCACCAGCGGCACGTGCGCGCTCAGTAAATAGACGTCCGTGCCAGAGTCCCGCCTCAGATTAGAAGGGCTGGCACACATCCTATAGGACTTTTTTTTTTTTTAACCTGGATGCTGTTAATAGTTTAACTGTAGCAGATACAGTATCCAATGAATGGGTAAAATATAGCAACCATTTAAAATAAACACCCAAATTAGATTTGCTCACTGTACTATGAAGGACTATTTCTGGCCGTCCTATTCCCTGGGTTGTCCTTCTGTCAACGCCAGATGATACGGGACCGTTTTAGCCTTTGCATCCCATTGACATTTGAGTTGCTTTCATAAGAGAACATCTTAGTTATTTACATTCGCCATCCAATAAAAAGTAAGCCCTCAACATACAAGGGTCATCCCAGAACTAATTATTATTATTGTATGTTGAAACGACTGCATATTGAAACCATAACTTTATGAAAAACTAGTAGTTTTGGTTTTGACGTTCCAAAAACATCAACCGGAAGTAATACAAAATGAAGATTAAGGGGCTGTCTGGGAAATAAATAAAAATAAATGAAAAATGCCAGCTTAAATGGTGTAATTTAAAGGGGTTGTACCAGCTCTGTAAACACCCCTTTCCCATGCACTAACCTAACAAGCTGTCATATACCCGCCTCTCCCCGCTGCCACCCTTGACGGTGCTCGGTCGCCCATTCCAGTCTCTGCAGTCCCGCGTGGTTTATGGGACGTCACAGTGGCTGCAGTCAGTAAGGAGCTCAGTGATCCATGCGATTGTACACTGAATTGCTTGGTGTATTGCAGAATGTTTCCCACAACCTTTTCGCCCATCTATTTTTATACTTTTATCAGTTTTCGGTGTGGAATAATTGTAGGAGTAATTAAGGTGACCGTGACGTCACTTTTCAGAGGTCTGATTTGCTCATTGAAAAGGGCTCAATCTATTCACAGATCCACAGTAAACTAAAGCGCAGATCCTTAAATTGCAGATTTTTTTAGGTGGAATCTGCATGGGATAATTAAGCATGGATTCCGCTGTGTGAACATGGCTTTAGGTTTTGATCATATTGTCCTCTCTTTCAGGCTTTGATCTGATTTTCTGTCACTGATGCCAATATGCTGTCTGCGTATACCCTCGCTGTCTTGTTAGATTCAATGGGAGTACTGTCGGCGATCATATATGATCAAATTGAGTTACAGATAATCTGTTGCCTCCTATGAACCCCATAACCTAAAATAATGACTTCATAGAGGAATGGATGTAGAGTTTGCATGTGTCACTTATGTGCATACATTTCCCCTGTTGTGTCTAATTTATAATGGGTAGGGCTAGTATATAACAGACACTTTCGAACTTGGCATTCCTTCTGTGCACTCATTGCCCTAGGCTATGAGATTCATCGGAGGTGACAGATTGCTTTACTTACACAGCCCAGTGCAATATAGGTTTGAGAAAATCAGACCTATATCACAGTCAGTCACCTGCGATTTTACTATTTTCAAGCATGTGCAATATATTTTGTGCAAAAAAAAACGCAATATGCATCAGATTTACTTCAGCTTTTCATGCCTGTGAATGAATTGCAAATTCCGAATTTTTTTTTTGTTTTGTTTTTGTTTAAAATTATTTTAACTAACCAAAAAATGCTTGGCATCCGCCTTTTTTTTTTTCCCCTTACACTCCCATAGGAAATAATAGTAGATTATTTTTCAAGTCAGACCTGCTGTGATCTTTAGATCTCGGACCATCGGTCTGCAAAGAAAAATGGGTCCTGTAAATAAACAGACGAAAATTAATGTGTTCTTTTTTACGTGCGAATTCCATCCATATCGGACGCAACTCGGGCATGAAACTCGCCCATGTAAATACAGCCCAAGGAAATGAGGAGGAGCAGTATCTTCCATTTGTAAGGGTCACAGACCCCATCCCTTTAAAAAGTGCACTTATAAAATCTGTGGAAAAATATATTTTTTGTCAAATATTACCTTTTCTGCCTCCTATTTGTATAGAATCGCTACACTTATAACATAAGGGTTAATTGTTATGGTGCCTTTGGATCGCCGGCTGTGGGGACTACTGGCTCAGTTTTTAGTACGGATGACCTTGGCTAAGGTCGGGAATGAAGTCTTTGAACACTGAAGTGCTCCACCATTGTAATGGTCAGGGGACATCATTGTGACTGTGCAGCTCCGCTTGCTGCAATCTAAACTGTGACACAGATTAAATCTGCTTGAAAGGGACAACTGGCAGCAGTTGTCTGCGGACGGCCATGTGTCACCTGTCTTGTAACTCCTTTATTCCTCAGGAACAGACAGAAAACTAATTGAGCGCCTGCACCTGCGGAAAGGGCACGTTAAAGCTGCTCGCTGGTGTGTGGTTTGAAGTTGTTAATTCCTGTTTCGCTTGCTGCTCCGCTTTGCTCTTATCTCTTACCAGAATACACTTGCTGATCCTCATTACAGTTTTTCCAGTAAAATAACATCAGTTTTGTTGGCCTTTTTCTCAAAATCTGCACTTGTTATGGGTAATACTGAAACCCCCAAGAAGCTGCTTCACGTAGATATCTTACAAGAAGTCCTGCTCTTTGCTTGTCTGTATGAATTTGTACGTAAAACATATAAATGCGTGTTTCCGATTTCCCCGCACAATCCAACTTGTGGTACAGTTTTTGTTATTGGAATGCCTGTAGGGAAAATGTATATTTTAACAATGGATACAACTTTCACCATTGTCCCGCCTATATCCATTTAACGAATTCCGCAATGCACTCTTAGCATGATCGATGAGAAGTGTTTCGTTGGTAGATGCAACACTCTTGTGGGTCTCATGTGGCGCAGAGTGTTAAGCAGCAGAAATGCAGTCCTAAGCTCTTGCTCTCAACCTGAGGGTTGTGGGTCCGAGTCCCACTTGTGTCCAGTTCATTCCTTTCGAGATCGGTAAAATTAGTTACTTTAACCTACCTCTAGAGATGAGCGAGCATACTCGTTAAGGACAAATACTCGAGCGAGTATTGTCCTTTTTGAGTACCTGCCCGCTCGTGAGAAAAGATTCAGGTGCCGGCGGGGGTGAGCGGTGAGTTGGGGGGGGGGGGGGGGAAGAGAGTGCGAGATCTCCCCCGCCGGCACTCGAATCACTTACAAGTGGGCAGGTACTCGAAAAAGACAATACGCGCTCCTCGAGTATTTGTCCTTTACGAGTATGCTTGCTTATCTCTCCCTAACTCCTGTAGGCATAGCATTGATTCAACTGTTCGCCAAGTCCACTATCAGACTGTATGGAACAAGAATTGGATGCGCAGTGCTCCAGCATGCTAGTAAGTTGGACCCGCAATACCACGTCAGGCCGCTGAACAGGAAATGTATATTTTCTGCCAGGCCACTACACCGTGTATAGATCAGCTATTGATGACTTATCCTGAGGCTACATCATTAGACCTGAAGAGTTTGGGCAAAGCAGCCATTTTCAGCTTGGTAGAATTAGAAATTTCTAGACTTCCGTTTCAGCATTTTCATGTATAAAGGTGTGGTAGGTGATGTGTGCCCTTAGTGTAAGTCATGCTTTAGTTTTTTTTTTTTCCTTTTTAGTTTTCGTGTGTGTGTGTGTTTTGAATTTAAAAAGAAAAATAAAAAAAATGCACTCCCTTCCAAAACACCATGCCTGCTTCCCATATACTTGCTCTTCTTGCTGCGCCATGGGACTTGGGATGTCACCGCCGGCTCTTGGCTCAATGCCGGCCTGTATATAGATGATGTGCTAGGAGCAGATACTCCTGGCCCAGTATACGGGATGTCGCTGACATTCGGGGTGGCTGCTGGGAGAACATTACCTGCTATCATGTGACAAACACATGACCGCTGCAGCCAATATAAACAAAGGACTGATGAGCATGAAAGGGACTGGACTGAATTGGAGGATCGGAGTGGCGCGTATACCTACTCGGTTGTGTTCTGTATTTAACTTTTTTTTTTTTTTCTTTTTTTAAATTCCATATTTGATCTGCAGACAACTGTAAAAGAAATCACAAAAAATGTCATGTGAGGGTTAAATCAATGAGCTGTCCTTGTAATTCATTTAGGTATGGCAGAGCAGATGGAAAGGTCCTCCCCTTTTTATAATCTAAACCTTCCCTAATAAGGCACCTGGAAGGGGAAAAGACTTGTAATTGCATTGGTGCTACATCCAACTATTTTAGGGCACGATTTGGTAGTGAGCATCATATGAGATGAAGGATTTGTGATGCCCATTAGACAGAAAAAACGTTGACCTGTTGCGATTGAGTCGCAATTCCACATGCTGGAGAAATAGTAATTTTACAGCGTTTAAACGCGGTTTAAAAAAGCCAAAAAAAAAGGTCCGTGTGGGAGTGGCCGTAGGACTTATTCGGGAACCTCCATCACTAAATTCTCTTGATAGGATAAAATGGCGCAGCTTGCTTCGCAATTTCATTTCGTTCACAGCTGGAAACCAAACAGACCCCATAATACTCAGTGGGGTCCTATTCGGGCGCATCTAGTTCTGTCATAAAACTATCTTCCTAATGCTGATCTGTGCTGAAAAATTACTTTAAAGTGCTGGCCACTATGGGGTCTCCCATCCTCCCTAACTTGCTTCCACCGCCTGCTGTAAAGTGATGCTTTCTATTACTTGAGATGGCTCTATGGCAGAACAGGAAGTGGAGGAGGATGATGAGTAATCCTACTCATTGAAATCTATGAAAGCAGGGTTGAGGGCAGAGGAGGATGAGAGCATAAACTTGCACAGACACCACCCGCAATGAGTAGTCACTGTTCACTGTGTTTTAGCTACTGAAATCACATTTCCCCTGCTCAGTACTGCTGTTGTGACTACCCTGATATGTCTCTGTGTGTTTATAGATGGCTAAACAGCATAATCTGCAGTTATCTGTGCACAGTGTATATAAGACATCAAGATGGCAGACCTGAGAAAACTGAGAATCAGATATATAGCCTGCAGAGTGAGAAAATGATGGTAAATACAGGATATAACCCATATAATAACCAGAAATAGTGTTACGCATCATGTACTCGGACAGCAGCTTTTTCTGCAAGGTCAGGTACTCTTTAGGACCACCTTTTCACACATTGGAAATACTGTAGGATTCCCACATTAGATTTTGCTTTGGAAATTCTGCATCATTTGCAGTACAAGCCATGAGGAGGTGATTGATGCACATTTTGGTATGGATTTACACCAAAATCCACTAGATGTGAACATACCTTTTTTATAAGTTATTAAAAAACGAATGCTATACTATAGAATCACCTGGAATAACTAAATAGTATAGGTGATTGTAATAGAAGGGGTTACTATACTCGAGTCATCGGGGTTGACTGATACTATGCAGAGTTCTAACTTCAAATGCCCAAGAGGCTGTCAAAAGAAGAATGACATGTTGCAGTAATCCCATGCTTTTACTGCAACTTGTGGGTGGGACTGTACCACCATGGGCAGAGGCGGAACTTGAAGCTTCTGGGCCCCAATGCAAAACCTGTAACGGGGCCCCCAACTATAATGCTTTATTCATAGTCCTGTGCTTCCTATATGGAGAAGAGAGACCTTATGGGCCCGGGTGCAACCACATTCCCTGCATCCCCTATAGTTACGCCCCTGGCCATGGGATCCTAGCCTAATATGTATGTTAATAGTCAATGTCTTTCCTTCTGCTGCTTTCCATTATTTTAACTAGCGTAATAGCATTAGTAAATCTTCCCAACTGCAATGTGCACAGGGCCGAAAATGTCTTACAACATGTTCAAATTGCTTTCCATGAAGACCTTTTCTCCACTTGTTACTGTGGTGTCTGGTGTGTGAAGGCAAACTCATAAAATCTGGAAAACAAATTGTTGTGGGACTAAGCGAGATAAGGATCTGGTATGAGGAAATTAAGACTGAGGCTACTTTCCCACATAACAATTATGTTTTGGAAGCGGATGTTACTTGGGAATATTCTTGTGGGGAGCCTCGTTTAGGAAAAGTATGTATTGTAGACTTGCTGGAACACGGAAGGGATAGTGGGTGTATGGAAACTAATGGTATGTTTCAGTAAAGTTACACGACTTTGTGATCCGGTAGAAATGATTCCACCTTCAAGGTCCTTTTCCCCTATTTACTTATGTCAGTTGGCTGCCATGTAGAAACGCAACATTACTTGCTTAGTTCTTCTAGCAGAACTCCTGTAAGTTTCAGGACACGGGTGGTGTGCCCTGTCCAGTGAGTCCAATGCAATACGTTCAGGAGACACCCCCACCCCAATCTGTCGGGTCATAAATGCCACAGTCAGGAATGCTCCTTCTGAGCAAAGAAATTTGCAAGGTATGTTGGGATCTGTAAATTTTTGTTAAATTCAGGATGATTGTAACTTTTTTCTTGTCTGTGAACAGTATTACAACCCTTCCATTACATAGCACAGTATTTGGAGGTCCCGTTGTAGATCCGGCACAAAATGCTGGAAGAAAAAGTGCTGCACTGCTCTGGTAGAATGCTGGGCAACTGAGCGGAAACCAAACGGACACCATGGGTTCCGTTCGGTTCAGCCATAAGATGGATCCATTCGGCCAGGGTATTCCCCTTTTCTGTTCTTCGAAAAGAGCAGTAGACCAGGACCCACGCCACAGATGTGAAGCACCCTACGGCTAGGCTCACATCTGCGTTCGAGGCTTCGTTGGGAGTCATCAGTGCAGAACCGGCATAAAATCCCAGATGCAATGGAGCAGCGTTCTTGCTGTTGTTCTTTCAGTCCCGGCTGTACTGTGACCCCTGAGCAAATGCATCCTGGGATCCAAGGCACCTTCCCGGGATACTGTGCCTATGAGCAGCACACCGGATGGGAGACTCTGTAGTTGTCTGCGGAAGCCGTTCTGGTTCTGGCAGTTGGACTTCAGTGTTAATAAACGAGTGAGACTGAGGCGCTTTTCTGACCATGAAAGGAAGCTTATAGATGGTTTTATTTATTTTTAGCTAAATACCCAGAAGTGGATTCCAATTTTATAGCAGAACATGTATTTTTGTTTTTTTTCTCCATTTCACTCTTGCTACTTTTAATATCAGTGTTGAGTCTGTGTTCTGTTACAAGATATTAAAGAAATCTATAATATGTTTTTTAAGTCCCATTTCAGAAAAGTGTGTCTCCCGTGTCAGGGGGTAAGGTGCTTGGATGTGCTCAGACAGCCAAGCATCTGCTCTAACGGCAGGGTCAGGAGAAACTGCCAAGCCCTGCTATTTTAAATGCAGTTGTGGCATGTAAAGGGCTGTCCAAGGGAGGTGGACTCCCTCTGTCACCCATGCAATGTGATCACGGGGTCCCGATCGGTTGCTATGGCACCCCGAGGTTTGAAGATGGCCTCCAGGTCTACCATCTACCTTTTCTGAATTTCGGAGGCAATATAATGCACCAAAATACTGGTCTATTGTAGTGTACTATACAAATGATCCAAAGTTATGAACTTCAAGGCCCCTAGTGGTACTAAAGTAAAAAAAAAAAAAGTGGAAAAAATACAAGAATGGTTAGAATCCAACCTTACCCCTTCAGTAATTTAAAAATAGACAACAAAAAACCAACACCACTAATTAAGTATTGCTGCATTTGAAATGAGGTGTATATATAAAAAAAAAAAAAGTAAAAAATTTTGCATATCTTGCCCCACAAAAAAAATGACTAGAAAGCTATCAAAAAGTCTCACGGAGTACTGAATGGAACCATTAAAAAGTACAACTTCTCCTGCAAAAAAAAAAACCCTCACAGTGCTGTTGATGGCGAAAGGGGGTAATGTTATGGGTTTTTGAATGCGGCAATAGAAAAAATACATCTTTTATTTATAAAAGTATAAAAACTGACTGCGGGGCAGTATGATTATGTCAGTACCAAATTTATATAAACATTGAGGCTACTTGTATATGGACTTATTTTTTTCCCATCCAACCTGTGGACTAAAAAATTGGACTGAAAATCTGACGGTAATAGGACTCTCGTTTCAATGGGTGTATGCACAGCGGGTTTTCCATTATTTTTTTTTTATTTACTTTTTTTTGGGTGGAAGTCAGGACAACGGACAGCACATGGATGGGATGTCCAAGTCCTGTCTGATGCGAGTTGTGCAAATGGTGGAATTTTCAATTTTTTTTTTTTTTTTTTTGAAAGGGGGTTTAAAAAAAAAAAAAAAAATTTAAACACCCTTTAAAAAAAATAAAAAAAAATTAAGAAATGACTTTGCCATTATGATGTAAAATAGGCCCATCACTGAGTAGTGTTAAACTGGTTGTCCTGTCAGAAAAACTCCTGCTGTGTGCTTTGTTATAGCATATGAACCTCCTATTAGGTGATCCCTCTTAGACTCTTTCCAGTGAGCCAGAACAAAGGGTTAGGGCTTGCTCACATGAGCGTATCTTTGCCCCGTATGATGTGTGTAATGCGGAATGCAGAAACCCCATTGACTTGCATTGGAGTATTCAAATATGTGGTCTTGACACACACACACACACACACACACACACAAAAATGCAGTATGATAAAATATATTAATTTCTCAATCTCATAATACATTTTTGTGTGTTGAAAACCACACGTTTGAATACTCCAATGCAAGTCAATGGGGTTTCTGCATTGAGCATGAGAGACAGGCGCATCTGCCCAATCCCATTGATTTCAATAGGCTGTTTTGGGCAGTATTATAAACAAAAACAATTATATATATACTGTGTGTGTGTGTGTGTGTGTGTGTGTATATATATATATATATATAATATATATATGTGTGTGTGTGTGTATATACACACACACACACAAAATTTTGGGGGGTTTGTTCGTAATACTGCCCAAAATAGCCCCCTAAAATCATTGTGATTGCACAGATGCGCTTGTCCTCTCGTGCGCATTCAACGCTCCACCACAATGTAGATGGCAATCTAGTGTTGTAGTGAGCTAGAACACTTGCTAGAAGCTGCAGCCACCTGTTGTGTCTCTTTGCCTCTATCTCCCTGCAGCAGCAGCTCCTCTCCATAGACTTCAATGGACTTCAGTTCTTATCTGATCTTTCTGTGTATGGATTTTCAGTACACGCAGTGAATGAGGAGTGGAGAAAGGGAGACATTTTCCTCTGATATTAGCTTCTTATATCTGCTAGTACTATTGATGTACGAAAGAAAATTAAAACTCTTTAGTTCCTTTTCTATCAAATAAAGCAGTAATATTCTGTAAGGTGTTTGATGGTAAAGTCCCTTTCTTCTTGCGGCTAAGGTAGATTCACTGTAAGCTAATGATCATGCTTTAGAATACCAATGCCACACTCTGATTCTGTGTGAGGGGATTGGCACAATGACTTCCTTCCTGTAAATGGAGTGGAATCCCAAACCCTTTAGGGCCTCTTGGTATATCTGCTTCTGAGCAAGAAGTACTCATGCAACTCCTAATGAACTGCAAAGTCTGAGATGCTAACTGTACATGGCGCACATCAGCGGCCTTGAATGACTAACCCTGGCTATAGTACATCGGGATCAAGGACTTTCTGTGATTGACGCAAGTTCAACCAGCATGTCTTTGCGGTCATGTCTTGTCCTCTTTAGCAGTTAGTCATACATGGGTGTATGGATCTTGTGTTCTTACAGTGGCTTTTTACTAGTTAACCTTTGGAGACGTCTTATAGGAAGATGAACTGCTTTTGGGCACATTCACACCTGTGCCCAGACTCCTGGTCAGTTCCTATTGCTCGGCTCCGTCTTCAAGCCAGACAATGAAAAAACCTGAACTGCTGGATCAAGCTGCTATGGGGTCCGTCTGGCATGCTGAAAATTTTCCTATACCATATAGTGCAGCATGCTGAAGCTCTGAAAGTAGTCTCGTGTGGCGCAGAGTGTTAGGGCAGCAGGAATGCAGTCCTAAGCTCTCACTCACGACCTGAAGGTTGTGGTTCAGTTAGCCGGCTCAAGGTTGACGCCGCCTCCCATCCTTCCGAGGTCGGTAAAATGAGTACCCAGTTTACTGGGGGGTAAAAGATGACTGGGGAAGGCAATGGTAAACCACCCCACAAAAACAGTCTGCCACCCCACAAAAACCGTCACAATGTGACGTCACCCGAGGAGTCAGTCATGACTTGGTGCTTGCACCAGGGGACTTTACCTTACCCTGTACATTATTAGCTGTTCAGAATTCTGAAGTGCTCCTGTGTCCATAGAGCGGTGCATGATGAGAGGTCAAATAACTAGGGTCTCTATTTCTAAAGCCGTATTCAGACTGCTGTATACAATTTGTGTGTCCGAGAAACTTGGGCAAAACATCAGTTGCCTGTTTTCACGGAAAAGGAAGACTCTGCGCACGCCAGGCCTTTGTCCTCATGTAGACAGACCGTTGGTCGGTGTGGAAGAGCGTTTGTCTGAATAGCCGAAATGGCTGTAATACAAATACTAAAAATATACCAGTTTTTTTAATGGCCCCTCAGTCATATACCTGACATCAGAGTGAAGCTGCATGCACTATCCGGTCCACATACAACATGCAGAATTTTGAAGACCATGGACAGCCATTACATAGTGTTTAGGAATGGCGAAAACAATATGAAATAACTCAAATGGTTCCAAAATGGCAAACTGTGACTATGTTCTATCTAATTTGTTCTCTTTCATTAAAGTGTGTGTGTGTACGTGTGTATGTATAATATATATATATATTTTATATTAATTTGTAGTGTTCATCCCTCCACCCCTCATGAGCTGTGTTGGAGGCCATGTTTTAGCACAGCTCCAGCACACAGCCCTAGTCAAGACAATAGCACAGCGTGCTGCACTATGTTCAGTAGCATGCTGGCAGCATGACATCCACGTGGGAAAGAAAACTTAGCAGCGTATTTGACATAATTGGATTCTAAATCCTTTTAAAATGCAGAGGCTGAAAGCTGATTCAAATGCATAACCAGATCCGCACCATCCAGGTATGAATGTGGCCACCGTGGATTTGCTGCGTATTCGCAGTCAATTTTCCACTGCAGAAAGTCAGCAGCGAATATGAGTGAAAAATTGCTAGTGTGAATGAACCCAGCCAAATGGATGGGTTCTTTTACCGTGCAAGTTCTGTCCATCTTGGAAGGGAATATCGCCCATGTGAATACATAATAAAGGTCATTAACATGGGGCGACTGTCGGGCGTAAGCCCCCCACGGACTATAGCTCCTGTGCTTTCACACAGTCATTCAGAGATGTCTTCCGGCCACCCGCCTCCATTCACTGCAAGCAGGCAGTCCTTCATCGATTAGCAACTTTCCGGCTTAAATGGGCCAATAGCTGAGCTAAAAACCTAATCACTCCAACAAGTTACCAATTTCTCACTTGGTGCCCTGTCGGTGGCCACATGTACATACACGGGGTGACTATTGCCCGCGATTGCTGTTTCCAGCAATTATTCAGGTGATTCAGAGGTTGTTTTTTTCTTTTTTTGTTGTTTTGCATTCCTTTCCAGCCCCCTGACAAACCACCCAGTAGCACCTACAGCCTCCCGGGGAATATATCCAATGACTGAATGTAACTCGGAGGCATTTGCTCTGTGGTGTATCAGTGTTCTGTCAGCAGGTCGGTGCTGTCCTAGTGACGGGCAGCCATGTATACTAGAAGGATCTGTAGATTTTATTCTGAAATGCTGCGACTCTTCAGACAAAATATACTTTGACATTCTGCCCGGAATGGCGCTTGGTGTCACAGGGGTGGTCTCTGGCCTCTCCCCACCCGGGTCGCCTACATTGACCCATCTCTCCCTGTTTGCGTGTAGGGAAAGCTGTCCATTTCGACAATACACATTCCAAATTGCATGTCTGAAAAATACAGCGTGGGCCTACTTTTCTATGGCCACCCTGTAACCTGTTTGGGGTACTTGTGAGTCCTCCTTATCTCAGAACGCCCATTTCAGTATCTTAATGACTTTGTTCTCTGTTTATGCAGTTGTCAGTTTTCTGAGAGCACGGAGGCACTTACAGTAGGGGTTTACCTCACGTCTTGTGTGGCTTGAGTCCTGCTTAGGGTTGTGTTGCCTTGAAGGAAGCACCAGCTGCAGTGTGGTCCGACTAGAAGTGTGTGACCTCTGGTGACATTGAGTATGTCACTTTCTCCAAGCGTTCATGGCATGCCATTTCTAAATGTCATTGGACTCTATGGATTTTTTTGGACATTCTACAGATGCTGCTGTCGTGTTTTATTTATTTATTTATTTATTTTTCTGATGTAGCAGAGCTGGCTTTTCATTGGACACAATGTGTTACGACTACTCTGAACCCCTTCCTATGAACCAGACGTACTCTGTAGAAGTGGCTCCTATCCTGGCATTACTCCAGCTGTCTTTTTAGATCACATGGATGGCTATTTATCTGAATGGCCACCATTTAATACTACTTCCCTTGGCAAAATTGGATATTTGCTATGGGTTTCGGGAGCAGCAAATCGTCCCAGTGAACCCATTTTAAAAGGGGTCGTCTCTGACGAGAGAACACTCTTAAAACAACTGGCCCTCATTTATCAAAATGATCTAACAAGTAAGGGTCCTTTACACAGGTCGACTGTCCAGCGGCACATGAGCGGTAATCGTTCAGTATATGGGGGTGGAGAAGGCCGGAGATCACTACCAGCCACTCGCCTCCAGTCATGCTATATAGGTAGTCATTCATAGATGAATGATTGACTGTTTACACAGGCCGATCATAATTTGATTTTATGCCTGCCTAAAGTGAACCGCTGGAGATGGGTGGGTCGGCTATCTTTGGCGGTCCCACTGAATGGCGCGCTGGTGGACATGCTCAACTAGTAGTTGCTGGGATGTCCGCATGACAGGTCAAACGTTTCATGATACAACCCATTAAAGGGAACCTCTCACCAGCTATGAGCACTATAATCTTAGTTATGGTGCTCATGGAGCAGGTTCCTATGAGTCTGGGACCATGCATGGACTCGAAGCTGCTGGATTTGCTCGCACACTTCCATAGAAATCAGTGGGTGTGTGCAAAGTCTGAAGCTTCGAGTCCATGCACGGTCCTGAGCGCTGACTTTTGGAGGTGACTACATTGGCCGCGGGAGGCGGGTAAGTATAACCCCTCTCCCTATGGCTCATGGGGACCTGCCTTACGAGCACTATAACTTAGTGTATGGCGCTCAAAGCTGGTGATGGGTCCCCTTTAATGCCTGGGCCGAATTCTTGCATATGGAGGGAGTCAAGGAGTAGCTGCCGGCCGAATGCAGCAATAGAATGTGTGCAGGCATCCTTTACAGGAAGGACGCTTGCAACTGAAATTGATTAACATTCACTTCGCTCTGATTTTGTGTTGAAGACAGTGGAAGTAATTTGCGCAATAATGCTGATTCTGTCATGATACGTTTTTCTTGAATATGTCTTAACAGAAGTTAAAATTAGGCCAGCTTAACTTTTTCTGCATTGTGAGCTGTAGATTGATCTGCTCGGATACGTTCAGATGTAACAGATTTGTTGCAAAAAGTCTATGACCGAAAAAAAACAAAACAAAACTTTCCATAATGTGGATAGAACAGAATTTTCAGGCGATGCAATTTTTTTTGCCACGTGTGAACGAACAGTCGCACTGTAAACCTTCGTATACTTCATTGTAGAAGTTTTGCGTTATTAAGAGGAACGTCGACATATCAAAAGGAGTGCTTAAGGCCGACAACTTCCTTCTTCCCAGCCCTATCTTTGCTGATGCAGGTGAAATGAAAGCCGTAAGTCAGTGCTATCTCAGCTGTTACCGGCCAACCATCAATATTCATTGCTTCAGCTGCTATTGCTCCTCAAATGGGAATTGGAGAGCGAGAGAAAAAAAGGGGACGGCAGTTTATGGTGAGAAAGGCTGTCCTCCTCGCCTCCCTGGGAACAAACTACCAACACTTGGACCTTCCTGCGGGTCAGCTGCTGCACACTAAGATCTCTTCTCCCCGTCTTTGGATATCTCATATGAAGCTGGCAAGATTTTGTTCTCTGGATCGTTCTGTATGTATATATCTATTTTGGCTTTTTTTTTTTGTTCCTTGTGTTCAAATTGCTGGTGAAGCATAAGTTGCACTTTTAGGCCATCTAACTTTGTGCTCTTTGTCTTTTAGCTGTATGAATCCTAAATAAATGCAACCTGCCATTTCCTGTTTGAGCAGTTGCCAATGCAGGCGGCATATTCCTTCTATTCTGGTATTGTAGTGAAATGATTGATTGGCCTCACAAGACTGGCGTCCTGTCTGTTTCATTATGGTATCGGTGACACTGACAGTACTTCTTGCCTCGTGTCGGTGTACTGTATGTATTGCACAGACGGAATGTTTTTGTGTGTTGTATAACTCTTTTGTCAAGAATTGGAAGGCAGCAATACCTAAAGTCAGTATTAGACTCTTTTAAACAAGCCATGCAACAATAACCAGGAATTGAAAGCTGAGTCAGAACCCATGCACAGACAGCTGTTTCAGGGTTCTTGCCCTTCAGCGGTGTGCATGAGTTCTGACATCTGTATGTGCATGAGTTCTGACTTTGCTTTCAATTCCTGGTCATTGTTGCAAGGCTTATATAAAGAGTCTAATATTGACTTTAGCTGATAGGTATTGCCTTCCGATAGGGGGCGCTCTGGAGGTATTGTTTCATCTCCCTTATTTGCATATTACCCAGAGGAGCGTAAATGCCTTTCTAAGTCTCCTCACTCACCGTCTAGGTGCTCTCCCTAAGGAGAAAAGATGGCGTTTCTGACCCATAACTTTTGTCAGCACGTTGATGAAGCGGCTGAGAAGACGGGCACTTTCAGGGCTATCAGATTGTCCCCAGCTTCCATAAATTTGACTTTGATTTTGTGAACTCGTGACGGACAACATCCAATAACCAGATTGCTGAAATTTTCTTCTGCCACTTGGTGCCTTTTTGTCTTTTTTAAATTAAAAGTGGCTCCTTGAATGGTACAATTGGCTTCTCCAGCCTAATGGTCTGTCCATCTGTGCTGTGTTTCAGTATACTTTACCATGAACGCTATCATTATGTAAACATTAGACCAAATTGGGCAGATTATTAATCCTGTCTAATAGTTACACAGAATAAACTTCGACCAGGTAGTTGAAAAATGTACCAATATATCATGGTAGGTGATAAATTTGTGTGCATCTGTAGACACCTTTGTCTAATTTTCCGCCACCTAGTGGTTGGTTGACTCCACGGCCAATAGTTTGCTGCAATTTGGCATACACTGTCCCCTCTTATGCACGCTCCATTTCCGCGTATGCCACGTCCCCCGAGGCTTAACATGTAAAAGACGCTTGTGGTGCAAGACTTGTCTTTTTCTTCTCTTGGCACATATTCCGACAGTATTTTGCCACATTTTGATTAAACTACCCCAGTATCTTTAAAAGGGTTTGTATGTGATTCGGAGAAAAAAAAAAAAACAACAACGTGGACACTAGTGGCACCAGTTCGTGGGAACAACGAACTGACTTTTTGTTATACGTATGCTGGAACCCTCTTTAACGGGAACCTGTCACCAGATTTTTGCAGCCATTGTTGTGAACAGTATGAGGTTGTGATGAGCCTGCTGATTAGTGATATGTCTGCTGTACGTATTTGTGCAGCAGTTTGGGAGAAACTTGCATTTTATTAGTAGCATACTTGGAGAACTCCAAGAAGTAGTTCATGACTTGCAGCTAGCCCCACTCACACACCCTATAGTTGATGATTGGCAACTATCTCTCTATGCACAGTAATAGGCTGACAGATGTCAATCAGCGGCTAGAGAGTGGGTTAGGTGGAGCTAGCTGCGGCTCATTTTTTGAGGACTACTTTCTGTAGTTCGCTATGTATCTGGCTGCTACTAATAAAATATAATTTTTTTTCCCAAACTGCTGCACAGTTAGTGACCCTCCAGGCCTGGAGAAACAAAGTTGGCCACACCGGCTTCTCTGATTACCCGAAACACACTGTGCCCTAGTATGCATCATTAGTCTAAGACGTGACACCTGCTTTGGTGTCCGCACGAGCAGTGCTGACCAGTCAGAGCAGCATGTAGTGTTTTAAACCCACCGATGAATACCATACACAGTGTGCAACCGGTAGTCAGAGAAGCGTTCAGCCATCTTTGATTCTCCAGGTCTTGAGGGTTTCTTTAAATCCAGCAGACATCACTAATCAGCAAGCCTGTTACTGCCTTATGCAACTCCCAGAGAGGGCTTCAAAACGTGGTGACAGTTGCCTTTAATGAGGCTGTTGTGGAAGGGGAGCTGCAAGTGTTACAACATAACAAAGGAAATACAAAACTCTTCTTGGGTCACATTCACACCTGCGCCCGTGGGTTTGTCTTTTTCCGTTCGGCTCCGTCCTCAGAACCTGTCACACCCCCACAGTACCATAAACTAAGTTATGGTGCAGATAGGGGGCGTAACAGAGAGCCGGGTCATGTTTTTTGTTTTCACCCGCACCCCGTGACCCAGCAGTGTCCTTTTCTGAAGTCCCAGCGGCGCATAAAAACCTGATTATTTTCAAAGTCCCATGTCTGCATTTTCCTATACAAGTCTATGGGGGAACGTGCTCAGGAGTCACGCTGTCAGCGCGTGGACATAGTTTATGGGGCTCAGAGATCATGGCGGGTTCCCTTTATGGGCTGAAAATAGCTGACCAGCTGAGTCTGGGAATGTACGTTTTATACTTGCCTTCCCTGTTGTTCCCCAACTGGCAGTACTGGAAACCACCAATGCAGTGCATTAAGCAAGACTGTATGACATTTTTTTTTAAAAGTAGTCCTCCCATCGTAGCGCGCAGATCAATGCACTGCAGCAGTCGTTTGAGTGCTGACACCGGGAAACTACAGGGAGGCCTCATGTCCACGGGCATGCTTGGAATCCTCATGGAGAATCCTTATGGAGAATCCCTATTGGGTTCTGCTCATGTGCATGACGAATCATTTTTCCATACCATGCTATGGAGGGTTATTGCTGTGGAATCCGTAGCGGAACACCCTCCGTGGACATGAGGCCTGAAGGTAAGTATAAAACGTACATCCTCGTACTCAGTGGGTTAGTTATTTTGATCATAAGCCTAACTTGTAGGGCTCAATATAGCTGATGGTCTCTTTAAACTTTTCTTTGTGCCTAGTTACAGGCCAGCTCTACCAACCCCTCTTATAATACTTCCTGTCATCCGATGAGCCTTGACCTGTGAAGTGAAAACCGTGGAGTGGAAGTTCATAGACTAATAATAATAAACATATTCTATATCTCCTAATCAGCACTTAGCCAGATAGGTTGGTTCTGTAGTGAATGCATTTAAAATTTAATACGATTCTTGCTGTTCTTCCCTTTTTTTAACCTCTATGGCAATAGAGACCATGTCATCCGGTATCTTCTACCCTCATGCAGAAACTCAGTGGTAATGTCGGTTACACCTGCTGTACCCAGACTACAAAAACACTAGTGTTCACAGGTGCATTGCCAACGTAGTAGGAAGACAAGTTGTGTTGAAGCAGCCCTCCGGGGCTGGAGAGACCAAGATGGCCAAACCGCTCTTCTGATATCTGGCTGGCCAGCACTGGTTATTAAATGCAGGTCTTGTGTCCCTATACTAATGCACAGTGTGCATCAGGTTGTCAGAGAAGCTTTGGTTCTCCAAGCCCAGAGGTTAAATGGTATGTATGTGTGCGCTTTCCCACTTTCTTTAGTCATTCAATCGTGTAGTGGGGCAAAAACCAATATTTAAAAAAAAAAAAAAAAAGCGGAATATGATTGCAGAAGAGATGGTAGCATACAGTCGTGGCCAAAAGTTTTGAGCCTGAAACAGTTTGTTTTTCACAAAGTTTGCTTCCTCAATGGTTTTTTAGATCTTTTAGTCAGATGTTTCTATTATAAGCATTTCATAAGTTTTTAAACCGATCCAGGTTTAGAAAATTAAAAGCCAAAAACGTTGTTCTTAGTTTAAAAAAACAAAATTTAAATTGCAACCCCAGCAATTAAAAGCTCTGATACGTTTCTGGCGCTACATTGGCTCACTCCCAGCCTAAGGACACTGCTATGAATAAAGAATGCTATCGAAATGTCCTCGAAAAGCAACTTCTCCCAACGATCCAGGAGCAATTAGATGATGAACAATGCCTTTTCCAGCATGATGGAGTACCATCTTACATGGCAAAAGTGATAACAAAGTGGCTTAGTGAGCAAAACATTGAAATTCTAGGTCCATGGCCAGAAAATTCCTTAAATCTCCATCCCATTGAGAACTTGTCCTCCAAAATGCCAGTGGAAAAACACAGAAATGGTGATAAACTCCAAGTAGTGATTAGGCAAGAATGGGTTGCCATTAGAGATAAGCGAGCGTACTCGCTAAGGCAAACTACTGGAGCGAGTAGTGCCTTATGCGAGTACCTGCCCGCTCGTCTCTAAAGATTCGGGTGCCGATGGGGGGCGGGGAGCGTCGGGGAGGAATGGGGAGGGGATCTCTCTCTCTCACTCTCTCCCCCTGCTCCTCCCTGCTCACTCCCGCAACTCACCGCTCTCCCCCGCCGGCACCCGAATCTTTAGAGACGAGCAAGCAGGTACTCGCATAAGGCACTAATCGCTCAAGTAGTTTGCCTTAGCGAGTACGCTCGCTCATCTCTAGTTGCCATCAGTCAGGATTTGGTCCAGTAACTGATGTCCAGCATGCCAGGTCGAATTGCAGAAGTTTTGATAAAATCAAGGGGCAACACAGTAAATATTGCGTTTTTGCCTAACTTGATGTGTTTGTAAAAAAAAAAAGTTTAAAAACTTATGAAATGCTTATAATTGGACTTCAGTAACCATAAAAACATTAGGATAAAAGATCTAAAAACACTGAAGCAGCAAACTCTGTGACGAGCAAGAGTTGTGTGAGTCTCAAAACTTTTAGCTACAACTCTAGTCGTTTCTCTGTTGGTGCACCATTAAAGAAGCAGCACCTGCGCTGTTAATCCGTAATAAAGTGGAATCCCTTTAGTCTTTCTCCTTCCTTCGCTAATTCTTTATATAAGTAGTTCTAGAAAGTATTTGTTCAGAGGTAAGTCTCAGACAGCTGCGTAACCTTGTAGGCTTCTACCTTATTGTATCGCTCATAAATGTGTGCATGTGGTCGACATTTGTTCACGTTGCACCGTTTTATAGTGCAGTTGTCGCCCCTCTTGCCACCTGTACACTGACTGAGCCTGGTGGCCCAGCTGTCTCTTCCGCATTCTCTCTCTTTAGTGACATATTACTAAACGGATACAACTGTTTTGTATCGTGTTAGATCCTGGCCGGGCTGCAGCAAGTGCCATGAAACAAAGAGTCCGAAATGTTTTCCCTTTATGATCTGTCATCCCAGTGATGTCATTCAGAGAGTGCTGTAGAAGACTCTTCTTGAAAGAAACAACCTCGTAGCAATTCACCAAGGGTTGGATGGTTTTAAAAACCCATTGCCAATGAACTTTCCATACATTAGTGACTACTCTTGGATACACAGGATGGATGCAGGAGCACGTTGGACTCTTTCAGCCAGAGCACCGACACTGCTTGATTTGACCATACAGGATAAGTTTTACCTGGTTCCTTAGAAACCCTCAGGTACTTGAAAAGCTGATATTCATATCTTGTGAATCTACTTTCTGAACTCTCTGCCTGAGGAGGTGGTGATGGCAAGATTCATAGAGGAGTTTAAAAGGGGACTAGATGTCTTTCTGGAGAGGAAGGATATTACAGGATATAAATCTTAGGTTAATTGTTAATCCAGGTATACAGGCAGGTAGGAACTATTAGGGGTTGATCCAGGGAACAGTCTGATTGCCATTTTTTCCCCGAAAGGGCTAATTGGCTTCTGCTTTGGGGTTTTTTTGCCTTCCTCTGGATCAACACAGGAGGATAGACAGGCTGGACTAGATGGACATTGTCTTCATTCGGCCGAACGAACTATGTTACTATGTTACTTTTGGCCATGATTATCTCCCTCTATGTACATATTTGACAAGCTGAACTTGTCTAGTGCTGCTGAGATGTATTTTTTTTTTTTTTAATGTGAATGTGCACTCATTGTCAAAAACAATTTGACCCCCTAGAAGGAGTTGTTGGAATCGAATGAAACGTGACATGTGTGATTGTAATGTGCATATAGGTAACAAAGTATGTTAGGCTGAAAAAAGACGCACGTCCATCTAGTTCAGCCCATCAACCCCCACCACCAATGTTGATCCAGAGAATCTCCTGCAGAATGTCAAATCCGTCCCACCCATGCTGTAAGATATTCAACATTAGAGAGATTATGCTAAGAAGACAACATAGCCCGATTTGGCTGAAATCGAAAATAATTTATTTTTTGGTCTTCATTTTTTTTCATACATGTATAACGGGTATCACTGCCTATCAGCAGCACAGGTAGTCAATAGTTAAATTTGATGGTTGGATGTCTTTGCATAACTTTTCTAGTGCTTGAAGTTGCTTGACTTGGCTTTACTTTTGAAATCTATAAGTTACTTAATGTTTTCATAAACAATAGCTACTTTGATGTGAAATAACGTATTGAGCCTTTTTTTTTTTTCCTGGTTCTTCACAATTCATTATCATTAATGGCTCATAGAGCTGAGCGCTTCAAAAGCATGCAGATCTAATTGAAAAGAAAGCAGGAATGCAGTCTTCTGTCATCTTCATGTTCAAAGCTGAACCCGTCCTGCATTTGGTTCACTAAACTTAAAACGGAATAGACTGTACAGGAGACAGTCCATTTATATACTGGGTTTCATCAAGCTTAAAGGTGCTATCCAGGCTTAAAAAATTGGTCTAGCCTCACATGTCGGCGCTCGCAACGCCGCATTAGTTATAGCTGCCATGTGGACTACTACAGGCTCGTCCCATTGAAGTGAATGACCACTGTAAGTAATATGGCGTTCCGAGCAATGACCGGATCATGCTCCGATGTAATCCTTAAAGAGGCTGCAGTGTTTGTATGAGTACTGTGGGCACTGCAGTAAGCTGATCGGCAGGGGTACCGAGTGGCAGACCTCCACTAATTGGATATTGTGGCCTATCCTGAGGACAGGCCATAATTAAAAAAAAATTTTTTTTTTAAAGACTGGATAACCCTGTTTAACCCTTTCCAATCCACTGTCTGACGTCGAAAGACATTCTGATTGAAAGCTGTACAGCTCCGATGTCTGAAGACGTCCGGCAGGGTATTCTTGCTGTATATTACTGGCTGCTCTGTTGTCGGGGGCCTCTCCAGATTGTCCCATACCGCAGTACTGGCTCTAGCCAGCAGATGGCGCCATTGTATAATGGCAGAAAGAGAAAGCCCCCTAGGAAACCCTAAATCCAAAATTGGCTTGCAAAGGGTTAATACCCAGACATCAAGGCTCATAGTGCGTGACGCAAGGCACGGCCACAGGGCTAACTGATTTCTGCTCCTTCGATCTTGCAGTTTTTGGAAGATGGAGCATATATTATGCCTCGACGCTGTCCGGCATGCCCCAAAAATACTCGCTACCACCACTGATCGTTTAACTGCAAGGATGGTCAGCTACATGGATTCTACTCGCTGAATACAGGCCTCCCTGGCTCTCCAGTAATCAAAATTGCCACAATTTTCTATGGGTTCTTAATAGAGCGCAAAGAACTGACTAATAAAGGTTAGAACTTTATTACTAAAAACAGCAGTGCTTGTGAAAAGTATGATCTAAAAACAGAATAATATACAAAGGAATGAACACGTATTACACATAAGACCAATATGAGAATAAAAGGAATCAAAAAGAGAATATAATGCCAGTTCTTGCCAATTGAATCAGTTTGATTTGAGGATGGACGCTTCCGGCATGCACATGCAGTCCCATGGTATTCTGACAAATGATCTTTGGTCCACGCAGTAGCTTTATCAGCCAAACCTGCAGCCTCTCACCCATGATATTAGGGAGAGGCAGGCTGATTGTATGCACAAAACTCCCAAGAGGGGAATACAATTCCATATTTCCCTAGGAGGCAAATTTTAAAAGACACTATCATAGTAAGTCTATGGAAAGCGTTCACTGCATTATCCATGTCCAGATTATCGCCACGGATAACTCAATGAAATATCACCTGTGAACAGGAGCCCTAAAACAGGCTGTCGGAGATCTTGTTATATGCTATTCATAGAAGTCAAGAAGGGTGAAGGAGGAAGTAGCTATAAAGTGAGCGAGACAGAGAAACTTATAGATGCTGCTGCTGAAGGGTCTAGTAAGTGTTTTATCTCGCCCCAGTGCTAGATTCAAAGCTACACTGCTCAATACCGCTGTATATTGTCATCAATCCTGATGCATCTGAGCGTGCGCTGCAGAGAGAAGGGAGCAGGATCTCCCCTTCTCTGTGTGTGGTGTATCGCTAGTCTACACCACCAGCTCAAGAAAAACTGATAAGTGGAGATGAAGCCCGCAGAGGGGAAAAAAACTAGTGATTAAATTCCTTCTACAAGTCCTATAATGCCTGAAATATTGCGCCTATTTATTTGCACTTGATGGCATGCCGGCTTAGTGCTTAAAGTGTACCTGTTGTTTAAAAGTCTTAAATGTGATAACTTAGGTCTACAATACAGTAGGATACTGCATTTAAAACTATAATTTCCTTCCTATGTGGGGGGGAGGAAGTGATATCTGCTCTCAGCATAGCTCCCGCGTAAAGCAGCAGTTGTGAGTTTTCTAGCACAACCGTCCTCTTCCACCCCCTTTGCTGGAAAAACAAACTTCATTTTCTCCAGTTTCAAAAGTTCCCCTCACCTCTATCAGTCTTGCTTCAGTTGGGCTCCCTGTTTGTAAATGTCTGCTCAGTCCTTTTCTATGCATTGCTGCAAGACTACACAGTGGACTATACAACAGGAAAAGAAGGAAGACCTCTCCCTTTACTCCTTCCTTACTAGTAGAAGTTTTTTTCCCCCCTGAGTTATTAACCCTTTCCAATCCAATTTATTTCCAGATTTTCCTAGGGGTCTTACTCTTTTTCTGCCGTTACACAACGGCGCTATATGCTGGCTAAAGCCAGTACTGCATGAGGTGACACGTTGGATAGCCTCTGACAGCAGAGAGGCTGGCAATATACAGTAAGAGAACCCCAACAGACGTCTCCCAACATCGGAGCTGTACAGCCTTAAATCATAATGTCTTTAGACGTCAGACAGTGGATTGGAAAGAGTTAAAGAATATACATGCCTGACCTTAAAGGAGTTCTGTCTTTAAAAAAAAATCTACACTTGCATATTTTCCCCCGTCAGTCTTCTTACCAGATCAGTCGCCCCGGGTCACCTCACTTCAGCTGTTCGGAACCTCTTCTTCCTGTGATGAAGCATCCATTGCCGGCATTCTGCTTCCTGCAGTGCAATGTATGCTACGTCACTAGTGATGTAGTGTTCACTGCCTAGTAGGGAATGCAGAATCCTGGAGGTCACGTGACCCGGGGGACTGGAGGAACCAGAAGATAGGTGAGTAGAAGATGCCGTAAGAAGACTGCCTGGGGAAGAATAGGTAAGTACTTGTTGTTATATATATATATATAAAACACCTTTAAGCTGGGTTCACATGAGATAGAAATCTCATAGAATGTCTGCGGAATGACCGCATGGAAATTATCTGAGATTTCCGTAGCGGAAACGCTGCTTTAAAATCCGTGCCATTTGGTGCGGGCTTTCTATCGGCTTTCAACATGTATCCCTCTGCGGAAGTCTCTCCCCATAGAGAGAAGAGAGTCTGCTGTGGAAATGGCGCCAAAATTGACACGTCATGGATTTGAATTCCACGCTGCATGTCCGTTTCTGCACCGTATTGCCCGCAGTGGACTGTCAACGTATGAACAAGATTTTTGCAATTCTCGTTCACTTTACTGCTTAGTCTCCGTTTTAAAAAAAATGCACGTGGAGTTTCCTAGTTTTGTTACACACTATGTGCATATTTTATGACCTTTCAGGGTTCATGACCAGAATCTCCCTAGGACTAAACATAGTAACAGTATGTTAGGCTGAAGGGAGACAATGTCCATCTAGTTCAGCTTGTTTCAACCCCTCCTTGTTGATCCAGAGGAAGGCAAAAAAAAAAACAATGAGGCAAGGTCAATTAGCCCCCTGGGGGGGGGGGGGCTCTTTACTGTAAGAGCAGTGAGACTATGGAACTCTCTGCCTGAGGACGTGGGGATGGCAAAATCCATAGAGAAGTTTAAGAGGGGACTAGACCTCTATCTAGTGCGCTATGATATTACAGGATATAGATATTAAATAACCAGCAGAATTGTTGATCTGGGTCTTGGAGTCAGGTAGGAATCAAATGTTGATCCAGGGATTATTCTGACTGCCATTACGGCAGTGGACATTGGGCATTAGGCAGGTGAAATTTTGCAAGGGGTTCGTTTTATCCCTCTGCATCTCGTGTTCTATTTCTTTTTGCTTTGTGAGTACCCTTCAGAAAAAACTGTTTTAAAAGTTTTGCTCCCCCCACCCTCCCCTTTAGGTTTTGAAAAAAGTATTGCAGTACAAAAGTCAACTATTGGCCAAATCGCACAAAAGAGCAAATTCAAATGATATTTGTTTAGAGTAAACATGATCATCAACAGGCTGACAACCAATTAAGTTGCTAGTCGTTTCAGCTTACCCCCCCAAAAAATAGTCGCTGGTTGATCAAAAGTCAGTTGGTATAAAGTCATAGTGGTTCATATTGGAATGACTTAAAGGGGTTGTCCCGAGGCAGCAAGTGGGTCTATACACTTCTGCATGGCCATAATAATGCACTTTGTAATGTACATTGTGCATTAATTATGAGCCATACAGAAGTTATAAAAAGTTTTTTACTTACCTGCTCCGTTGCTGGCGTCCTCGTCTCCATGGTGCCGACTAATTTTCGCCCTCCGATGGCCAAATTAGCCGCGCTTGCGCAGTCCGGGTCTTCTTCTTTTCTGAATGGGGCTCCGTGTAGCTCCGTGTAGCTCCGCCCCGTCACGTGCCGATTCCAGCCAATCAGGAGGCTGGAATCGGCAATGGACCGCACAGAAGCCCTGCGGTCCATGAAGACAGAGGATCCCGGCGGCCATCTTCAGCAGGTGAGTATGAAGACGCCGGACCGCCGGGATTCAGGTAAGCGCTGTGCGGGTGGTTTTTTTAACCCCTGCATCGGGGTTGTCTCGCGCCGAACGGGGGGGGGGGGGGGGGGGGGGGGTTTAAAAAAAAAAAAAAACCCGTTTTGGCGCGGGACAACCCCTTTAAAGGGGTTGTCCCGCGAAACAAAGTGGGGGTATACACTTCTGTATGGCCATATTAATGCACTTTGTAATGTACATTGTGCATTAATTATGAGCCATACAGAAGTTATTCACTTACCTGCTCCGTTGCTAGTGTCCCCTTCTCCATGGTGCCGTCTAATCTTCAGCGTCTAATCGCCCGATTAGACGCGCTTGCGCAGTCCGGTCTTCTCCCTTCTGAATGGGGCCGCTCGTGCCGGAGAGCGGCTCCTCGTAGCTCCGCCCCGTCACGTGTGCCGATTCCAGCCAATCAGGAGGCTGGAATCGGCAATGGACCGCACAGAAGACCTGCGGTCCACCGAGGGTGAAGATCCCGGCGGCCATCTTCACAAGGTAAGTCAGAAGTCGCCGGAGCGCGGGGATTCGGGTAAGTACTGGACGGTTTGTTTTTTTTTATGCCTGCATCGGGTTTGTCTCGCGCCGAACGGGGGGGGGGGGCTATTGAAAAAAAACAAACCCCGTTTCGGCGCGGGACAACCCCTTTAAGAATGAATTTGCATGCAGATTCCACCCCCCCCCCCCCATTTGAACAATATTTCCGCAATTAACTCATGAACCATCGCTGCTCTGTGTAAAAGCAAATGAATTGGCGAAGGACAGTAACTTAACGACTTTTCTGAGCAACTATCTGAACGTGTGAAGGTACTTTTAAGTAATGGTTAGAGTTGAGCGAACATACTCTGCCGAGCTTGATGCTCGTTCGAGCAGTAGCGTACTCGATGGTGCTCGTTACTCGAATGAGCATCAAGCCGTGTTCGACACCCCCCCCCCCCGCCCCAGTCTTTGGCTCCTCCCCGCTGTGACGTGCCCATTTGGCCCCTTCCCGCCGCAACGCAGCGCGCATCATTGGCAAATTTTTTGGCTGGCTGGCTGGCTAGAGAGAGGGAGAACACCTGAGAACCTAGGGGGAAAAAAATAGCTCAGCACTCGGCGTCCCGCATACAAAAATGCTCGAGTCTCCCATTGTAGTCAATGGGGTTCATTACTCGAGTAGAGCTCTCGAATTTTACGAAAAGCTCAACTCGAATAACGCGGACTCGAGCATTTGGGTGCTCGCTCATCTCTAGTAATGGTATAAAATAACCATTACTCATCCTTTAACTATTCCTCCACTCCAACGCAGCTGTTCTATGACGTCACGCACAAGCCGTTCATGCACACATGAATGCAGGGTCATTGCTTCCTGTGACAGTTGGGACCAGAGCAGTGGCGCTGGAGTGGAGGAACAATTAAAGGGTCAGTAATGATTATTTTATACCATTACCTATCCTGGGGCAGTTTTCTCTAAACCTCCTTTTAAGTCTCTGTTCACACTGACGACACGTCTTCAGTTTTTGCAGCATATGTGACAAGTTCTGTTATGATCTATCAGGTCCATTTATTGTGGGGTTTTTTTGGGGTGGGAGATTTTGTTTTTCTCTTACCCTTTAACATAAATGGGACAAAAGATAAATTGGGACTATTCACATCTCTTCCTAGACCCCATGATGGATCCCATTATAGAGAATGGGGACTTTGGGTGTCCGTCATGTAACAGATTTGGTACCCCATCTTCATATTTCTGTTCCTGAAAAAAAGGTCAAACTAGCAGCGCCAAAGAAAACCCTTCTCGGTCAGGCTCAATCATGCACGCCAGGCAAGGAGTTGAGCTTGATGATGGTGATGGGGCAATGAAGTAACTGTTAACTTTCATCCACTTATGCTGCCGGCTACTTCTTTTCTTGGACCATTTTTCTGTTCTTGTGATTAAACAGCAAAATAGAAACTACAAGCAGTGTCTATGGGTGCCTTCACACGGTCCATAAAATCCACACCAAAATCTGTGCCAAAATCCAAACTTTTTTGACCAGCTCCTTTTGCCGTTTTGTGTTATTGTGAGCGCCTAGAACTTGCTATGAATATTTGTCCATACCTCACTGTATAGCTCAGCGGACACAACCCAATCATCACCGTTGTAGATGAGGTGGTACAAGAGAAGATCTTCGCCGGTATATCCAGTAGACAGGCGGATTCTCCGACTTCTTAAGCTAGCAAGTCTCGAATAGTCTGCTTGTGTTTGATGTCTGACAGCCTTAAGTGGAATGTGTAGTTTTTACGTCTGATATTTTCTCCGTCTGAATTTAATAAGCTAACAAACCATCCTGCGGCTTTGAAGCGAGCAACGTGTTGGCAAGACTTTTTTGTAAACCCTGCACTTTATAGCAAATGTAGTGGAAGTGTGACTGGATCTGTTTTGAAACCTGACACAAGATTGCTCATACAGAGATGCCTTTGAAACGATCCTTCATTCCCTTCTTGCGGGATGGGAGCGGCCGGGATGCTGTCTTGACCATACAAAGTGCACACAAGTTATCTTTGGACGGGTCGGAGAGGTGGGTGTGATTATTTCAAAGTGTCATCCAGTCCAGTCTTCTCAAGCCGTTCTACAGAGATTAAAGACCTTAGTGTTTAGCTTCAGGCCGGTCTGCTTGGCAAGGGCTTGCTGTGTCCGAAACAAGACTCTTACCTGATTTCCTGTTGGTCACTGGCACGATTTGACCAAGTAGAGGTGTGCAGATCACTCTCTATGACTGTTATGTCTGATTTTTGTTGTTACCATTTACCTACACAGCGTAAATAATTCCATCACTCATTCTATGTGTCAGCAATTCTTCATGATATGCTGGCGACCAGGCAAGATCAATGGCCCAAAAATCTGGGATCCTTGTGCTAAAAGTTTGACAGCAAAACTCCATTGCCCCAGTTTGGTGCTAAAGCAAAATGTAAAAAGGTTTGTCAATCTAAAAAATATAGCCATTACTCACCCCCTCTCGCTTTGCCTCTAGTCCAAAACTGTTGACCCAGTCCCTGCTGAAACGGGAATCGATTAAATCACTCACAAGACTGCTGCAGTATAATCCAAATCCCTTAAAGGGGTTTCCAAGTTAATACTTTTATATAGTTTTGGGTATCCCATACCCAAAACTAAATAAAAGTATTACTCGCCATGGCACCAGACCACGTTTTATGGTGGTCCGCCGCCACAGCATCGGACAGGTGACATCACCCAGCCAGAAGATAGGTTTACACAGCATCACCCAATCACACGGGCTTCTAATGTTAAAGCCCCAAGACTGGTTTATTGGATGTCGCTGATTATGTCCCTGCTGGCTTTTCATTGGCCGCATCGATCACATGGGTAAACAAACCACATCACCGCTGCTGCTGATATAAATAGAAGACCTAAGCAGCGGTGCAGCTCAAGGGCTCATGTTCACGTCCATATGCGTAAAATGCTGCGGGTCCCCGCAGCCATACGCTCTGCCGGCAGAGACCGTATATGGCGGCATATGGCACTGCACATGCCCGCGAATCACACGGACATGTGCAGTTTTATTTTTTATTTTTTTTTATTCATTCCTCTCTCTGTTCAGAGCAGAGATGTGTAGGAAAGCGTTACCCACATGCAATGTGTTGCGTATGGACAGCATATCATATACAACCCATACAAGTGTACAGAGCTCACATGGAGTAAAATAGATCATGCTGCGACTTATTTCTCTTCTGTATAGATACGCTGTGTCCATGCGCCGCTGTGCGCGAATCAATGAAAGTAAGATTTTTAATTAGTCTTGTAACTTCTAAATAACTTGAGACAATCCACCTCCCTTTCCCATCCTTATCGATAACTCTGTATTAGTTGCGCTCCTACATCACATGGCCATCTGGAAACGGACACCCACTAATGATAACCGAACAGAAGCCTGGGTAATGTTTTACCAGAGTAGCATCATTGTAATCTGAAGCCCATTGAGACCCGCATATTCCCAGTGATCCATTTGTATAGTGATGCTTACACTTGATAAATTGGTAAAAGTCATACAAGAGCATAAACCACTCCGAGCCTCCCAGTATTATTTCAGCATAGTGGTAAGTGCCTCCCATTAGTATCCTTCTGCTGAGCCATGTAAGAGGAAGGCAGGTAAGGACAGCGTATCAAGACTCGTTGAGAGCCTATTCATAGTATTAATCTCCTTAATACAGTAAAATGTTCACAAAGTAACGTTTCTGACAAGTAAATGGCTTCTTCCATCCAGAAAAGGGGGTGTCTTGTTTAGGAACTTAATTTCAAATCACTCATTTGGGAATTCTGAGTTTATTTAGGGCCCCTATTCGGAACGCTTATGTATCAGTAGAGAAAAAAACTTCGGCTGACTTCACACAACCAGGCTCGAATTGCGGAATCTGTGATCGTCTCCCGCGCAGACGATCCGCGGCATTCCGCATCAATTTAAACCAATGGAGCATGCGTGTAGGTGGACAGCTACTGCGATTTTTGTGCTCGCGGAGGAATAAACCGCAGCATGCTCCATTTTCGTGCAGGCTCCGCACGGACGGCTTCTATTGAAGTTAACTGTGGAGCATAATAATTCAAAATGGGTTGATTTAGACGTTTTTCTGAAGTCCCGTTAGAAATCCGCACATGAATTTGCCCATTGAATAGCGCTAGATTTCTGCTGTGGTTTTTAGAGGTGGAATCCTCATGGAAAAATCTGCCATTTTGCTGTATGAATATAACCTAAAGCGTGCCCGTCACTTTAGGCCGCTGTGTGTACTTGAGGTGTAGCACGATTTCTGGCTATATTTTTCACCCGTTTGTCCCTCTGCAGACTCTAACTTTAACTTCTCTCTGAGCAGGTGAGCGAAGACTGCTGCTATTATGTCCTCTCTATACTGCACATGGAGAAAGCAGCAGATTATGCTTACTAACTCTTTGTAGCACACAGAGGAATAACAGTATCATGGAAGACCGTGTACAGCAGACCTCAGCAGTGTAGCTGTGACTTCACTAGCTACAAGACAGTAAGCATTGTTGCTGCAGTAAGTCTGCTTGAGTCTCTTTCTGTTCTCTCCCTTTTTACCCCCACTGTCTCTTTCTCCATTCTCTGTTCTGTCAAATGGGACAGGAAAACCAGGCCCAAAATGGCACTCGCCCTTGTTTAGGTATCCTAAGGTATGTTCATTCGCAGCACAATTGGCTGCAGACAATACTCAGGATTTTACAGTATCGGCAATGTAGATGAAAATTCAAGAAATTCCATCCACGCACTGTAGAAAAAACTCCACAATCTGCAGTGTACCTTGATTTATGGTGTGGAATTTAAATTTTTAGCATAGATTTCACTTTAACTGAGGGGATGAAATCCATGTAAACCGCTTGTTACATGCAGATTTTCATATGGATCAGCTACTTGTGAACATAGACTTCTATAGGTTAGGCCAGTAGCATCATGGGATGTTGTAGAATGAGTTTAGGATGATGGGGTGAGATCACTGTGATCATAGTCCTTTACTGGAGCACTTCTGTTGGTACAGTAGACTCTGAGAAGGGGTGGCACCAGTCATAACTGGGTAGATTTGATATGCAAAAGCAAAAAACTGATATCTTGGCGCCACTCTCCAATGAAAGTCATAAGACAATGGGATGAAATATCCAAATTATCTTTTATTAAATGAATTGAAAACCAGCAGACACGCATTTCAGTGTGAAGACCTTCATTGGTCAAGTTGGGTATTCCGTCACTCTTTGGACTACAGAGATATGGAGCCAAAAGTGCTGGGGGCACCGGGAGTAGATGGGATCGGGGCTGAGACACCAGGAAAAGCAGAAGTCTGGGTCAACCGTACTGGTGAGGAGATCTGTGGATAAGTTTTCCGCATACTTGCACACATTCCAAGTCTCTCTTTGTGACTTCAAAGCAATCTGTAATCTTTTTGCTCAAGTATGGGAGTCCAAACAAAAAAAAATGTATTGAGTGCAGCCTGAAGAACCGAGACATTAGCTGCATTTTTACATTAGGCGAAGAATAGCTGTAAACTTAATTTTGCCGGTTACTTTGAAGTCCTGTTCCATTTCTGATCAACGGAGATGAAAGTTTGACTGTACAGCTTGGGTGAACTCAAGTATGCACCCTTGCTGTACTTGGGGAATACTGCAATCAGGGGCTTAACTTGAAGCTACTTGGATCCACAATGCAAAATCTGTAACGGGACCCCCATCTATAATGCTCCATTTATAGTCTTGGTGTCATCCTATTGGAAATAGAGCCCTGATGGGCCCCCTAAAATTCCAAGGCCTAAGTGCTTCTGCACCCTCTATAGTTATGCCCCTGACTATAAGGGTTAAACAGCAAGCAGTGTGTTTGAAGCTGGCACACTTACAGCAATGAATGATCATGTGTGGCACACCCAAATATACGACCTGTTTAGTGGGATATTGTACGTGCCGATGTAATTTACCGTGATAAGCTTGCGTCTGTGTCATACGCAACACGGCGTGCATGGTTTACAGCATGAGCTTACTTTATACGGAGTAGTGATTATGTGAAGTAATACTTGTGAAAATCGTTAAAGTAGAAGCTGCAGCGAGTCGGGTGCGGAGATCGGCGCTCACACGCATATATAGGCGAAGCAGGAGGTGAGACGATTGACAGACAATAGCCAAGATGCACTATGATTGATTACTACCTGATTGTTTCATCATCCTAGATCCTTTCATGTATGCAGCATATCTGCAGCCAAACGAAACCTCCATAGGTTACTGTAGGTGCACATCTCTAACTTCGGTCCTTTTCTACACTGTTGGCAGATTAATCCTACTCCTACATTGTGCTACAGATGTAGCGGAGCCGTAGGCTGAGGGCAAAGCTCTGCGTAGATTCAGTATGTCTTGTTCGTGATGCCCATTATACAGTACTAGTAAAAGACATGAAGTTTACTTCCCACCATTCAGCTGCCAGTTAAATCCCAGCGCTCCCCGTTGTGAAGGTCAGATGTCTACAGACGTAAGTGGTGAGTTGTGCAACAGCTGCAGCCCTCACTGGTGTCCGGGATTATCGGCTTTGATCAGCTCCAGGTGCAGAGTTCTAACCCCAATTTTACAAGGCAGCTGATGCACAGGTGTACCTTGCCGACCACAATGGCTACTCTACCTTGAAATGCAAGAAGATTTACTACGACCTCACTTAAGGATGGATTTCCATAACTTTTTTTAAATTTTTTTATAGACTGTATTTAAAGAGCGCTGTTAAAATCCGCATCAAAACCTCTATTGAAAACTACCACAATTTGCAGCGGTTTACGACATGCCTCCCAACTTTTTGGTCAGCCGAAAGGACACTCTTTGTTTCTCTGTTTTGACAGATCCATTTTTCCATACATGTACCTATAAGTTAGAATAGTTTGAAGTTAAAGATTTGCACAAAAGTCATCAGAATATAGACCTTTTTAAGATCTTGATTTCAGCATATGATGGAATGATATGCAAATTTGGGTCTTGTATACAGTTAGGAGTCATAGTTTATGAATCAGTATAGTAAAGTTATTAATGCAAACGTATTTCTCAGGTCAAAAAGAGGGACATATAAAGGACGAAGAGGGACAAAAGAACTTGGGTTAAAAGAAAGGACTTTACCTCGAAAAGAAAGACACTTGTGTGTTCTAGGTTTCCAGTGCTGTTCTATAATATTATTTTTTAATACTGCTCAACCCCACCGTCAGAATAAATCCATAAGGCCTCATGCCCACGGGCACGCACTGTTTGCAAGTGTGACATCCTGCAGCGGTTTCCACCCGAGCCTGCAGCCATAAGGCCAAAAATGACATTCACTGTCCGGACGCTGTGGGGCTCTCTTCTGTCATGGCCCGATCTTCTTTCTCCTGGCGGCGTGCTGTGCGCATGCGCCATGCTTCTTTCTTTATTTTTTTTTTTATTATTATTTTTTTTTTAATCCCCTGTGGATTCATGGCACAGTGACAGCTGCGGGTGTGCCACAGTAGGCACTGCTTCCATTGACTTCAGTAGAAGCTGTCCCTGCGGGATCCGCAGAAAAATGGAGCATGCTGTGATTTTTTTTTATTTATTTATTTTTTTTATTTTTTTTTTCCTCCCCCCCCCTTTCTCCTCTCCCGCGCGTGCGATCCCAGTGTCCCTGTGGGATCTGCAGGAAAATAGAGCATGCTGTGATTTCTTCCTGAGTGTGCGACCTGGAAAAAAAGTCACATCTGCATGCTAAAAAGCTTCTATGGGGCGCCCATCGATCCCTATGGACAGTTTGATTTGCGGATCTCGCGCAAATCAAATCTACCTGTGTGAGCCAGGCCTAAAGGGGTATTCTGGTTCTAGCTGAACAGTGGGGTACGACTGCTGGGACCACCGCTGAACACGAGAATGGGGTCACAGTCAGCACCAGAATGAAGGTCGGGTTGACACGTTGCGCTCCATTTCAATCAGAGTGTGGAAAATTCCAGAGTGCTCTAATTGTAATGATGTATGGCAGTGTGTCTGCCCAACCTGCGTTTCCTTCATTTGGGTACTGACCGAGCCCCTGTTCTTGATCAGAGATCGGACCTGCACCGATCAGCTAGTTATCCTCTATCCAGTGGACAGGGGATAACATGTTGGAACCAGAATATTCCTTTTAGGGTACCTTTTACACAAGACAACTATAGGCAAAATAATCGCTCGAAAGAGTGAATTTAAATGAGTCGTTAAATGTAAACCTGGCCGCTGACAGGGTGACGAGTGAGAAGTCGCTAGTTTGTTTTCAGCTTACCAAAACAATATTTGCTGTTTGATCAGAAGTTGTCTGGTGTGAAATCCTAGTCATTCTGTATTTGAACGACTTATAAAAGAATTTGCTCTGAGATCCCTTCTATGAGCGCTATCTTGGCAAACGACTAATGGACAGTTATGTCTCCATGTAAAAGCAAGCAAATGACTCTTACGCTTCAGCTATTTTTCTGGTTGACTGAACGATATAGTTGATCTGTGCATTTCCACACAACAGAAACTGCTTGTGGCTGTGACTCTGCCCAGTTATGGCGGCCAATGGAAGCCTCATTTTGCCAATAAGATCGACAAGATCGTTCCGCTATTGGTAGCTGTGGCTGGGCGATGTCTGTCGCAAGCTGTTTCTTAATGTTAAGTGAGGATACGCCCTTAGAGTATGAGCACTCACAAGGGCCAAGACAATGAACACATGCAATGGGCAGCGTTTTCAAACTACTTGTTGGCCACACGACTTTGCCAATAACTCTAATGTTTTGTGGTTATAACTGTCAAATTCGAGTTATTTTAAAAAGGCTATTTCAAAACCACAAGTGGACATAGATCTGCAAAGGGCGATCAGCTCACCTGTGATGCGTTTAGGCAGTTCCTTGATCCCTAAGTCCTTGGGATACCGGAAAATGAAGTTGACTGAAAGGAGATCCAGCACGGGACAACTGTTAGAAATCTTATTTCTTTATCTACAATCCAAAGAGATTAAAATACAGACTGCAATACGATGTGCTGCCAAAACTGGAAATTACCCCATGTGGACGTTATTTTGGCCGTGGCGGCTGCTGCTTTGTGTTCTTAACAGTTTGCTGTAAATCTTTAGGACTAAGCGCCATGTTATTAGTGCTGTTTTTCCTGCCATTCGTTGTTGCATGTTCATTTTTTGGCAAGATTATTTCTGCAGGTGTTGGGCTTCATTCACATGTATAATCTGAGTTCTGTTTTCCTAGTCGAATCTGGGAGCAAGAAAAACGAATCTCCTAGCCAAATTGATGTATCTTATGACAGAACTGAATAGCGCTGAACGGATCCCACTAAGAAGAATGGGGTCCATTAATCCTCCGCTCGGCTGTCCAATTTTTTTCAGGATGAAGTAGCGCTTCATGGAGTGCGATTTCGTCTCGTATATTAGTGGAAATCGGGGAAGAAATCTCTTGATGGAACCTCTGACGCTAATGTGAACAAGCCCTTAGTCGTGAGTCAGTAGGGGAACAGTAGTTGAGGGCTCAAGAACGACAGAGTGGTAGTTGTTGAAGAGTTCTTAAAGGGTTCTGACATTAAAAAATCCTATACTTGTGTATTCCTACCCCGTCAGTCTTCTTACCAAAGCTTCCCCTCGCAGATCTTCTCCTGGCTCCAGTCCCCCGGCTCACATCACCTCCAGCCGGCCGTATCCTCTTCTTCATGTGACGAGGCGTACACCACCGGCTTCCTGCAGGACAATGTATGCTACGTCACTAGTGACGTAGCGTACACTGCCTAGCAGGGAATGCTGAATCCTTGGCTGCCGGCACGTTGTCTTGCTGCTAGTGTTTCATATACTATGTGAAACACAAGTGGCGAGATATTGTGCATGCGTGCTAGAGCAGGCTGCCGATGTTTCGGCATTCCCTACTAGGCAGTGAACGCTATGTCACTCGTAACTATTACTGCCCTGTAGGAAGTGAACTGTGGCAAATTGACGCTGCAAAATGGGAAGAAGATGATCTGTCCGTCCAAACTGAGGTGACTTGGGGGACTGGATGAGCCAGGAGAAGATAGGTGAGTAGAAGATGCAGTAAGAAGGCTGCCAGGGAAGGAATAAGTAAGTATTCATTCTTTTTCTAATGACAAAACCCCTTCAAACAATATGCCAGTTATGCTACATTTGTAAAATTCCTCCCCTCCTTTCCTGAATTTTGCAACTTGTGACTGTAGGTTGTGAGTGTATGAAGGGGTTGCCTAATCCAGGCAATTCTTTTTAAACCTTCATCGTATAAAAAAGATGATCTAAAGCATTGTGATTTTTTGCTTACCGCCTATATAGTATCGGTTAGGAAAATGAACTTCATTAGTCATCGGGGGAAGACCTTTTCAACCTATGTTTCCAAGGCTGAGGTTCACTGTTTGATTGAAGTTGTAGTATAGTAATGAGGCGTCTGCATCACCCACTTCTTTAGACTGGTTAATGTGAAACAAGTGGAATTTCTTATTGTGTATTTGGAAGGTAGAAAATGAAGTGGGTGCGGAGACAGAAGTGAAAGAGCCGTGTCATGGATGGATTTGGGCAGGTTCCACTCTGTAACAGTTCTGTTGATTTATACTTTCCATTTGAGTGGTACTGAAGGAACCTTGAGCCTCCACTGCAAATAAACGACGCGTCATAGCGTTACAGTATTTCTGAGAATGTGGGAGGGGCCAAGGTTTAAAATTCAATGTGGTTGAGGTGTAAACAAGGGAAAACGTTCCCTACTTACAGCTTTGTGACCTGAGCATCTTTCAAAAAAATCGTTCCAACAAAAGCGTCCAATAATCGTTTAGTCTAAACGCATGTCAACAACTTTTTGTTCGTCCATTTTATGCCAGCATGAAAATCATCGTTGGATTGTTCACTAATCGTTTGGCTTAAATACCGATCGTTCAGACGTTTTCATTCAGTTATGCAGTGATTGTGAGCAACCGAACAATTTGTCATTTGAATGGGCCAACAATATATCTGCCTGTATAAACAGGCTGCCCGAGCGAATGAACGATCTCTGACGTCGTTCACACGATAATCGTTTGGTGTAAAAGGACCCTTAAAGGGATTTTCCAGGGAGAATACTACTGATGACCAATCCTCAGGATAGGTCAACAATAGTTGATCAGCTGTGGTCCTTTGTTTGGGACCCCGACCGATCAGCTGAGTGGGCGCGTGCTGACAGCGCCGCAAATACACAGAGGTCGGTGCAGAAACAGCGGAAGTCTCCAGGCCGACCTCTGTGTTGTGGCCGGTGCTTGTAACTACAGGCACGGCTCTCATTAAAATGAACGCAAGCTGCAATGTAAATGTATCCTTAAGTAGTGGGGAAACCCCTTTAACAACAATTTGATGGCTTTACCCCACATGTAATTATTCACTCTCCCCAGTGCTATTGCATTTCAACCTGTCAGCTGACTAAAAATAAGCCGGCTATTGGTCAGAGGGGTTAGAACACTATGGCACACACGATATGGTATGCTGGGGAGTTAGAACAGAATGGAATAATCGGTATCCCTACTAGACGTACGATCCGAGCTTACACAATACGATCTACTCGTGAAAGATGGCAGTTAGCACACAGATGTTTATTTCACAGAAAATTGGCCAAGAGTGGTGTTAGAGCAGTAGAGAAAGGAGACCTTGTGGGGCACGTTTATGACACTGTCTAAAACAGAAACTCTTTGTTGCCCAAACAAATCACAGTGGGCCTTTCATTTTGTAAGAGCACTTTGAAAAAAAATGAAAGCTGTACTGTGGTTGGAGGCTCGGACAATTACAGGCAGCGCTCAGACATTCAGTGAATTTATTGAATGGCCAAGTGCTACCTGTGATTGGCTGAGCGCTGTGACCAATCACAGGCAGCGCTCAGCTGTCATTTAATGAATGGCTGAGTGCTCAGCCAATCAGATGCTGCCCTTTCAGCTGAAAGCACTTCATTACAGTGGCGGGGATGAGAAGTGGCTAGAGACACCGAGCCCCTGGCAGCGGCGGACAGGTGAGTATATATTCTATTTTTAATTTTTACTACAGCTAGAGATGATTTTCAGGGAAAGGCTTATATTTAAAGCCCTTCCCCGAAAAATCACTGCAGGGGTTACCGGCAAACTATTGCATTCAATGGGGCCGCCTGCAGCAGCTGCAGCCTGATTAAAAACAATGGTGCACGGGACCCTCACTTGAGTATAAGTCAACATAAAAATGTGCTGAAAGTCAGCTTATCCTCGAGTATATACGGTACCTTGATTTGTCCGTGACCAGATGTTGCCTTGGAGGTCTACCATTAACCATTATGAAACGCATTCATTGTCGTTGGCGAATTTTAATTTTTTTTTTTGGGGGGGGGGGGGGGCGCGTGTGAAAAAAATCGCACCGTTAAAACGTCAAATCCATGATTTTTCACGCTGCACCAACAGATAGGTCTGTATATATCTTTTGACGAAAATCTCTAGAGGCTACCAAAGACTCCTAAGAGAGCTGAAAAAAGGGAGAGCGAGGGTTTGGAAACTAAGACAGCTGGTTCTATTTAAGCATTAGAAGTCCGACCAACGAAATAACGGGCTGCAGCGTATTTTTCGCACAATATATGTGAATGAATGAGAAAACGCTAATTAATCTCAGAACTTGATCGTGATTATTCTTGATCATTGTAACTTTCAGCCGCGATGCAGCCAGCGTAAAATCGCAACACTTGTGTGAACGTGACCAGAGGTTTTTTTTTGCTGTAGTTTTTCCTGTGTAGCGTCCTTTATCTCCCATATCGCACAGACTAGTAATCCAATTGACATGATTTCGTAGTCTTAGAGTTCAATCACTGAGATTGACACCATTTTTCCAGCGTGTTGATATTTGACATTAAATGTTCCTCATAATCGGAGCATTGCTTTGTTCTGCGCTGCTCTTTAATGTAGTGCCTTGAGAAGTGACGTCATATTAAGCGGGGTGTTAGCGTTTACCCTTTATCATCTCTCTCAAGTCCTTTAGTGCTTCAAAGATTTCTGTTTCAATGGGGTTTCGTCAGCAACAAAACTGTGGGGTTGTTAATTGGCTTGTTAGTGGATGTGTGAAACCTGGCATGGCTCAGAGCAAAAACCTTGACGATTTCTCAGCGAGGCTTTGGAATTTGACAAGAAGTGATATCCAGTAGAGACTATAGAAATATGGTTTTTAGAATCTTGCACAGTTTTCCTAATTTTCTTGTAGTTGGTAATTCAATAACTTCTACAATAATAAAATTGGCGATTATTAACCACACCGGAAAATGCGCAATCAAATCACTAAATTCATTATCTGCATCAGTTAAAGAAATAGTAATAAGTCATCGGGTTGCTATAGGAAACACGTTTTTTGAGTATCCTCTCATTAATCTTCTGAGCCCGTGGGACTATGAGAAGGAAGGTAGGGGGGTACAGATAAATTGCACATGGGTAACTTTAACTCTGTGTAGCCAGCATTTTTGTCCTGTGTAGGCTTTAGTGTTGCAGGAAATTCTGGTGCAGTTGCTTTGTAAGGTTGAATTCATACGCAGCGTTTTGTGGTTTTTGACAGCATTTCCCTAGGTGACCAATTCTGCAGACCGATGTTCTTGGAAGCCTATTCCACACGGAAAATCCGCAGCAATGGGAATGAGATTTTCCAAAATCTCGTTTACATGTTGCAGAGAAAATCCACCCCAAATCAGTGCAGAAATTGATGGCCAGTGCAGAATTTAAATCCGTAGCGGCAGTGGATTTGGGGTGTGGATTATACCTCTTAAAAATGGGGTGAATTCTGCAGTAAAATGGTGCAGATTTGCTGTGGACAACGCACAGTAACTTCTGTGGATGTAGGGTATGTTCACATGTAGCAAATTATGCTGTGGATTTTAGTTTGGATTTCATCCTCTCATTTGAAGTGATGAAATCCACATCACAAATCGGCTGCAGCTAACTGACTGGCTGCGGATTTAAAATCCACACTGTATGTTAATTTTCACACAAATTAAGTCTTTCTTTTGAACAGATAACTCTCCCATCCTATTTTATTTTCAAAACGGGGTGTTCCCCCCCCCCCCCCTATGGTCTTTGGTATAGAACTTGAAAAACCTTGAAAAAAGCTTAAACGTGTAACAAAAGAGGAAAAAACTCCTTCAACAACTGTAAATGCTTGACGTAAATGGTGTTTTTTTTAATTTTTTTTATGGTTGTATAAAAAATGCAGCAGGGCTGATTTACTAATTGGATTATGTCAGGAACTTGTCGTAAAATGTGGAAAGACTTGGTGCATAATGCCATATCCAGTTTTAAATCTATTTTATTGGGCGAATGTACCAAAAAAGCATAATCCACTTCTCCTCACTCAATGAGAGGGTATGACTTAAGTATAAAAAATACACAGATTTTGGTGCAGGCTAAGCCAACCAATGGGTACTATAAAGTTTTTAAACAAGTGCCTAAAGATTTTTCAAATCTTTTGTGTTTAGCGCATGAGTAACTGTGATGAATCTGGTGCATGGTAAGACAATCTGAGGGCCCATTCCATTGGTGTCAGAGATTCAATAGAAAATCTGGCCAAAATGGTGCAGTGTGCGGTACTATTTTGTCCAGTAAAATGGCAGTTAGAATGCATGAAACCCAACTGACCCAATTTATAGTCGGCGCAATCCATTTGGCTCTTGCATGTGCCGTGTCTGGCAGTTCCGGCATTTTCTTTGTTCGGCTCTGCATATAGAGCCAAGTTACCAAAATCTTACGGAGCCTTCACATAGGTGTGAAACGGACCTAATCTATATTGAAACGGCCAGATTATCAGGCTGGTGACACACCACTATTATTTTGGCCATGTTTTCATGTCTGTAATTTGGAGGCATGTCCTGATCTGACTGCTGGTCTCTTGACCCAAATTCCGAGCATCAGCAGCCATAGATGACCTTGGTAAATCTACCCTACTGTGCGTGGCTAGAACCACTAAAGGATTATAGTCTCCGCACATAAAGATGATTCTGTTTTCTAGTAGATCTTTGCTTCCACAAGAACGTCGTGTTTTCCTGTGTTGGTCATGTGGTGACCAGATCGGTTGAGGGCTCATTACTAGACACCTCTCTGATGGATTGAGTAGGGGGTTGGGCTCGATGACCCTGGAGGTCCCTTCCAACTCTATGAGTCTATGAACTGTACTGTAAGGAGTAGTGTCCGAGTATCCATCACATGATCAGACAAGTTTTTTAGTCACTGGCAATAGTCCATGAACCTTCCTAATAAATGGTTGCAAGCAAAGATCTTGCCAGGGCACCTAATCGCCCTACAGTCGTCTCGGTGATGATCACTCTTGTGCTTTCACATCGGAGCGATGATCGCTCGATCAATGGAGGTGAAGCCGGCTAAAGATTGCTGCCGGTTGCCCACCTCCATTCCCAGTAAGCAGGTAGACGCTTATAGGTGAACGATTGCCTGTTGACACAAGCCAATTGTCGTCTGACTTTTATGCCTGCCAAAGGCAAACGAATTATCATTCGTCCAATCGAACAATTTATAGTTCAAATTCGCACAATCCAGCGAGAATCGGAGGGATAATTGTTCCATGTAAAAGGGCCTAAGATTGGGAAAACTAACTTTTCATTATGAAAACTAACTTTTTTTTTTTATTAGTCATACCACATTGGTAAAATGTATTAACCCCTGGCTTGCTGATTAGGTGACACCTGTCTAGAAGTATTTGCAGGTGAGATTTGGCCGTATAGTCTTCCCCACCTTGGCCTGGAAATAGTTAAAACAAGCGCTGCGAAGAATAAATTCTCACCAGACACTGACCACATGTCTCCCGCAGCTTTACATCTGCTTACAGTCTGTGAAACATCAGACACTTTGCATGCTAAATAATTCTAGGCAGCAGCATGCAAATGAACTGATGAGCTCTGGCACTTCTCCTTCCTGCCTCAACTTTGGGGCTACCTCAGAGCGCCGGCGTACTACGGAGGGATTTGAAGAGAGAGGGGCTAGATTCGGGGAGCTCCAGCTGTGAATAGGCCCAGATCTCTAGATCATCTGATATACAGCTTTCCGTAAACTACTGATTGATGACTGTCACACAGATGCCTATGAAGGAAATATAGGTCACTCGCTTTTATTCTGCTCTCTCCTCCGGCCAGATGATGCCAATCAGTTAATACATCTCAATGTCGACGACAAGATGTGTTTGTCATAGAAAATATTTTAAAAAATTTACACTTCTTCTTTTTTTTTTTTTTTTTTTTTTAATGACAATTTTGTATTTCTTCAATTCGATACAATGAATGGAATTACCCAGCGGGTTTCCTGGCAGCATTTACTTGGCTTAATTTAAAGGCTATATGTATGTCTTATTGTTATACTATTGTCTTACTTCTTACATTTCGAAAGCTTTTGTCCTTTTTCAGTTCACTAGTAATTGCCTTTACTTATGTAATGGTTTTACCTGCTGTTTTATTCCCATGCTATATTTGGCTTTTATTAATGTGTTTGTATGTTGGTGGGTTAACTTTTTGCTTTTTTTCTTTCTCCATCAACTCGGCAACAACTTCTTTAATTTCCATTTACAAATTGCTCTTCTAGGTTTTTTGGCTAAGAAATTGAAGCCTTAGGCGGCACGAGAAAGCAATTACGGAAAGCTGCTGACCATGCGTTAGGAATCTGGAGACTGCCACCTTTTTGGATTATAACATTTATTGTGGATTGTAAAAGGGAAAGAAAGTGACAATGGGGAGGAAGAAAATACAGATTACGCGGATAGTGGATGAACGGAACAGACAGGTACTGATTACATAGATGTTGTGCTTTTCTGATGCTGTCTGGTTGCAGAGGTTTGCACACATTCGCCAATTAATGCTTATTTCTATGATAACATTATTCATCCATAGTGTGTAATAAGCAGACTAATATATGGCTTTAATTACTGCCAGACTTCAGGGTGTGAAGTGGAAGTGCTGACAGCACGTATTGGCCAGGCTGTGTATATGCTTGGCTGTATGACATGGCTTAAAGAGAAACGTTACCTAGAAGGGTAAGGTCGCTGCGATTCATCGCGGAAATTAATTTAAAATGCTTGCAGGTGATCAAGGTTTTGTTGTTTTTGCATGGATGTACAGTGGAGCATCTGCGCGAAAATAAAATCGCAAACCCAATGGAAAAGTTGCCTTGTGATTCCCCTACCTCCCTGCCTAGTGTCCAAGAAACCTGAGAAGTATCTGCCTACAAATCCGCAATGTAATTGTGGATTCATTGCAGATTGAACGGTTCAATAGAGATCAATAGAGCCCAACCGCGCAGAATCCGCACTAAAATGGAGCATGCCACGACTTATTTTCCACTGACGGAATCCGCAATTCAAATCCGCATTTGTGCGTGGAGTTTCATTCATTTGTATGAGTGACTGAAATAGCGGATTGTCCGTGCGGGTGCCGATCGCAGATTCCGCAATTCAAATCCGCCCGTGTGCAGGCAGCCTAACATGTTGCCGATTTAAGGCCTCCTTCACATGGGTGACACATCGTCGCCGCAAGAAAATTGCAGCGATATTGCATCGCTGGTCCGTGCGATAACGCTGCGTCTTCTCGCGGCAATACCGCGATTTTGTAGCACTACATGCAAGGATTTTTGGGGGAGGGGGGGGGCTACCCTGAAGATATACTTTAACTGTAGAAATTTAAATTAAAAAAAAAAACTTACATCACCTAGAAGCGCTGTCCATGGCTCAGCTGCAGCTTCTCCCCGCCTCCTGGAAGCACTGGCTGTGGTTGGCTGACACTTAGCCATTCATCGAGTGCTGGCTGTGATTGGCCAAGCGTCAGCCAATCACAGCCAATGCTTCTAGGAGGCGGGGATTTTTCAATCTCCGGCCAGAAGAGATTAAGGAGAATAGTGACTGGGACCCGGGAAGAGGATGCGGCCAGGCTGACGGTGCCGGAGAGATACGTTTTCATGCGATGCAAGAGAGAAGAAGGCTCCATAAGGAAACATGGACTACAAAATCTTGCGTGTTGCAGTCACATGGTCGGACCCGCAAGGTTTTTGTGTTGAGTTGTTGCATGCTACAAAACATTGCATGTGTGAATTAACCCATAGGAAAGCATGGGCGTCACATACATGCGATTTGTAGCAACGCTACAAAATCGCGCGACTTTGTTCCATACTGCCATAAAAAAGAAAAATTTATTCTGGTCCAATAGAGGTCCAAAAAGGACATTCTTTTGACCTTAGTCGCCCTATGAATACATTTGGTGTACATGCCTGTGTTTTTTGTTTTTTTTCTTAATGTATAGGTGAAATGTGATTTAAATGTGACCTTTTCCTACAATCGGGATAATAATGTGTGATGTACCAGAGAGAGTTAAGGCTCTTTTACACATAACGATTATCGCTCAAATTTTGCTCAAAAGCCCATCTTTTGAGCAATAATCGTTGCGTGTAAATGTGCCCATCTTTCACTTTACTGCCGAACGATGAACTTTTTTTTTTTTTTTTTTTAGTTCAGCATGAAATCCATCGTTCGGCAGAACAGCTGATAAGACGGACCGCACGCTGTGTTCTGCTCGGGCAGCGCTGATTACATTGTCACCGCTGTCAGCCCCGTGGCAGAACAAAGGGAATGTATTCAGAGAACAGAGGGTGGTCTGTTCTCTGAATACACCTCCCGGCGGCTCACACGCTACTAATTGGTACTAATAGGCATTAGTAGCAAGTAGTAGTTTATGCAAAATGATCGCTCATAAGCCGTTTTTCGAGCGATCATCTTTGTGCGTAAAAGAGCCTTCAGAGATATCCCATGGCCATGATGGGAATACTCCACTATACAAGGCGGCTGCAGTATTTAAGAGTTAAGGAATCAGCTGAACTGACTGTCCTACATTGTTTCCATAACTCGCATAGAAGTGAATGAGAGCTGCAGAAACGGCACAGCAAAACAAGCTTTTCTGTTACTCGGGAGCTATGAAAACAGTGTAGCTCGCTGTGCTGTGCCATTTCCATAGCTTTCATTGACTTCTATGGGAGTTCTAGAAACAAAGAAGCACAGCTGGTTCTGTAACTCGTGGGGTGGGGAGGGGGTTACCAGGGCAGAACTTAAAAGATGGGAACTGCATCTATCAAGACTTTTATGATACATTCTGTGGCTCTGCCATAAAAGGCTCAGATAGAAGTACTCCTTTAATTCAACCTAATATATTAATATAATTTTTTTAACTTTTAATCTACAGGTAACATTTACCAAGAGGAAATTTGGGTTAATGAAGAAGGCCTATGAGCTCAGTGTACTATGTGACTGTGAAATCGCACTGATTATTTTTAATGGCTCTAACAAACTGTTTCAGTATGCGAGTACTGACATGGATAAAGTCCTTCTCAAATACACGGAATACAATGAACCACACGAGAGCAGAACCAACTCTGACATTGTAGAGGTAAGCGTGCTACCTAGGTGTGCTGGGATATGTAGATTTACAAGTACGCAACTCCTTAAGACTAGACATTGCTTGAGAGCTGGGCTTGCAAAGAAAAGGGGGGGAAACGATATGGTCACAATCATTGCCCTTTCCTTTCATGTTCTCATCTGTCTACTACCAGGGGCGTAACTGTAGAGGATGCAGGGGATGTGGTTGCCCCCGGGCCCAGGAGCCTTAGGGGGCCCATAAGGCCTCTCTTCCCCAAATAGGGAACCCAGTACTATAAGTAAAGCATTATAGTTGGCGGCCCTGTTAAAAGTTTTGCATCGGGGCCCGGGAGTTTCAAGTTACGCCTCTGTCTACTATACCAACAGTCTGTAAGCTTAGGGTTGCTTATGGGGTCATGGCATTAGTCTCAGAAGTTCAGCCTACTATTAAAGGGAATTGGTCACCAGGTTTGTGTTGCCCTATTTGAAGACCGTATAAAATACTGACTGAGAAGGATTTCGGTGTGGTGTCACTTTTTTGTTTTCTTGTGTTAGTTAACTGCTGCACTGCGAGCTCAGCACTGGAGTCCTCTCAAAGATGTATATTAGCTCTATATTCATGATGGGCTGCTCCCCCTGCCCAATTCTCACTGATTGACAGATTTCTCCCTATGCACAATTTAAGATGAAAGCTGTCCATCGGCCGTGAGAGCAGAGGGAGCCTGCTTCTCAGGAATACAACTCGCACAGTGCTTGACTCACACCGTAGTTGACAGACAATTATTTTTATTTATTTTTTTATTAAATCTACTGCAAGAAAAAGCGACAGTGCTGAAATCTGGGTCTGTCACTAGTTTCTGCTTTTTGGACTGAGCAGCATAAACTAGATGACAGATTCCCTTTTAACTGGAAATGTGTTTATTTTGTATTTCTTCATAGGAAAGCAGGAACTCCTGAAGCAATCCCATGTAGTAACATGTGTGATGGGGATGCAGGATGCTATGGTAGACCTGCCTGCTCTTAATGAGCTGCTGCTCGTCCCCGTAGTCCAACAAAATCATTTTATTTGTAAGAAGGGACATCCATGACTCTTCATAGTTAATGACTTGCAATTCTCAAAAAGCACTGCATAAATGTTAATTGTGTGGTGTTACCCAAAATATAACTTTTTGGAAAATCAGTTACTCCAAAACATAAGAATAGCCATTATAAACTGGTGTCCTTTTGTGTTTTTACCTTACAACTAGAGATGAGCGAGCATACTCGTTAAGGACAAGTACTCGAGCGAGTATCGTCCTTTTCGAATATCTGCCTGCTCGTCTGCAAAGATTCGGGTGCCTGCGGGGGGCGGCGTGGGGGAGCGGGAGGGGAGAGCCCTCTGTCTCTGTGTGTCTCTCCACCGCTCACCCTCACCGGCACCCAAATCTTTGCGGACGAGCAGGCAGATACTCGAAAAGGATGATTTTGGGGGGTACTGGGGGGGGGGGGGGAGTGGTCAATGGTGTTTTTTGCAAATTGCAGCATTCTCAGTTTTTGTTTTTTCTATTTTTTTCCCAATGAGAAAGAATAGAAAAGGGGGGGGGGGGGGGGGGAAGTGATATTAAAAAAGCCGTAAGAAAAGTGTCAATAATAAGATGTAGGCATTGTTTAAAAAAATTTTTATTCCCAAAAAAGCTAAATCAGGTTTTAGTTCATAGCCGAAGACCACCATTTGCTAGGTCTATAAAATAGTATCCTCACGGTGAAGTTGTTTTTTATCTTCTTGGGAAAACTGTGGGCAACAAATATGGCCGCCATACAGGGGTTGACATGCCGCTTTCCAAATCTTTCACTATAAATGCCTGTTTGGATACTCGGGCAGGGAGGATGTCACCACATAACTAGATGACTTGGAAACAAATAATATGTCTGGCACTACAGTGTCTGCAGGCGTTCAGACATCTGATTGCCCAATCTGCTAGGCTTTTGTAAAAAGCGTATATAACAAATGGCAGAGTAGATCTTTAATATATTTTTTCTTTAAATAATCAGGTAAATGCTCTTTAACAAATGTATGGAAACGGCTGTATAAAGCACATCAGTGAGTATCGCGGTCCTGTAATAAAACTGCAGTTCTAATTTAATTTTGCCCGTTCTTCAGAAAATAAAGTAAGACTGCTCTGTGTATGAGCTTCACCGGGATTCCCTGCGCATTCTGAGGTCTCGTAAGCGTTCTGTATCTTTTGTGATTCTTGGATCAGTACGTAGACCCTTATTACACACCCGTTTGATACACTTTCCAGATTACCGTCTCTGCTTAAATCCTTAAGATAGATCCTTTCACTTCTCTAAAAATCACTTTACCAGACCACTGAAATCGCCATCTTTGTCACTACACAATGCTGCCCTCTCTAGGAGTAGTATAAGGGACCTGACCGGTTTCCGTTGAGGTTCTTTGTACACGTTCGATGACCGGCAGACAAATATGAATATTTCAGTTGAATCGTCCATCTAATACTTATGGAAGGAGTAGGTGCTTCAGGTGTGTGTCGTATTGTCTGCCTAGCCCCAGTGACCCCTGAAGATGCTGTTTATGGCAAACCATGCTGGTGAGGGAGGCTGTATCTCAGTCCTTTAATAGCAGTCTAATAACCCAGCCTGTATGTGCCTGTCACATTGTGTACTGCAGATACACAAAGGATTGAAATCTAACCACATGCAAGTCATCTAGCACCTAGCAAAGTAGCCAGCACTGGATGAAATTACAGTGGCTGAGGAGCGCCTCTAGACTCCTCCATTAGGGGGGTATCTCGGTCCAAATGGACAGGCAATTGACTATATTTTTAGCTGCACAGATTTGTTCCCAATAATTGACTATTAAAAGCAAAATTTATGATCTTTTTTTGTTGCCAAAGGAATATCCATATGAGGATGGGGGAGGGGGGGTTTAATTTCGGATGTTGGCATGCCTGATCTTTTGTTCTGAAAGGAGATAAGCTGTGGCCAGAGCTGTTTGGCAGCAACATATTCCCCTCTCCATATTGAGAACATAAACACAGTCTGCCAAGTCCAACATGTATGGGGAAGGTAGAAGGAATAGCTGTTGGCCAAACAAGCATTCGACCAAGAGCTATCTAAGGGCTGACTGCTAAGCCTCCTTGCAGTTTACTGCATTCTACTGATATCAGCAGTTCTTCCAGTCTTATGACATGTACTTCAGGTGGTTATACTGAAGCGTCTTGGTTACACCGTTATCATTACCGTAACAGAAAACTTGTGCAAAAAGCTTTGTGAAAATCGACACACAAGTTAGATAACTTTTTGTTAACCCTTTGCTGTAGACGGCACACATTTTTGATGGCTTCCATTCTACATTCTGCAGCACTAGTCTTGTGTGACACAGAACTGCCATGGAAACTTAATGCACCCTGTTATACATGAATGGCACTCAAGATTCGCCGGAGACGGAAAACAAAGTTGTAGGCGGGAGGCAGACATGACAGGGTTAACGGGGAGTGAAAGGGTTAAGAGAAGAAGAGAACGCTGGGTAGAGAAAGGGGGGGTTAGTGGGGGAGTAAAAAGAGCGGCAAGGAAGGTGGGGGGGGGGGGGGGAGTCAGTTTTCAAAGAAAATTAGCAGTTGGAGCACAGCCGTGGAAGTGTCCCACCCGCCCGCCCTTGGGTAAAAAAGGGAGGGGGGGGGGGGTGTATCGTCATGGCAGCAGGAGGGATGGAGGGGTCCCTTGGAGTCAGCTAAACGGGGTAGCAGGGAGCTGGATAGCTTCCCTTCCCTCTCCATGAATTGTTTGGTTAGGACTGTCGCCTCGGGGAGTCGCAGGGCGGTGCCTTGCAGTGGTTATGGGAGGGGTTAGCCAGGTTATGGCTAGCCGTCCTCGGGGTCAGGATGAGGCGACCTGAGGCGAGTGAGTGGCGGGCCCCTGAGTCTGTCGACTCGCGGCGGGGCCAGTTGGTAGGGAAATAGTGTTGCCTGAGTCCGAAATGCGATGGGTGACAGGCACAACTATTTCCCGTTTTTTCTGGTGAGGCGACAGTCAGGTGGTAGGGCTCCATGGGATCCCTCCCAGGGTTATCTTTGGTTAAAACGGTTATTTATGTTATGTTTAAATAAATGTGGCTGCTGTGGCCATAATTTAATCCAACTTTTGGTGTTGCGTTGTTTTTTAAGGTATGGGGGAAAAGGGAAAGGGGAGGTATGTCACAGTAGGCAACGACTCCGTATACCCTAGTCATGTATATGTGTGTGTTCTGAGAACATTACTTGTCCAATTCTTATCATGAGCTATATGTCATTTACTTTACCATTCATGCAAAAATACAAATTTTGTCTGGTTCCTTCAGCATGAAAACGAGACCCCACCCTCCCCCTCATGTAGGTTATTTTCGGAAAGGCTGCATCTTTTTAGAATAAACACACTTTGAGATTTCGCTAAGAACTATGCTATGAGTCACAGAGGTGGGCCATGCCAGCCTCTTCTTCCACACTTCTTGCCCCAACCTATACACAGAAAGGGATAGAACTATCACTCTGCATGATGGGGGCGGGGAGAGGCCAGAGCGGCCCACCTCCCTGACTCGGAGCTCAGCTACAAACTTAAAAGTGTGTTTATTCTGAAACCTACTCGTGGGCATTGGGCATAACTGTCTTGGGTACATGCTGCCTGTGGTTTGATAGCATGAACCTGGTGACCTAATCTTTTTTAAAGCAAAGTGTTATCAAAAGTCCTATGCAACCGTGCTTGTGGTAGGTAGATGGGTAGGTAGATAAGAAGTCAAATTATATTACATTTTATTTTATTAGTTTTGTTGCTTTTTATTTTTCCACCCTAAGGCCTTAGTCAGACGGGCGTTTTTTCGCGCGATTTGCGCATGCGTCCGGCGAGTTTTTTTTTGCTTTTTTTTTTTTAAACCATTGCTTTGCAATGGTATCGGACACATGGGCGCTTTTTATGCGCTCGTCCGATAAATTATAGAACAGAAATCGCAGATCGCAACTATCTGCGATCTGCGATTCCTGTTCTCTTCTCTATATGCGCCTAATGGGGCCGGCGGCAGCAGCGCCGACCCCATTGAGAACATATAGAAGACAAATCATTCTCCTCTGCCACAGCTGTAACAGCTGTGACAGAGAAGAACGATGTTTGCCCATTCAATTCAATGGAGCCGGCAATACAGCCAGCTCCATTGAAAGCAATGGGCTGCCAGCGAGCGCAGGATGAATTGTCGGGAAGGGCTTAAATATATAAGCCCTTCCCTGCAATTCATCCAGAAATGTGTAAAAATTAAAAATATATATATATATACTCACCTTGTCCCGGCAGACTGAGTTCAGAGCGGCCGGCCTGCAGTGGGTGTGAAGGGGGTGTGAGTCAGACTTGCCCCTGATTGGCTCAGCGCTGTTCATTATCCCATGGCTGTGCTTAACTGAGGCCTCCCTCACACAGGCATTTGCTGAAACGCAGCATTTTTCAACGCTGTGTTTACTGCAGTTTCAGCAGCATTGTCATGCATTTTTGACAACGTGTTGGCTGCGTTTTCAGCTATGCTTTTTCAGGATGTCGAGAAAAAAAAAAACCTCACCTAGCTGGCGCTGTTCGGGTCCCTGACGCTGCTCTCTGGAGCTCCCGGCACTTGTCATCACCGACAGAGGATCTTTTGCTAGTGACAGGGTTTGAAGACCCCGCCTCCAGCAAGAGATTGCTCTGATTGCCTGAGCCCGCTGAGTGTCAACAGGCTCAGCCAATCGCAGCCAGCGCTGGATGTACCAATCACAGCCATTCATTGAATGGCTGTGATCGGTGCATCAAGTGTCAGCTCTGATTGTCGGAGCCGGCGCTTCTGAACCAATTAGAGCAATCTCTCGCTGGGAGGCAGGGATTTCAATCCCCGTCACTAGCAATGGAGGCTTTGTCGGCTTGACAATTGCCCGGCAGCCGGACCGGAACTACGGAGAACACAGATGGGGGCCCCGACGATGCCAGTTAGGTGAGTATTCCCCTTTTTTTTTTCTTTAGGCAGCGCAGCTAGCGCTTGCGTTTTTAGCCCTACCAAAGATGTGTTACTAAGTTGTGCCACGTTTTCAGATGCGCTGAACCGCTGCCCATTTAAAACGGCGCCGAAAAGGCAACGCTAAATGCCGTGCAAAATCGTGAAGAGCCTTTATTTCTTTTATTTTTTTATTTTTTCTACATTTATTTTTATATTTGGTTTCTCCACTTTGAAAAAATTCTGTTTTACTTTTCTGTAGCTGTCTGAAGGATTGTTTTTTGTGCTACGAGTTGTTGTATTTTTCAATTTAGTGTACCATGTAATTTTCTGAAAAACGGAGTGATATAGAACAAACCTCATAATTCTGATATCTCCAGTGGGGATCTTGTTTTTACAGCATAAACGCTGCAGCAAAAATGACACGATCACTTTATTCCATGGGGTCAGAGCAATTACCACATCGACTGATTTTATTGGTTTTTTTTTTGTTGTACCACTTTAAAAAAAAATCTTTTTTAAAAAAGTGTTTTGTTTTTTTTTGCCAACTTCTGATTACCATAGCTTTTTTTTTTTTTTTTATTTCTCCATCAATGGGGTTTTTGTCATGGCTCGTTTTTTGCAGGTGGACCTCTGATTTTCTATCTGTACAATTTTGTAGTACATATGACCTTTTGATTGCTTTTTACTACATTTTTGTTTCTTTGAGAACAGGGTTCCCTAAAAAAAAGTGCAATTCCGGCACCTTGCGATCTTATCACAGGGCCCGTTGTCCGGAATGCCAGTTGGGGCATTTAAACTGCCAGGGTTAGTAGCCACAATCAGCAGGTATTGGCTATTCAAGGCAGCTAGTACCAAAGTTCTGTAGAGCGGGATGGCTTTTGCTCCATACAAACCCCACACCCAGAGGGCATACATGTACACCCTTCAGGGTGAAGGGGTTAAAGGGAAGTTAACGGTTCATGCTGTTAAACCTTTTTTTATTTTAAACCAGCTGTACCCACAATAAATGCACAAAAGGATCATCTTTGCATAGAACCAGCCTTATGTATGAATGTTCTTATTCCATTACACGGTGTTGCTTTAGAGCTTACAATCTAAGTACCCTATAACACATGTGCTAATACCGCTTTATTGTGAAGCTGCTGGCGTGTGCCCGCTTACCCACAATGGCATGATTAGAATATAAAACGTTCACTCTGATCATGACTTGGCTTAAAACCTCTTCTCTTTTCCTAGTGTCTTATTTAAAATACATTAAACATGGGCAAACCTTTTGGCCGGGATTACTCAGAAGGCATTGCATAAGCTTTTATTTCAGTGAATGAATTCTTAAAAATATTGTTAGAGGTTTATTATTCATTCAGTCTTCTGTAGAGAATTGGAATGTTATATAACTAAGAATTACAGATGTTTCCAATACGTACAGCTTTGCCGTGCCCTCATTATCCACCAACCAGGGACCCCCTCTTGCTCCACCCCTTGAGAGTGGTCCTACAAGTCTAGTTGTCTGCAATTTATACCCATTTGATACATAAAATAATGAACACTGCTGTGAGAGTCCTAGACAAATGCAAATCACAAGTACTGACCCTTACAGATGAGGTTCTCAATGATTGGTTAATTAAAGTGGCACTTTAAGGTGTATCCTTTTAGAAATCAAATGTAAAATGGATAGGACTTCATGAACTTCTTGTTCCCGATGCCAGCAATGCTGACTTTTGGCACATATGGTCTTGCTCCAGTCATGATGTTTTTAGCTTTACAAGTCAATTCCAGCACCCTGTATTTCCGTGTTTACTCAGTCTTCTGCAAGAAGATGAATGATCTTCTTACATGTTAATATTTCTTGCTGTTCCTGGCCTACATGTTGCATAGCCCTCGGTTGATGTAGACCAACCACCCTCATGGTCAGCATGTGGAAGCTACTGGTGAGCCAAATGCTGCCATCACACTATACCCTGTTTCCTGAAAATAAGGCCGTCCCAAAAAATGAGCCCTAGCCTGATTTTCAGGGAGGCATGAAATCTAGGCCCTACCCTGGAGATAAGCCCTAGTTCTCCTACATTTAAAAAAAAATACATTACCTAACAAGCTCGGTCCAGGTTCCTCCTTCTGCTCTTTAGAGGTTCAGCACGGTTCAACGTGTTTTTCGCTGTCCTCCGCCACTCGTGTGACATCACTTCCTGGTTACTGAATTCAGCCATAGCATTGGTTCATCCAGTGCTGCATTGACTGGCTGAGCAGTGGTCAAAGAACCAATCACAGCCATTGCTTCCTGGAGGCGGGATTTATGAATCAGGAAGAGATGTATGAGCGGCCGAGGACTGTGGGAAGCACGTCGGAGCTGTGGAGAGCAGCATAAGCGACCTCAACTGAGCCTGCTAGGTAAGTATAATAAATCACCCTCGCCCCTCCCATCCTGAAAATAAGAACTAAGTCCTATTTGGGGCAAAAACTAATAAGACTGGGTCTTATTCTCAGGAAAATATGGTACTATAAAAACTCTCCAACTTTCCCACCAAATCTAGTAGTTTGGACATTATGGTCCCCATTGACCCAATACTCCCCTCCTTGGTTCCATCAAGCCCTTGCCTGTCTGTACAGTCCAAGACATGCATATGATCCTGACGCCTTCCTTTTTTTCTAAAAACCTCTAGCTTTTGATTGACTTGCTTTAACTGTGCATATATCCAGTATATGTTGTAATTAGGCACACAATGTACTGTAGGAACAGAACCTAAACCCATCCGCTCACCACATGTGCAGCTCCTCACCCCGGGTGTACGGCAGCCTGAGCACGCTTATTGTGTCCAAAATCATAAAGCAGAAATCCAGCTGTCTGGTTGGATCCAGCGATGATTAGGAACACAAGTCTGAAACATGTAAGAACTGTTATTTGAAGATGTTTTATGCTTTGTATAACTAGATAAAGCTGCAAGTTTTTTTTATTGCTTTATATCGGTATTGGATTTCTGTATTCTGATTTTTCCACCACGTATTGTACATTACAGCGCTGTACGGAACTACATATTGTATAATCTGGAACGAAATGCATGGAACATTTAACTTGAATATGTGATACAGTTGTAGCAAAGTTTTTAATTTGACATTTAACATGTTAACGTTCTGTGCCACAATTGTACCCTTTCAATTGCTTTACAGTGGATTTTGTTGTGTTGAGATAAAAAGAGCAATAGCTTTTGAATGGTTTAAAGGGGAACCTGCTATAAATTAAGTTATTGTGCTTGTCCCAATATGTTCGAGGACTCCTCTCTGCCGGCTATGGGTGTGCACTCCTATAGAGAATAGAGTGTGAGCGCACATACCCAGTCTACAGAGAGAAGTTTGCTGCACTGCCCACGTGCCAACTTCCATGGGTACCTGGGAGTCAGGGAAGTATGCAAGTTATATCCCAAGACTCATCAGGACCTGTCCTATGAGCACTATACCTAAAGGCTCATTTACACACAAAGATAATCTTTCAAACGATTGAACGTTTTAGCGATATTTTTGCATAAATATTTTACACTAATGTCCATTAACACTTTATAATCTTTGTTTGCATGTAAATGGGCCTCCAGGAGCTGTTTGCAGAGACCATCCTGTGGCTAATCACAAGCCCTGCTGTGCAAAACAGCTGCATTGTTCTCATCGCGGCTGCAGGCGGAATACAATGTAATCTCTGATTTCCTGTGGAGCATGCGGTCTGTTGAGAGATATTTTATCTCTCTGCGACTAAACGATGGATTTTAAGTTCACTTTAAAATCGTCATTCAGACGGAAAGTGCACGATGGCCGCTTTTACATGTAACGATTATTGCTCATTTTCGGTCGTTTGAAAGCATTTTGAGCGATAATCATTACTTCTAAATGGGCCTTTAGGTTATGGTGCTAATGGGTGAGAAGCTTCATTTTAAAGGGGTTGTCTCCTGAGGGATGTCTGCATGACGCGTAATATCTAAGCAGCAGCTTAGCCAAAAGTGAATGACCCCTTCTGGTTGATCATGTGCACCACCGCTCCATTCACTTCAGTGGGACTGCTGGAGATAGCAGAGTCTGCTGGTAGTGTGTATGTGCGGCGATTCCCTACCATTCACTTTGGGCCAAGCTGCTGCCAGGGTGTCTGCATGACACGTAATATCTATGATGTGGCAACCCTTTCAAATTGAGCCGGTCATCACCCATGGTCACCATAAACTAAGTTCTAGTGCTCATCGATGAGTCTGGGGATAGAAAAAAGGTGAAGCTTTTATATGGGTAGTCTAGATTTAGTAAATATCTAACCCCTTCCCTAAGAAATGGCACCACTTTTGTCCATAGGCTGTGACTGGTATTGCAGCTCAGCTCCTTTCAAGTGCAGACAAGTCCTTTCATATAAAACATGACTGATTTTTATTCTTTGGAGAAAGCAAATAAAAATCTGGCTTAGAAAGTGATTGCGTTTGCAGCGTTTAGGTGAAAGTCTGTAATAACCGTGCGTACCTGGCGCATTGTATATTTTCCTGAGTGAGACGCCGATGACAGGCTGCAATGGCGGCGTTCTTCACTGCCTCGCATTCATTGCGGACGGACACAGGAGCCTGTAAAAACTTCGTATTGACACAATGAGCATTTGATGTCTGCACTCGCATAAAACTTCCTCGTGTGGCTCTCCCCAAATTCCTGCGCTCACGAAGTGTTTTCACAGATGTTTTTAAGCTTCTGTAGAAATGCATTAGATTACACTGAGCGCCATAAAAACTGGTCATTCTGGTGGCCAAATAAAACATAATACTGAAGTTTGGTATCTGGCAGCTCGCATTTAATCATCCAACCCAGATCAATATTATTGAAGCTGTTAGAGCAAATTATAAAGCGCCCGTGTTTCAGGAAGCTTAATTTCTTTTGCACATGTGTTCATAAATAGGGAGGCAATGCATCTGGCAGGTTTATATGACAATTGAATACTCCACTTAATGAGTTTTGGCAAGACCCTTCCGTGCCAGGAGAAATGAGATCAGTGGTTTTCAGAGCAATGTCTTGAAGACAAATTGCAGTGTGTTACTTGGCCTCGTCTTTGGTTGAAGCGTTGCCTGTCTATTTCAAACACTTCGTTGGAAGAAAGTCAATGTAGTTTGGAGATGTTTTGTTGGATGGACTAATAACAGGCTAACGTATAATTAATGGCCATTAAGTGGCAGGATTCTTTTTTTTTTTTACGGTTTAATATATTGGAGTGACCTGATATCTGGTTGTTTTAGGCTTGAAGAAGGTATTAAGTTGAGGCCGGCACCCTTTGGTGAGCATCAATAACGTACATATTTTAACCCTATAGGATGTACATGGTACTAGACTGAAGTAGTCCCATGTATTGGGTTCCCTCAGACTGTCTGCAGTCATCCTCAATATCCATCTGTCTCATATAGATCCAGAAAGCTGACATAGAAGCCATAGTTTGAAGGGTCCTCACACTGGAGAGGTGGTGGTCACTGGCGTGCTTATGTACTTCTCCCCGTGAGAGTTAAGGCCCATTTAGACACAACGATTATCACTCAAAAGCCGTCTTTTGAGCGATAATCGTTGTGTGTAACTGCACTGACATTGTGCAGTTTTCGTTAAGCAGTCGCTCATCGTTCTTTCAGCATTCAGCAACGATGAACCTTATCAGGGATTTACAGCGGGATACATACAGCTGATATATTGTTTCAGCTGTATCCCACTCCCTGAACACAGGCTGGGTATGAAGAACACAGCAGTCCAGCTGTATTCTGCATACCCCGCTTGGAGCGCTCGGCTGTACAAAAGCCAGGTGCTCCGAGCACAGAACAGCTGGATACAGAAGACAAGCAGCCCCGCTTGTCTTCTGCATCCCCCCTCGGAGCACAAGATGATCGCTCAACGTTTCAGTGATCGTCTTGCTGTGTACTGCAAAGAATGATTAGCACTCGAGACGTCTTTTGAGCGATAATCGTTGTGTCTAAATGGGCCTTAAGAAGTTGTCCAGTTGTAAACTATTGATGGTGTACTGGAAAGATAGGCTATGAATAGTAGATTGGTAGGAGTTAGCTGTGTGAAACCCCCACCAATCAGCTGTTCGCTGGGAGAGTGCTCTTGTGTGCTGAGCTGATTTCTTAAGGATGCAGACAGCTCCGTTCGCACTGTGGTGGCCAAGCTTTGAGGTGAATGGGGTATGATGGGCCTAAGGACATGTACACATTGTGGAATCCGCCGTGGATTCTACATCTGAAACGGTGTTTGAAATTTGCACTTCTGCTGTGGATCGGCACGCAAATTTTCCCTTTGATAGTAAAATCAGCGTGTGGAATCTCCAGCGCAAATCCTCTTTAGACCACTTGCACATACACCACTAAAAAGTTAGACAATATGACATACTGTAATTTTTTTGAGTGCCATTCCATCCAATTTTCGGACAGAAATGTTGTCAGTGTGCACGTCGCTTAAGAAGTGACGTGCCGCTACTTTTTTTTCTTTTTTGCCTCAGACTTCGAAGCCATAGTGAAAAATCTGCACTGTGCACACAACGACGCAGTTCCCATTAACATGAATGGGAGAATAGATTATGATGGGCTATGAATGAATTACAAGTGAATCATCAATACAGCTCTGTGATAGGAAATCTGTCCGTCTGAAAAGCACAATATTAAAACCTCTCATTTCTACCCCAACCAGACGCTTTTTCAATTTTAACATTTCTCAGATATCCACGTAATTAATGTGATTTCACCCACGATTCTTGCATGGTGAGGGTCAGTGTGAGTTAAGCTATCACTCCATTTAACCCCTTCTGGTTGTGGCCACCTATAAGATGAGGAATAGGGGTCTCTGTGTGCTATGGATAGGTGATAAATGTAATTACTGGGGGGGCGGAAACCCTGGGTATGTTAACAAGTTGTGGGGATGTTGCAGGTTTCCCGCAGCAGAACTGTCTGCACATAATCCACAGCATGGAGTACAATCCATGTGGATGAGAGTTCAGTAACCTCACCCATACACTGTAGGTAAACATCCACAGCATGAATTTACCTGCGTTCTGGGTTTTAAGTCCACATGTCCATTTATGCTGCAAATTTTGCACCTCTTCAAATGAGGGAGTAAAATCTGCACCAAAATGAGCATGTAACATGTATGCAAATTTGTATTAGGATGTCCACTCAAATCCATTGAAAACATAGCCCTAAAGGGGATCTGTCAGGGGCGTAACTATAGAGGGTGCAGGGGATGCGGTTGCACCCGGGCCCAGGGGGCCCATAAGGCCTCTCTTCTCCATATAGGGAGCCCAGTACTATGAATAAAGCATTATAGTTGGGGGTCCTGTTACAGATTTTGCATTGGGGCTCAGGAGCTTCAAGTTACGCCTCTGTGCAGCATAGTTTAGGTATGGGTACGGGTACAGATACAGATAGAGGGGGGGGTGCCAGCTCACCTTTTGCATCAGGACCCCTGAGCCTTTAGTTACGCCCCTGGGATCTGTCATCACCTTTTGAGCCGCATAAACTGTTATAGGGTTCAAAAGTGAGGAACGGGGAGCTGCTTTTTTTTAATACTTACCGGGTCCCTCTTTCATCTCTGTGCCTCCTGAGAAATTGGCACACAAAACATGACTCTCTTTACAAGACCGCATGTGCGGGTGCTTTCCTATTTATCTCTATAGGAGCGCTCGCTCACACAGCCTTGTGAAAAGAGTCGAGCTGTGGGGCACGGATTTCTCAGGGGCACAGTGAGGAACGGGACCGGGTGAGTATAAAAAGCAGCTCTCTGGACCTCCCTGTCCCCTCATCTTTGAGCCCCATAACATAGTTTGTGAGGCTCAAAAGCGGTGACCTAGACCCTTTAAGGGCTCCCACACACCTGCGATTGCGGTTTTTGTTAACGCGATTGTCAATGGGACTTTCTAATGTTAAAAACGCAACCCAATGCACCAAAAACGCAGTTTCGTGCGTTGCGTTTTTTACAATAGAAAGTCCCATTGACAATCGCGTTAACAAAAAACGCAATCACAAGTGTGTGGGAGCCCTAAAGGAAGAACTGTCAAGCAGTTTTGTAGTATTGATTTAAATAATTTTCCATCTTTTCTGGTCTGCCGTTCCTCTGTTGTTCCTCTTGTCAATTTATTCATCAATTTCCAACCTGGTCTCCCTACATAGTCTCACACTGTCAATGCTGAGTGGACGCCCCACCCAACTGGTATCTTCCAGATGTCTATATAATCATGAAGTTCTAGTAGGAATAACTGGAATCTAAGAAGAGATGCTTTATGGAGAATTGAAGTAATGATTAAAGCAGACATATCAGGAGAGCTGACAGCTCCTCCATAACTACTGAGTCAGGCTTTAAACCTTCAGCAAAATGACTTTATATGGCACTGGAATTTGCTTTTACATAATTACTTAGTTTGCTGCAGCTGTACTTTTTTACACTGTATTTCCCTCAAAGTTGAACATGACTTAACGCATTATGACAACTCGTTGGCCCCAGTAGGTTCACCCTTTCAATTACCTTACAAAGACTTTTTAGTGTTGAGGGGAACAACCATTTAATTGATAACTTGTTGCAGAAAGTTTTCACAAACAAGTTAAAATCTGCTTCCTCTATATCTGCTGTGTCTATCAAATATTCTCTTGTGACTAACCGAACTGACCATTGGGAATCAAATGAGTTTGGGTTAGGGGGGGTTTAACCCTTTCCAATCCACTGTCTGATCTCTGAAGACATTATGATTTAAAGCTGTACAGCTCCGATGTTGGAAGACATCCGTCGAGGTTCTCTTACTGTATATTGCCAGCCTCTCTGCTGTCAGAGCCTATGCAACATGTCGCCTCATGCAGTACTGGCTTTAGCCTGCATATAGCGCCATTGTATAACGTCAGAAAAAGAGTAAGCCCCCTAGGAAAACCAGCATACAAATTGGATTGGAAAGGGTTAACATCTGCACTGGGGCTTCTGCTTTCCTGCTTCGTTTGTCGAGCAGGAAAGGGGAATCCCCGTGGCCAAACGGCTCCGTCTCTGGATGGAACCGTCCGCTTTCCGTTCAGCTGCCCAGCTTTTGGATGGAAGAAAAAGTGCTGCATTCAAGGCTTTTTCTTCCGATATTTTGAGCCGGATTTGTGACAGATCTTCCAATTGGATGTTCCAACGCAGAATGGAAACTGGCCTTACCCACTGCTTTGAGAAAAGATTTATTTATTTATTTGACTAGTACTCTTGGCGGGTTTTTCTTAGTGCCTCCCCCGGCAACATTTCTGAGCATAAAAAGCCGAACTTTTAGCATTGCCATCAATATTATCGGAGACCAGTCTAATTGAGGGCTAAATAAATAAATGGCAAAAAGGCCGTTCTGCACAACCTCCCTGTATAATTGTGAAGCCCATGTTTGTGGATCGGCCGCACAACGATCTCAATGAACACAAACTATAAAAAGCATGGCACACAGGAGTTCCACAGGGCAATCCCTGCAGACAGACTGTGATCTCTCCTTGATCAGGTTTAAGGATAATACCTTAAAGTCTGAGTAATCTTGAGGAGCATTTTGAGGGCAAGGGCAGAGCAGCAGCTCTAAACATTCAGTAAGCCTGTGCCTGGAAGTAATCTGCTTGCAATTCAGAGACGTGGCACCCTAGTATAGTGTAGTCTTTCTCTCTCCTGTCCAGTCTTCACTATCCGCAGTATTGAAATGCTGCTATTAAAGTTACTTCAATGTGGAGAAAACTTTGGCTATCCAGAGGCTGAAAACTAGTACAGGTATAATAGTCCTCAACCTGATATTACTCAACTCAACCTAATGCCGAGGTTTCCAACCCTAGGGGTACTCACACTGGTTTTATCCGGCACTTTTTTAAAGCGACCCTCTAGTTTCAGGATAAAATTCTGTCCTGGGATTGGAGTAGCCGGGGGGTATATTACCTGCAGTTTTTTTCTGCCACCCTTCCAAGTCCACCGGGACGGCAGAGAAGAGCAACTGCAGATAGTATAACCCCTGCCCAATCTAGTCCCAGGACAGACTCTTGTCTTACAACCGGAGGGCGGCTTTAATGTGCAGAATAGTATATCATCATGGATATAACAACTCATCACATGGCTGACTTGGCTAAAACACAGACCTAACCAAGCAGGACTCCAGGGCAATCTATTTATCTCCACTGGTACATTGTAATAAAATATCACAACAGGAGAGAGATTTGTGCTGCTAATGTGTTTTACACAGAATTGCATAGGCTGGATATTGCCTCTCAGCATGAGAAGATTTAAGGAAGGACAGTTTTCAGTCGTCAGATATAAACAAGATATATTTCATCTGACAGCAAACCGAGATCTTGTAAATGGGGGGGAAATGAAAACAAAAAATATAGCTATGTTTTATTATCCAGCACTGGAGTTTGGGAAACTTTACTATATAGTTTTGTGGGAAAGGTTCACTTGTATTTTATTAAATCGGTTATCTAGTTCTAAACTATTGATGGCCTATCCTCAGAATAGACCATCACTAGTAGATTGGCAGGGGTCTGTTGTAGAGGACCTCTGCCGATCAGTTGTTCTTTGGACCAGGGAGCTTGTGTACCGATCTGATTTCTGCAGGAAGCAGTCACTTCCATTCCCACTGTAGTGGCCAGGTTTGGTATTGCAAGCTAAGTTCTCATTCACTGTAATGGAAGCTGTGCCTGTAATGCCAAGCCTGGCCACTGCAATGGGAATGGAGCTGTCTGCTTCCTTTACATATCAGCTCAGTGCATAAGCACACCAGCCCAGCGAACAGGTAATCAGCAAGGGTCCCTAGTAAAAACATTAAAAAAAAACAAAAACGCCAGTCTACTACTGATATCTGCAGCAAATCAATGACCTGTAAACATACCCCAATGATGCTGTTTTGTGCTGTTCATATATGAACATATAGTTCCCATTTAGGTAGGTGCACCTACCTGAGGCTTACCAAAGCACTAACTAATGTGCACATCTGCTTTATAGCTGCTCAAGTGCATTTAGTGGTGACTTGTAAGTTTTTGCAAAAATCTTTTTTAACATGGTGGCCTGTGGGTGACAGACACCACTGTATGACATCCGTTAAACCTACACCTCATGAGCTTTTTATAATGTATCCTTTAACCCTTCATTCCCAAGTCATTTTTCTTTTATTGTTTCATTTGTTTTCTTACCTTCTTTCAAAAAATCATGACTTTTTAGTGTATCTTGACGCCACCGGAAGCTAGGGGTTTGACAGGGGGAATGCCCCTCTCACACCCCCAGTTCCCGATAGGGTCAAGGCAGGCAGGTCCTAGCAGCACAGTGTGCATAGATGTGTGCCAGCGCGGAAGCCTTAGTCTGAGGGTTTGTGGTGGTCTTATCCTTACATTATGAGGTGTAAATGCTGCCATGTTAGCGTATTAACATGCCATCATTAACATGTAACAATGTAAGGCTTAAGAAGACCACAAACCCTCAGCCTAAGGCTGCCGCGCTGGCACAAATCCATGGAGATGCTGCAGCGATAACTGTCATCTGAGCAGCTGGCCCCGCCTTCGGCGCCTCAGTGCTGTTTTTTTGTTTTTTTTTCCGGCAGCCGACTGTCACCTACGTGCCGGCCACCGCAACTATGTGCTCCCTAACAATCTCCCCCACTCACCGATCGCAATAGTGCCTCAGCTGCCGCTTCTGCTACGGTAGCTGGGACAGTCGGCCGGCTGCCATTGCCTCAGTGCTGTGTCCCAGCAGCTGTCTGTCAGCTCTGGCCCGGCTGACACCGCCACTGACGCATCTGCTCACTTACCGCTGCTCCCCTGCTCACAGCTAGCCTGTCCGCTCCCATGCTTATTCAAGCCAGTCCGCTCACGCTCACCAATGCCATTCCGCTCCCCCACTGAACGCTGAATTGGTAGTGGCCTTCCAGGGCCTACACGGCTATCAGATCTGTAGCCAATCACAAACAGAGGCGTCACCCCCTGTCAATCTGGACTCCACCAGGAGTTCCTGGTGGTGTCAAGATACACTAATACCCATCTTGCAGTTTTTGTTAAATGGGTGCCGCCAAAATCACTGGATGTTGGGTATTCATCACAATTATGTGTAACGTAACCTCAGAAGCTTATCTTGGCATATATGTAAAACGGAGGTAAAAAAGTTGTGCAAAAAGGGTCTAAATTGCACAGATTTAAAGGGGTTGTCTCGCGCCGAAACGTTTTTTTTTTTTTTTCCATAGGCCCCCCGTTCGGCGCAGGACAACCCCAAGGGATGTGTTTAAAAAAAACAAACATATTACTTACCCGAATCCCCGCTCTGCGACGTCTTCCTTCTTCTTCCTTCACCAAGATGGCCGCCGGGATCTTCACCCACGATGCACCGCGGGTCCTTTCCCATGGTGCACCGTGGGCTCTGTGCAGTCCATTGCCGATTCCAGCCTCCTGATTGGCTGGAATCGGCACACGTGATGGGGCGGAGCTACGCGATGACGCGTAGAAGGGGCGGAGCCAGAACGCCGCTCGTGCTGGACTGAGCAGAAGGGGAGAAGACCGCACAGCGCAAGTGCGTCTAAAAAAGCAAGAAGACAGCGAAATTAGACGGAGCCATGGAGACGGGGACGCTAGCAACGGAGCAGGTAAGTGAATAACTTCTGTATGGCTCATATTTAATGCACGATGTACATTACAAAGTGCATTAATATGGCCATACAGAAGTGTATAGACCCACTTGCTGCCGCGAGACAACCCCTTTAAGGCGCATCAATCATGCTTAGCATTCTACTATTTGCCGGAAGCATGTTCTAGAGCAGACTGATGATCAGATGGTAGAAGATTCATTATAATTTCTAACTTTGGTATTTAAAGAGGTCATCAAGAATCCGAAAAACCTCACGGTCTTCTTCCAAAAAACAGCGCCCCACCTGTCCGTAAGATGTCTGCTGCTGCATCTAGTTTCTGTTCAAACAAATAGGGATGAGCTGCTATATCACACATGGTCTGGTGATGGATGTGGTGCCGTTTTTGGAAGAAAGCTGCCATATTTTTCTAATTCTGGAAATCCAATTTAAATCCCTGCTAATTCTGAGATCAAAAGTCTTACGCGCTGACTGAGAGTATGGAAATATGCCTTTGCCCGATGACACCCAAGCGTTTTCTAGAACATACTCTGTGTCACCGGCCTTTGAGTAACATTTGCTGCCATCATAGTTGAAATTGTTCTAACATGCTTAAAAAAAAGTCAGGAACGCTATCTTTTCTCCTTAGGGAGAGCACCTAGAAGGTGAGTGAGTGAGGAAACTTATAAGGCCATTCATGCTCCTCTGGGTAATATGCAAATAAGGGAGATGGGACAATAGTGTCACCAGACTAACCAAATCACTGGCAGAGTCACTGATCTTCCAAATCTCAGACTGCAATCAGTGTTCTAAAGGAATATGTTAAATTCTTGGACAAACCACTTGCACAATAATCTGGACGCCCAGCCTTATATATATGGTATCATTAATTAATCCATACTAAATATGATAAAAGCAAAAGTAACTGAAGCGATTTTGATGAAATTTGGCAGGGAGATAGCTTGCATCTGGAGGAAGGACATAGACTAGATTTTATCAAGGAAATTTATAGAGTTCTCTAGGGACTGCGACAAGACGGATTTATTTGATGTGTAAGCGCACCTCCGCTACCGGTGCCGCAAGTTGGAGGGGAAGGGGGTGAACATCATAAGCTATGCCTACACAAACGGGCAGATGTCATTGCCACAGGTATGCGATTATTAAAGGGGTTGTCTCGCAAAATCAAGTGGGGTTATATACTTCTGTATGGCCATATTAATGCACTTTGTAATGTACATTGTGCATTAATTATGAGCCATACAGAAGTTATTCACTTACCTGCTCCGTTGCTAGCGTCCTCGTCTCCATGGTTCCGTCTAAATTCGCTGGCGGCTTGCTTTTTTAGACGCGCTTGCGCAGTCCGGTCTTCTGCTCTGAGCACGAGCCGCTTCAGTGTGCTCGCCGCTACAGCTCTTCTGCGCATGCGCAGACGAGCTGTATCTTCTCGGGAGCGCGCTGGAGCCGCCATTCTGCTACCATCCTCTGTTAGAGGAAGGTGCAGAAACTGGAGCCGCCCAGCCCAGCAGCCCAGCCGAGAAGCCGCCCAGCAGAGCCGCCCAGCCCAGCCGCCCAGGTAAGTGATGGGTGACGGACTGACGGGGGTGACGCGTGACTGACTGCCGCTGTGGCCCCGGGGCCTGCCGCTGTGGCCCCGGGGCCTGCCGCTGTGGCCCTGGGGCCTGCCGCTGTGGCCCCGGGGCCTGCCGCTGTGGCCCCGGGGCCTGCCGCGGGGGCTAGCGCCGGTTACCTGCTGCCTGGCTGTGGGTGACTGGTTGGCCGCGTTCAATCCGGGGGTCCGGTCGGCGGCTGCGGGGCGTCTGGTTGTCAGGGAGACACAGCTGGTAGCGTCTCGGGAGCGCGCACGTCGGGCTACAGCAAGCGACGGGAAAAGAGCCGGCGGCCATCTTGGGGAAACTTTTTATAAGTTGCTGAAACGCTGGAACTGTAAGTACAAACCAGCTAGAAAAGTCATTTACAGGGGGGCTTAGTAATGTATGCTTAATTAGGGGGACTGGGCAAAAAAAAAATTTCGCTGCTTCCTCGAGACAACCCCTTTAAGCTAGTATTGATACCCTGCGTTGCTAGGGATTAAAACTTGAACGAAAGACACATTAATATGGATTGAGATTTTAAAGAAAATCTGTGTTGCCGGTAGCAACCAATTACATGTCCTAGCAAAACATGGCAAGACCAAAAACGCAATGTACAGAACTGTGCTGACACAGCAGATTGCAGTTACATTCCTTTTACGACTTCCACTTTTTTACATTTCAATATACAGCAAGACATAGATTAGATTAAAAGTAATACAAATTCCACGCGGAAGAAGTCACAGGTAACAAGCTAGCGCGTGTATGTATGTATATATAATATGTGTGTTTTGAAACCCTTTTGATGAATGCAAGTCTAAACAAAGTTTCATGACTTTGTTTTTCAGTAATCTGCAAAAGATACTGTTACTTCCAGTATGGTAGTAGGTTTTCCTCATTGAAAACCAATTTTGCTGACAGGATGCAATTATTCTGTATTTCTCGTTTTATAACTCTTTACGTTCACTTAGTAATGAAGCGTTCCTCCCTGTGACTCAAGAATTCCTTCTCCCGCTGCGGATCAAGCCAAGGTTCAGACCTCTGCATCTTTATCTGTGCTCTATACAATGTCAGTCTTGCACTATATAGCATGGTTTAGGCGGCAGAGGTCCAAACTTCTGGGGCCCCGCCCCAACAAGGCGAGCCTGAGCCCCAAAAACACAGCATGATAAACTCCCGATTAGACGCGCTTGCGCAGTCCGGTCTTCTCTGTGTTGAATGGGGCCGCTCGTGCTGGAGAGCTGCTCCTCGTAGCTCCGCCCCGTCACGTGTGCCGATTCCAGCCAATCAGGAGGCTGGAATCGGCAATGGAACGCACAGAAGACCTGCGGTCCACCGTGGGTGAAGATCCCGGCGGCCATCTTCGCAAGGTAAGTAAGAAGTCACCGGAGCGCAGGGATTCGGTAAGTACTACCCGTTTTTTTTTTTTTTTTATCCCTGCATCGGGTTTGTCTCGCGCCGAACGGGGGGGCTATTGAAAAAAAAAAACCCATTTCGGCGCGGGACAACCCCTTTAACCCTTTACAATCCACTGTCTGATGTCTTCCTATATTCTGGTTGAAGCTTGTACAGCTCCAGTGTCAGAAGACGTCTGACAGGGTATTCTTACCGTCTATTGCCAGCCACTCCACTGTTGGAGCCGCTCTGGTGCGCACACACACACTGGCTTTAGCCAGCAGATGGCACCACTGTATAACAGCATAAAGAGAAAGCCTTTTAGGAAAACCCTGAATCGAAAATTGGATTGGAAAGGGTTAAATTCTCCCAGCGCTCCAGTTGGTGGTTCAACTTTTTTATGCCGTATCCATATGGCTCTGCGCAAGTTGCACTCTTACAAAACTTGTGCAAAAAGCATTGCGCAGCACACGAACAACCATCTCTGCGCTCTACCGTGTTCTCGGACACCTTTACCTATACACTGCCTCACAGAGAAAATGCCACGCCTTGAATATTTTTGCGCAGCATTTTGCAATTTTCAGGGTACATTCATACAAACAAGTTCTGCAAATTGATGCCCTTTCGGACCAACAACTTGATCTGGGATCTATGCAGCATAGAATCAAATGCTCTCCTATCTAGCTGTGAATTCTATTGCTATTTATTCGCTTCTTGTAGGTTTATTGATAGAACTCTGACGTCTGACCAATGTCTCTGCAGAATTTGGTTTTTAGCCATTAATGATGACTGTTTCCCAGCAAGCAGGGATCTTGAAAATGGGGAAGAACTGATTGACAAAGGATAGGGTTAGCAAAATTAAACTTCCTCCAATTCAGAAGCCTCTGGATGGTCTTCTGCTGCATTAAATGAGATGAAGTTCAGACAATCGCTACTTCAAACGATGCGCTCGTCATTTAAAAAGAAAAAATTCTCCTATAGGTGGCGCTGCAGTGAATGAGGTGCCATGTGTCAGACCTGCACTGTACCATTCATCAGAATGGGTTTACAAAAGTCTATGCGTTACTATTGGGGGCACTGGGGTTCTTTAAAAGTACTGTCCAGTTATTAACTATTGATGGTCTAGCCGCAGGATATCCCCTCAGCGGATCAGTGGGGGTCTGCAGCGTTGCTGATCGTGTGTTTGCTGGACCAGGGTGGTCGTGCAGTGAGCTAATTTCTGCAGGAGTGGACAGTTCATTTTCCGCTGTAGTGGCTCAGCTTGGTATTACAGGCACTGAAATGAGTGGGAACTTGGCCTGCAATACCAAGTGTTACCACTGCAATGGGAACGGAGCTGTCCGCTTCCTACAGAAATCAGCTTGGTGCATGAGTAAACTGGCCCAGCGTCCAGTGTATTGGCTCGGGCGGTAAACCACTGATGATCTCTTAATGCCTTACAACTGGACCCCCTTAATAGTTGAAGCAATGCTGTGCATTGAACCCTGTGCATGCAGAAGAAAGCAGACATTCTTACAAATTCACTGTCTGCTTCCTTATGTAAAATCCTACAAGTCGGTGACAGGCTGATTAAACTATAGGTGGTCCGCAAGTAGTTAATTCAGACAATCCTTTTATCTAAAGGCATTTTATACACTACCAGTCATTACATACACTACAGGAATCATAGAATTTAATCTGAGACCAGAAGAGAGAAACTGCAATACTACATGTGATCCGGCCACGGAGAAGGATCTCAGCTGTCAAAGCAAGTCTTCAAGACTTCTGCTTAAGTGATTTGTTACCTAGTAAGGCTCTAAGATTCTTCCTCTGGAACACTTGACTATTTCTCCTGTGTTTCTTCCCAATTCACTCTTCTCAGACAGACTTGGCATTGGAGAGGAGTACTGCTTGCTGGTGCAGTCTACGGCAGGGGAAGGGTTAGGTGTTAGTTTCGGCGTCTGTTCATACGAGGTCCAAGGTTTTGTTCGAAAACATGAATACCCATCCAGTCCTCCTAGTTTCCTGGTAACGCGTATAAGAGGAGTACTTGCCTTCAGTAAATGGCCTTTTGACGTCAGTTCGGTCTCCCTCTCACTATTACAAGTGGATGTTTTCTTGTTCTCAGCTTTTGCTGTGCTGCTTATTTCTAGTAAATATTATTCGCTTATAGATTGCCTTACTGAATGTGCAGCCATTTAATAAAGGCTCCTTGTACAAGAACAGATGTCTTAAAGGAGATGTCTCGAGGAAGCAGTGAATTTTTTTTTTTGCCCAGTCCCCCTAATTTAAGCATACAATACTAAGCCCCCCTGTAAATGACTTTTCTAGCTGGTTTGTACTTACCGTTTCAGCAACTAGCGCTGGGCTCCGGGGCCTACCGCTGTGGCCCGGGACCTTCACCTGTTAGTGAAGATCACCCCCCGACCCATCACTTACCTGGGCGGCTTCTCGGGACAGCTGGGCTGCTGGGCTGGGCTTCTCCGCTGGGCAGCTCCAGTTTCTGCACCTTCCTCTAACAGAGGATGGTACAGAATGGCCGCTCCAGCGCGCTCCCGAGCAGTGACAGCTCGTCTGCGTATGCGCAGAAGAGCTGTAGCGGGGAGCACACTGAAGCGGCTCGTGCTGAAAGGAGAAGACCGGACTGCGCAAGCGCGTCTAAAAAAGCAAGCTGCCAGCGAATTTAGACGGAACCATGGAGACGAGGACGCTAGCAACGGAGCAGGTAAGTGAATAACTTCTGTATGGCTCATATTTAATGCACGATGTATATTACAAAGTGCATTAATATGGCCATACAGAAGTGTATACCCCCACTTGCTTTCGCGAGACCTCCCCTTTAAGAATGGGCTGTGATTTTTTTTTTTTCTCACACCTTTTGGAAAGTTTCTGGGCTTTACTGTAAAAGAACAAATTCTATATTATTGGGTGTTTCCAGAGACCTCTAATAACAAATGCTAGATAGTTTGTGTGTGTGTGTGTGTATGTATATATATATATATGTGTGTGTGTGTGTGTGTATATATATGTATGTATATGTATATGTATATGTATATATATATATATATATATATATATATATATATATATATATATATATATATATATATATATATATATATATAGTGTGTATTTGTATCTTTTACCTCTTAGGACTGTGTTTACTAGTAGAAATGTAGCTATAAAAGTCAAAATAACCATTCTGTATAATTGAACGTAAAAACATTGTAGCAATTTCAATAAGATGCAAATAAACACCATTAATAAAAGCGCATAATTGATTTAAAAAAGAGGATTCAGAATAAATCCACACGTTGTTCAGGCTATAAGACAAATCCAACAACCTAACATTAGTGGAATTATTAGTTGATGAAATACTAATCAAACATCAATAGAATCCTAATTAAATGTCAATAATAAGAGTGGCCGTAGCCATGATCACTGGAGCATCGTAAGGCAAAAGACAAAAGCGGTCTGTGCTGAAGAATGACTCGCTATCTAAATAATCATTGTCGTCCTTGAGCAGATGGGGTGGATCCTGGCTATGGTGAGCAGGGCTTTATTGTGGTAGGAAAAAGGTTGCTTTCCTATTTACTTCCAAGCCAGAAATCTGTGTGAGTCCGCATTGCTCAAACAAGAACAGCAGTTTTTTTGTATGTTTTGATTGGAAGTAAAATTTATTCTGATTTGATGTAAAATTGATCTTTGCAAAACCAGACGTGGGCATAGACACATGTGTAGGGGTAGTTTAAGGAATAGACTTGTCTATGCTTTTCTTAAAGGGGCACTAACACACAGACGGATTTTTCATTCCTCTAATATCCTGTGTGCGTGTCTCCTCAATCTTGTAATATACTTGTTTGTTTATTTTTTGTTATGTTTTTGTTTTATCACTGTAAATCATAGTTGAAGTGGCTGTCACTAGGAGTCTCCCTTCCAGCTCCTCTGCAATCTACTGCCTGTTAGGTATTGAGCTTCTGTAGAATGTCTCTGAATGCTAAACTCCTACAATCATTCTGGGACAGTAGAGGGGGATTCAGATATTGCCTTCCTGTTGATTGGAACAGAGACAGCACATTGCAGCAGGGAAAGTAAGTAAAGCACAGTGAACTACTGGCAGAATACTAGGCTTGCCACACACCCCTGCTAATGAAGACTAATAACAGGCTGTTGTATACTGCATCCTCGTTGGATTCATTGCCTTCTGCAGCAGTGCTGTGGACACTTTCTGTGATGTGCAGGGACTGGGAAGAGGTGAGCTGTGACCACCTATTGTGAATGGTGGATCCTGTGTTTTTATTTTTTGTGTGTTTTTTAAATATTCCATTGTAATCCTGCTCCTCTACAAAACAAAGTGTCAGACTATTAGGCCTCATGTCCACGGGCAAAAGAAGAATTAAAATCCGCAGTGGATTTTAACTCTTCTCCTGCCCGCGGATCCGCATCCCATGGGGATGCATTGATAAATACCTGCGGATGGTCAATAAAAGTGATTTTTTTTAAAAAATGGAGCATGAAAAATATCTGGACCATGCTCCATTTTCGTGCGGGTCTCCCGCGGGGACGGCTCCCGCGGGCTTCTATTGAAGCCTATGGAAGCCGTCCGGATCCGCGGGAGACCTAAAATAGGAATTTACTCACCCGCTCCGGTTCTTCCCTTCGCTGAGGCACCATCTTCTCTCCGTCGCGGCCGGATCTTTTTTCTTCGGGCCGGCACATGCGCGGGGCACGTCACAGACGTCATCCTGCGCATCCGCCGGGCCAAAGAAAGAAGATCCGGCCGCGACGCAGAGAAGATGACGCCGCGGCGAAGGGAAGAACCGGAGCGGGCGGGAGGTAAGTTTATTCTTATTTTCAGCCCTCATGTCCGCCGGGCAGGAGGGACCCGCTACGGATTCTCCATGGAGAATCCGTAGCGGGCCTGATTTTCCCCGTGGACATGAGGCCTTAGGCTAGGCTGCCTGTCTACGGGCGTATCCCGCTGCAGAAGGAGACAGCTGACGGTTCTCCGCACTGAGCCTATCTAACAGATAGTCTCACCATGGAGAATCGCAGCAGGCTGTGTTTTGAATCCCGTTAGCGAAGAATCGCTATGATTCTCTGCCCGTGGACGCCGTGTCTGCGCTTTTCATAGCAACACTATGGAAAGCTTCAGATAGCGTGATTCGCCGGTGATTTATCGCTGGTGGAATCACGCCCGTGGACATGGAGCCTTAGTAGGCAGAGTGAAAACTGCAGGATGTTAATTAAAAATCTTTAAAATTATACACAGTGGGAAAAATAAGCACTGAAAATGAAATAAAAGTACATAAAAACTTGATTGATATAATAGGTGATTTTCTGATGGAACATCCCCTTAGCACCCCCCACAGAAGGCAGCTGAAGATCTTCACAGCTTCCTATAAAAGTGTATTTATCCAAATCATTGAGCACAAAATGCGCATTGAGTGAGGATTGTTGTCGACCTGACATCTCGAGGAGAACACTCGCTCCCTTGAGGATTGAGCCGTCGTTCAAGGAACTCCATGATACTGCTTCCTATTTTGCCCCTGACTAATGGCTGGGATCTGAATCTGTGTTCTGACTGCTTAGAAGTATTTTGCCTATGCAAACATGACTGTAAATTGCATTGGAGTTTATATTGATGTACAAGGCAGATTTCAAGAGTTGTAAATGCAAACTAAACATTGATCTAAGGAAATCTGTATGTACATGCCACTTTACTTGTGTGCTATCCGCATGGAGCCTGTTGGCTGCACAGTCGGTGCGCTGTGAACATGGAAGATTTCCTGCGACTGCCTCATCCCTTATCTTGTTTTCACCTTAAACCTTCTAATATTTTCTGAATGGTGGGGTTAATCTAGACCTTTGTGTCCTGTGACCACTTCTGTGTAGGTACAGTACATCTACTGAGAATGGTCACCCAGGCAGGAAGTCAATGCCGCCAGTACTTGACCACAAGATGCGGTGTTAAATTGGGCTTTAATGTGGCTTCTGACCTCCAGATCCACTTTGTAAAATACACTTCTAAAGCTGAATAATGAAGAAAATCTGCAGTTGTTTCAATTTGATGACTTATTCAGTACCCCCTGAGGTGATTGTTCTCGTGATGTGACTTGTGATGGCGGTGTTTATTTCGACTTGAGATATGCGGGAGAGAATTTATTTCACAGTATTTGCCCATATACCTGCAAGGGTACAATGTTAAGGTTTCCTTTATTACTATTTTTCAGCAAAAATTTTTATTGTACTTTTCTTCTAACAGAACCTCCAAAGTTCTGTGCCAATCTGTGTTGGAGGCTCCAGTACAGATTCAACACATAATCCCAGATTAAATGGCGCAGCATGTTACGTTATTTCATCCGGAAAAATGCTGTTCGGTATGCAGGAAGCCTGGCAAACCCTATTATATTCATTGGGGTCATTTGGGTACCTTTTATTGCCCATCTTCTGCCAGATTTGGCACATCAGTTTTCACTGGTGTAAACGAAGTCCGAGCCTAAAGACCCCCTATATTTTAGTGTTGGGTCATCTGAACCTGTCAATAATGGTGAGGCTTAATGGTTCTCGTGTGTATGGGGGCTACTCAATTATCCCCAACAGATTATGTTGAGGGAAAGAAGGATTGGGGATGTGAATGTTCCAGGGAATAAAAGGATTAGGCATTGGAGATAAGCCACCACCAGAGCTTTCTAACTGTGGCTTACCCCATTGAGCACACAAACTTTTGTCCAAGCCAAACATTCATGTGTATAGGCGGAGCTGGGGAAAATGGCTATGAGCTGAAACATTGTTGGAAGACCGTTGTTGAAGGTCCATTGGTACTTTCAGGCATATTTACATGGGCGAGTACAATAGTGGTCCAAGAAACTTGGACCGATACAACACTTGTAAGCCTGCAATTTTTCCTATGACCATATGTCCTGGTCAGCAGCCACCAGGAAGGACAGAGCGGTTGTGAACCAATTCTAAGTTGTGGAAAACCAGCTGGCCATATTCCTTATAGCCCCTCTGTGGTTCTACTGAGCCAAACAGTTTAACATGGGATTCTATAACATTTGTACAAGTTGGGCCCATTTGAATCAAAGGGGGTCTAGCTTTGCGGAAGTTAAAATGTGGTTATACTATGGCTGCCTGATTCCAACTCAAAGGTCCAAAGGGTTTTCTGCTTGCTTATGTTCCGTCCAGACATGCGTTTGGTTTTCCATTGTGCTATTCTATCACGGGAGCACAAAAATAGAATGCCAGATACCTATAACAGAAACTGATGCCACCCAACAGACCCCAATGACTACAACGTGGTCCGTTGGCCTTCCGTCATGCCCTCTGACATTTTCCGGATGACTTAGCATGGCATACTGCACTGTCTTGTCCTGAAGTTTGTGTCATGTACTCCAAACAAAACCACTGATGCAGATGTGAATGTTGCCTAAATGTTATATTACATGCAGATGCCTTGTGTTGGACAATGTATAGTGCTCTTGATTAATTTAGGTTTAATGGTTCTTCTAGAATTCTTTCTTGTGTGTTGGATTTAATTACTTGGCATCTGGAAGGATTTATCATTAGAAATCTGCTCCAAAAATAGTAATTTTCTATGTTTAACGCGACCTTCTGGGTTCAGGATGGTATTCTGTCCCGGATTGGAGGGGGTAAATTATCTGCCACTTATGTGCCGTTCCTGTGACCCAATTCTGGGTCCTGTTTTTGGCCATCCAAGATGGCTGATGCAATCTTCAGACCACCTAATCCCCACAGTGCAATGCTAGTGTTCAGACTACCAATATCTTCTCTGATTGGACAGCACTGCTCACGCGATCAGGACTGGCCAATCAGAGAGCAGTGCACAGAAAATTTTTGGAATTATTTTGGATGGTCGAAAATGCGGCCCATGAGTTGCCAATAATATCCCCCCCCCCCCCCCCCTACCAGAATTTTACCCTGAATCCAGAACAAAGCTTTAAACACTCCTGCTGTTCCAGATATCATTCATGTATGGCAGTTCCTCATCTGGTAGTGACTTAAACATGGATTGACAAGACTCTGGGATTTAGTTGTTTACTGCAGAATTTGTGAAACCGAGTTGATGTTAAAAGCTTAATAACTTTCGTAGACTTTAGTAGAGAACAAGCCAAAAAGGTATATTAACCCTTTCCAATCCACTGTCTGACGTCTAAAGACCTTCTGATTGAAGGCTGTACAGCTTCCAATGTCGGAAGACATCGAACAGGGTATTCTTACTGTATATGACAAGCCGCTGGCTCTAGCCAGCAGGTGGTGCCATTGCATAATGGCAGAAAAAGAAAACCCCCTAGGAAGCCCTGAATCCAAAATTGGATTGCAAAGCGTAAGGCCGGCTGCACACGGCCGTGACGGGCTCCGCCGCGGAATATTCCACGGCGAAGCCCGTCACGGCGCCCCCCAGAGACCCCATACTTACCAGCGGATCCGGCTTTCTCGCTCCCGCATGACGCTTCCCCGCCCACCACCGTGCTGCAGCGGAAGATAGCGTGAACGGACGGCTTCCATTGACTGCAATGGAAGCCGGCCGCTCGTAAACCCGCGGCAAAAAGAGCATGCCACGGGTGAGGACGGGAGATTTCACGGTGCGGAATTCCGCGGTGGAATTCCGCACCGTGAGCATTGTGCTATTACGTTCAATAGGACCTAATAGCGGGCAACGCAGCGGATTTTCGCCGCGAATTACGCGCCGGAAATCCTTTCGTGGGAAGGAGGCCTTAAGGTGCATTGGCCACCCCGCTCCTGAGAGGTCTAGCCTGCATTCAACCTTTCTATGTATCATTTAATTAGATATGACTAAGAAAATAGCCTTTAGGGTTGTTCATTTTTATTCTTTCTGCTATTACCATCCGAAGAATGAAGCTGTTCTGCGTCTTGGATAAAGCTCATAGGGTTGCCTCCATCCCAGGAGCTTCGAGATAAAGGTCGCAGTTGTCAGGTATACAATGTAGCTGACAATGTAGTGAACACATCTTTAGGCTGGGATCTCACAGGGCGGAATTGCCGTGGAATTACCGTGCAGACTTTCCACCGTTAGCAGTGATCACAGTATTTGCCTAAATAATTCCATGTTCCTCACAAAGTGCAGCAGATGCTGTAGTGCTTTTCTGAACAATTTACTTGGGCGGTATTTTGAAATTAATGAGCTTTGGGGAAAATCCCGCCCATAATTACAAATTTTTTTTTGTGTTTAAACTTGTTAAATGGACACACTCACCATGGAATAGCCCCATAAACTAAATTATGGTGCATTCTCTGGCGGTTAAGAGGAGCGGTAGGATGTATCTTTTATACTGCTGTTCAAAAGTGTTTCTATCCCCGGATATTCCAGAACTAATATTAAAATAGCACCACCTGCTGTTTTGTATTGTATACCACAATAATTGTTCCAAGGTGGTCACGCATGCTCAGTCTTGCTTCTTTCTTGGATCCCTGATGTGGTGAGCGGCTGCTTCGGTAGTTGCTGCGGCTCCTCTGATGTCAGAAGAGATGCTGAACAAGTGATGAGAGCGAGACAGTGATACTACAGAGAAGCAAGACTGAACATGTGTGACCACCTTGGTACATTTACGAAGGATGGACAGGATCTGCTGTTTGAACATTTCTGTGTTATCACTTGCTTATTACTTCTTATGACATCAGAGAAGACCCAGAAACTTCAGTAGCAGACACTTGCCATACCAGGGATCCCTCCACAAACCCAGTGGAGCAGAGAAAGAAGCGAGATTCAGCCTGTGTGACCACCTTGGAAGAATTACGGAGGTGGACATGGAATACAAACACTAGGTGGCACTATTCTAACATCAGTTTTGGAATATCTGGGAATATAAACCTTCCTTTTTTTAATATGTATGGATACAAAAAATTGTTTAATTTTCAACTGCATTTAAACATAAAAAAACTTTCATGGGACAAGCTACTTAACTAATCATCGTCTACTGGATGTCATCCTCCCATAGGACCTCCATCTCTTCCCCCACCCACCCCCACCCAAAAAAAATATTATTTAGCAAAAGTTATACAAAACATTGTATGTACCCCAGAGTGGTGCTATTAAAAAAATACTACTTGTCCCACTTAGAGCTGAGATCAGTGAAAAATGGCAAAAGGAGAAATGGGCTAAAGTGCAGAATACAAATCATATAATATCCATAATAAGTGCTATTACTCATGTGTGCATGGTGACTTATTTCGAAAAGGCACCTAATACTTTTGCTATACTTTAAGCCCTCCAAAAGCCATTTTGATGTGTTTAGTAGCCAGTGATATGTTAGACTCTTTATACAAGCCTCGTAACAATGACTAGGAATTGAAAGCCACAGTAATAAAACCATTCAGACATGCCACTAGAAAACAACTCAAAAACTTTGGCTCAAATAATAAATTTCCAGGCTTTTTATCAGCTAAGCTTCTGGATTTTGTCCATTCCTGGTGTATATAAGGAAATAGGAGAAGTATTAATAATATGTTTGTGTTTTTATGTAACTTTTTTTTATTTTTTTATTTGCTTTGTGGTTTGCAACTGCTGTGTTGGCCCATCCCTATGACAACCTCGGATGCTGCCCATCTGTTTTCTGTTAGGGAAATACTTCCAATACTGCAATAAGGGAAGAGTGTCTTAGAGGTAATATGAAGTCTAGTGGCCGGCTGTCAAACACCGCGCGTTTAGGAGACGAGCATACAGAATGGTAAAATGCATCTAATGAGCCTTGTGGAGAGCTTTCTCGTACACAGAGTACAAGAATGACGTTGTGGTCCTTTATGTGGATTCTTGCTGCTCCTTGCACTGTATGGCCTTACAATCTGATGTGAGAGAACAGAATTTGGGGCTTGTTTTTTTTCTAATTGCCTTCCAGTGCAATGGAGTTGGTGTCACCCCCTAGTGTCCGGACCACCATTATTGTCACCTGTTTACAGATCTGATGTCACTTTCATTGGGAGGAAAAGAAACCTTTAGTTTGTAAAGCTAAGCTAATAATGCTATACATACAGGCATTAATAGTAGATGTGTCCACATTTGCGTTCCTTTATCCATTAGTAATGGATCTGTTTTTGTTTTTTTTTCTTCTCAAAACCCCAAAAACAGATGTCTAACTAATGCAATGTGAAGATAAAGTATTCTAAGAAAAAAAAAAACGAATTGCACAGGTTAAATGCCTTATCAGGGGGCATGGATAGAAGTCATTGGGCCCTAAGACTTGGAATCCCCCACCGTCACCTAAAAAGAAAAAAGAAATAAATACCTAAAATAAAAGTAATATAAAATATTGCACACCACATATTAATAACACTGGAGCTTAGGCCGCTCTCGCACACCTGTTTTTTACCGTGATTATCGCGGTATAAGGCTCCCATTGATTTCAATGGAGTCTTGCAGACCAGGCTCAATATGCCGCGATTTTCGAGCGCTGTTTGCTCTATTTAACTGCGATTAACGCACCTTATCACCTATCAGAATGATGGGGTGTGTTAAAACCCGCTGTCGGAGGCAGCAATATGCGTCCGACAAGGCGGTAAAATTGCGACAAAACGCCGCGATCGAACTCGTGTTTTTGCCAATGGCATGTGTGAGAGTGGCCTTAAATAAAAAGGCTCATTTTTGGCATATCTCTAAATAATACAGAAATGTAACAGGGTTACACAGTAAGGTCTCATGTCCACGGCCGGGTCGGATTCTGATAGCAAAATATTGCAGCGGAATCAGACCTAGCGCCCCCCAGAGACCCTATACTTACCTCTTCGGATCCACGGTGAGAGTCTCTGCCGTTGAGCTGGTGCACATATACAGTGCAGGGCATGATGCGGTGGGCAGTGACGCGATTTTCCCGCGATACTTCCGTAAGTATTGCGGGGCGGACGGCTTCCATTGACTGCAACGGAAGCTGCCTGTGCATTTTTCCGCACAAATTAGAACATGCTGCGATTCTTCCCCTCGCGAACGGAAAATCGCAGCTGATTTCTGCTTCTGGGCAGGGGAGAATCTCTTTACACTGCATGTCTATGGAGGGTTATTGCTGCGGAATTCGAGGCGGTTGTCTGGCCACGATTTCCATAGCAGTAATCCGTCCGTGGGCATTGGCCCTAAATGTTCTGTAATAGCAGTGATAAATCTGTACAGTGGATTAAAAAAAAGTCGCCACAGCCCTGTTGGAATGCCAGGTATTTGTTGTTAAAAAATCGGACAAAGACAAATCATTTCAGACTAATTTCCACCTTCAGTGTGACCCGTTATCTGTACAATTCCATTGAAATACCAACTGAAATCATTTTAAGGCCTCCTGTCCATGAGTGATATTTCATTGCGTTACCCACGTCGATAATTCGCATGCGGGTAACGCATGAAACGCTTTCCATAGGATAACTATGGAAAGAGCAGCCCGATGTACACAAGCGGAAATCCTTTGCGATTTTCCGCTTGCATATAAAAATCATAATGATAGGTAAATCGCGGTGACTTTAGCGTTCTCCCAGGGCAGCTCCCGCGGCAGACATCCGCTGTGTTAAAACGCAACGCCTGTGGACAGGAGGCCTAAGGTGAAAAATTAAAAACACCAAAACTAAAATGTGGTTGCATAAGTGTGAACACCCTCTTATATGTGGGGATGTGGTTGTGTTCACAATAAGCCAATCACATTTAAACTCCTGTTAATTAGTATTCAGCACTCCGCTGCCATTATTTATAGTGATTCTGATTTACCCTATATAAAGTTCAGCTCTTCTAGGAGGATTTTCCTGACCTTTATCTTAGTTGCATTTTTCAGCAAAAGCGATAAAGAGCTTACAGTATATCAAAGGGATCTGATTGTTGGAAAATATCAGTCAGAAAAAGGGTAGTAAAGTATTTACAAGGCATTACATATACCATCAAGAAGTGGATTACGTTTGACACAAGTGGAATTACCAAGAACTCTGTGTCCCTCAAAAATTGGTGAAAAGAAGAGAAGAAAATTGGTCCAAGGGGCTGCCAAGAGGCCTACAGCAACATTAAAGGAGCTACAGGAATTTCTGGCAAGTACTGGTTGTGTGGTGCATGTGACCACCATCTTCTGTATTCTTCTTATGTCTAGGCTGTGGGGTAGGGGGGCAAGATGGAAGACTTCTCTAACACAAAAAAAACATCCAAGCCCGGCCAAAGTCTACATCAAGTCTGCTTAAAGGGGTTGTCCCGTGACGAAACGTTTTTGTTTTGTTTTTTTCAAACCCCCCCCCCGTTCGGCGCGAGACAACCCCGATGCAGGGGTTAAAAAAGATCACCGGACAGCGCTTACCTGAATCCCCGCGCTCCGGTGACTTCTTACTTACCCGGTGAAGATGGCCGCCGGCATCTTCTCCCTCCGTGGACCGCAGGGCTTCTGTGCGGTCCATTGCCGATTCCAGCCTCCTGATTGGCTGGAATCGGCACGTGACGGGGCGGAGCTACACGGAGCTACACGGAGCCCCATTGAGAAGATAAGAAGAGCCGGACTGCGCAAGCGCGTCTAATTTGGCCATTAGACGGCGAAAATTAGACGGCAACCATGGAGACGAGGACGCCAGCAACGGAGCAGGTAAGTGAAAAACTTTTTATAACTTCTGTATGGCTCATAATTAATGCACAATGTATATTACAAAGTGCATTAATATGGCCATACAGAAGTGTATAGACCCACTTGCTGCCGCGGGACAACCCCTTTAAAGTGGAAGAACATGTTCTGGTCTGATGAGATAAAAAAGGTATGTTTGGTATAAAGCCAACACTGCGCATCATGAGAAGAACACCATACCCGCAGTGAAGATGGTGGAGGCAGTATTATTCTTTGGGGTTGTTTTTCTGCCACTGGAACTGGGGCTTTATTTAAGGTGGAGAGAATTATGAATAATTGTAAATATCAGTCCATTTTGGCACAAAACCTTCAGGCTTCTGCTAAAAATCTGAAGATGAAGAGGAATTTCACCTTTCAGCACAACAACCCAAATCGTCAAAAGAATGGCTTTGCCAGAAGAAGTTCAAAGTTTTGGAATGGCCCAGCCAGAGCCCAGACCTGAATCCCATTGAATTGAACTGAATCTGTGGCTTGACCTAAAGAGGGAGCTGCCCACCCCTGTTCCCCTTACCGACCCCGTTGTCACTCTCCCCAGCGTGGACAAGATACAATAATACCGATCAGGAGCTGAGAGCAGAGCGGTCGATCTTGCTGCAGGCCATCCCACAGTTATTACACAGCAGTGGCCAGAAGGAAATCTTTTTTTTTTTTTTTTTTTTCTCCAGTTGTCCTTTTTGTTATACTATAATGAAACCATGTTCTCCTGCAGGACATCCCCTATAATGGCAGTCTAGTATTCTAAAACCGTCCCCATCTGCTGTGTCCTCAGCGATCATAAACTTATCTGTGTAACTGTCTTCACTGCCTGTACACAAAATACTCCAGAGTAGCCGTGACCTTTATGTAACGTCCCGTACTTATCTGCTGCCTTACTGAGTGCCTGTGAGAAAGCGAGGGCCGCCTTGTCTCACACACGGCTCCCTGTCCTTGTGGCAGATAAAACATTCCACTACGATATTGGACGCCTTTATTTTAATTTTTGTGTATGTGTTTTCTTGATGTCCGTACAGCGGGAGTAAAGATAAAGCACTGGCTGCAGAAAGTTTGTCACATTCACTATTTTTTTTTTAGAACTTACAAATGTAGCAAAGTTTAACTGAACTGGGATAACTTTTGCAGCAAGTTATCTTAAGCTATTGAAAATCTATTGTTCTATTTAGCAAACAGATGCCACTGTAAAGTTATTAAATGTGCAAATACACCATGGCTTAAACATTACCCTAACGCTCTGAGTAAGTTAAACTTTGCTACATCTGTAGGGCTCGACCAATCAAAGTTGGGATGCCCACAGGGCCTTCTCACTGATTAGAGTTTGGACTTGTGATTTACACCCGACTTTATAAAAAGTTCTTCATCCAGTATTACTAACCATTGTAAATGTGTATGCATGACCATCTACGGAGTCGTGTCCTGATAAATCCAAGAAACACAAGTTCTGTCTTACCACGCTTTGGTCACTTCCTGTTTAATCTGCAATTGTTTTGTACAACTTTGGAGATGAACTTCTTGTCCTTGTTGCTATCTGAATATTGCAGTTCCGTCATTGGTGGTTTTCTAAATTGCGAAACCTAAATTAAAAACTGTAATCATCCATGACGATGCATGGAACTTTCCTATCACCATGAGCAATACAATTTGTATTGATTGGGCATCGTATTTACTTTTTAGGTCCCTACTGAACCTCTAGGTAAATTTGGCCTTGACTTTTGCTATGTTGATTAGAGAGCCTTTAAGTAGCTACCAGCACGTCATTCCTGCCTCTTTTTGGATTTTCTACTAAATACTACAATCTACAGGTTAATTTCTAGATCAATGACAAGCTGTTGGAGCACTTAGAAGACACTATAGATGGCCAGAAAGAATAGTTGATGGCCATAATGGTGATTCCTTAGGCTACACAGTACATGGACATCTTTCATTAGAAGTCGTTGAAAACTTGTAGTTCTTGTATAGGAAATGAAGTGCCGTACAAACGTCTGACACCGTAAAGGCGGCCATACATGTGAAGTAGCTGTAGCTAGTGTATGGAAATATACGGCTACACCTTTTTCATTGACTGTAATTTCAAAATATATTTTTCTGTCCCACAGGAAAAAAAGTTGTTTTTTTTTTTGTTTGTTTTTTTTTAAAGAACAGAAAATTGTAGGATACCAAACATAAGGGAGGCCAAACACAGTCAAAAGTGTAAACGTTTGAACTACTTTTCATTAATTATAGCCATTGGGTACGTCCAGCAATATGTTTTAATACTTTTTTTTTGTTTTAAAACATATACACCTAACGAATGATAAAATCCTAATGTGAACAGCACTCGACGTATCGGCAGATCATGATTGTGTATGACCATTCAGCCAACTTTGATCTAACATCTACACCCAGCATATGTGCCTCTAGTTTCAGAAAACTTTTGACATGTCATAGTGGCATATCAGAATTTTCTATCACAGGGGCTGCCGAGATCCCCAATGTTTCCAAAAAAACGAAAGGGCAAAGGTACTCAGTTGAGTACCATGCACCTCCACTGGTTGTCACCCCTGTTCTCCATGGAGAAAAGATTAGATCTCTTTGAAGACTAGTCAAACGTGCCCAGTGATCAACAGGCTTGTGCCCCTTTTTTTCAGGATGAGTGAAGGTCTCAGCACCTGGACCTTCACTGATCAAAACTTCTGACGTGTCATGCCAAAAGTTTTGTAAAACTTAAGGTGCACTTTAAGACTCCCCAGGAACCCATCTCTAACACCATTGCTTGTCATTACTTCTAAGTATTCACTTCAACTGCCAGCAGCTTGGTAGCCACACGGTTAGGGCCAGAGAGCCATGTCTGGTTTCCAACCACTGGGGAGCACTATACAGTTTGGAGAAACCAAAAAAGTTTTGCTTTTGCTGCAGTTTTCATTAACATGACGTATACTTTGCAGTGCTGTGAGGACAATTGTCTAGTTTAATACATTTTGGAACATAAAAGGCGCGAATAGAATAACCTGTCTCCACCGTGATCAAGCTGATCTCGCTCAGGCATGTGCCTGCTGCTATGTAGAAGTGTTCTCTTTCAGCGTTGGGCCTGAGCTAGACACATAATAGCTTCACAGCACTGCTAAGACTGTCACAATGTGCTTGGCATTAAGCAGGCCTCCCAGCACGGATGGGGTTAACAATAACAAGCAGATAAAGTGACCACAGATTACTGACAGCTTGGGAAGGTTTTGGAGGAGAGCAACATCCGACCTTCAAAGACCGAAACAACAGCTCCATGTAAGGCCGTGTCCGTGCTCTTACCCACCTGATTGGCCGCGCCAGGCTCGGGCCAGTGACAGGTGCTGGAGAAAGCTACACCTGTTCCTTCATGTGCTGATGTAGCGAGGTTTGCGAGACACAGAACACATGCCAAAGTAATGCGAGATGGACTTGCACGGCATTCTAACGAATGATCACCACCAACCTGCCATAAATTAACCAATTACACTGCGTTAGTGTAAAAATGCTTAACCTCTTTGTAGAGCGCGGGTAGCGGTGGACTTAGTGCTACAACCAAATCCTACGTTAGTGAGGCAGAACTTCAGGCTCGAATATTACTTGGTATTATGAGGAAGAATTGGGTGAAAGCTGGCGAAACAAGAAGTGCACAAAATATCGGGTTTTATACTTATTTATATCTGGGGTTGGCATATGGGTTCGTGTTTTGTTTGGTTTAAGAAGCTGGTGGTATGCACTCTTGGTGAGGCCACCAGTTGGTTATTAGCTGGCCCCTGACTCGGTGCATGAGTCATGGGCATGAGTCAATGGAAATTCCCTGGCCTAGCCCAGTGCTGGCTCTACATGACTGTGGTGTAGTCCTGACCGTACAAACATCTTACACCTCCTATTAAAAACAGAGCGTGTTCTAGCTAAAAGTATATTACAGGGTACACCGTATACTGCTACAACACATCTTGGAAGTAAAATAACACAGAATTGGCACAGAAAATATTTCTAAATTCACACTAAGCGGATATGTGTGTTTGCTGTTCGGACTGTAATAGGAACTTTAACTTTACACTTGCCCTTTTTTATTACTACAGATGCAGCAGAGTTGAATTGTCCAGTTTACTCCATGGAGTAAAATCTGTGGCACAAAAACTTTTAGGCCAGTTTTGCGTGATTTTCTTGCGATGCGACGGCGCTACAAATCGCATGTATGTAAAGCCCATGCTTTCCAAGTAGTTCCTTCACATTAGCGATGTTTTGTAAGCTGCTACATTGCGAGAAAAAAAATCACAGCATGCTGAATATTGCTGCCATTTGCTATTTTTTGTAGCCCATGTTTCGCTATGGAGTCTTCCCTTGAGTTGCATCACATCGCACGAAAATGTGGTTTTCATGCTGTGCGATGCAGCTGTTTTCCCTAAAATGACCCCTAGCTGCATTAAAAAAACAAGCAACAAAAAACAATACATCACCTAACAAACACTGTCCTCTCCGTCGCACTTCTCCCGAAGCTCCGACACACTGGTCTGCAGTCCTCAGCCAGTGCTTTCGAGTCAGGGGTTCAAAATCCTGCCTCCAGGAAGCACTGGCTCTGATTTGGTTCTTGAGCACCATAGCTCAGCTAATCACTGCAGCACTCGATGAGCCAATTACAGCCATTCAATGCGAGGGCTGTGATTGGTTCATCAAGCGCTGCAGTGATTGGTTCTTGAACCCCGTGACTCAGCAACTCAGAGACAGCGCTGCCTGGAGGCGGGAATTTTGAACCTCTGCCCAGGAAGCACTGGTTGAAAGCTACAAACAAGTGTGCTGGGGACCTGGGAAGAAGACGTGCACCAGAGCAGACAGCGCCTGATAGGTGATGTATTGTTGTTTGTTTACGTTTTTTAAGGCAGATAGCGCTTATTTTCGGGGGAGGGCTTATATTTCAAGCGCCCCGAAAATCCTGTTAAAAGAGAGCTACAAAGTTGCGCGACTTTGTAGCGGCACAAAATTGTGACACTGCTGCAGTAAAATGCAGCAATATCACACAGATGCGATATCGTGCAGAACACCGATGTGATATCTCACGGCGATATCTCCATCTCCCACGTGAAAGAGGCCTTATAGTTTACTTGCAATGTTGTCGCCATGAAGTCCCTAATAGTATCATGAAGGGCTGTGCAATTAATTCAATTAAATAGATTAATCACCATTTTGTTGACTCACAATTATAACATTCAACAGATTTGTGAAATCAGGATTAACCCTGCATCTGTGGGTGAGGCCAGTATCTGGATGGAGAAAAGCGGAGTGTGCAGGATGCCATGGAGCGGGGCTGTGGTTGACTGGGGGGACAAAAGTTTATGGTGGCTGTGATGATGGCAGAGAGGACAGTATATGGAGACTGTCATAGGGTGTATGCATAGTACATGGGGGGGGGGGGCGGAATTACTGGGGGGTGTGGAACTCTCATCTTTCATGTGTATATCAGTGAAATTTGTACCATTTTATATAAGGAAATCGCATGCACAGCAATGTTGATAATCAGAATTGTCTTTTTCAGTTTTGATGATAAGTATATATTACAGAATTTTTGGGCGTGCAAAAAAAAGGTGTCTTAGCATTTGTAGCATATTTAGCTTCAAAAGGAAATTGAGATTAAAATCAAAAGTTACGTGTCACTGTGGCTCCTGCGAGGGGAATTAATTGGTAAATTTTCCTTTAAACCAGCTGATTATTAAAGGGGTGTGTGGTTAGAAAATCACTTTTTAAAACTGGTACTTATCCTCCTCAGCCCTGAAGATGGGGGGAGGGACTTGCTAGGGCTCCCACACACTTGCGTTTTTTTAACGTTGCGTTTTTTAATGCAAATGTCAATGGGACTTTCTAATGTTAAAAACGCATCGCAAGATTCTGCTTTGCGTTTTTTTTGTTTTTTTTTTGTGTGTGATGCGTTTTTAACATTAGAAAGTTCCATTGACATTCGCGTTAAAACGCAGCGTTAAAAAAAACGCTAGTGTATGGGAGCCATTATTTGTACAGCGCCAACTTATTCCACAGCGCTTTCAGGTAATTTTATTACCCCCCAGCAAGCTGGGTACTCATTTTACCAACCTCGGAAGGATGGAAGGCTGAGTCAACCTTGAGCCGACTACCTTCAGGTTGTGAGCGAGAGCTTAGTACTGCATTCTACTGCCTTAACACTCTGCGCCACACGAGGCAGCCCTGTGATTCTACCGGTCTCTGACAATGGAAGTCAGGTGACCGTTGCCTGCCAGTCAGAGGCTGCAGCGTCGCCGCCCTTTCTCGTGGCATCAGTGGTCACATCCTGGATGTCATGATAACAGGAGTTCCAAAAAGAGACACAGCAGTCAAATGACTTTCACTGTCCTAAGAGACCAGGAGAATCGTGGGGCTGGATCGTGAGGGCTGAAGAGAAGGGGTACCTGTTTGTTTTATGGATTTAAGCGATTCGGCCCTAAGTTGTTTTGCTAACTGGACAAACCCTTTAAGGTGTAAGAAATATATTTTGATGTAGGGAGGTAGAATTCCATTAGACCCAAAGTCTGACAATTCAGTTAGTGCAGTTTTTTTTGTGAATTTTCCAATTGTGTTTCAGACTCTCAAAAAGAAAGGCTTAGATGGTTGTGAGAGCCCAGATGCTGAGAGATACTTTGAGGAGGACACATTCAGCAAACTAAATGAAGATAGTGATTTTGTTTTCAAGCGAGACCCTGTAAGTATTGCTTTACCGTTCTTCCCTTCCTTGTATGTGTTGATCCTTTTTATTGACTTTACTGTCTAGGCACTGAACAAGAAGGAGCACCGAGGGTGTGACAGCCCGGACCCAGACAGCTCTTATGTCCTTACACCACACACGGAGGAAAAGTACAAAAAAATTAACGAGGAGTTTGATAATATGATGCGCAATCATAAAATCTCTGTGAGTACAAGAGTTATATATTTTTCCCCCCATCAGACAATGGCAGACCGCTACCATGTGAACACTATCATATTATTGAGTATACGATCAGAGAAAGTCTATTTCATGTATTACAGACTGCATTTACTTCCGTGGTAATAATGCCACCATGGTTTGGCATCCATTGGGACCAACTAAAAAAAACCATTGTCTCATGAACCAGGTAGCCAAAATACCTAGTGTTTTTTTGTTTTTTTTCCCCCCGTTTTCATTGACTGAAAGATCGCTGCATTAGAAACACCTCCTCAATAACTGATTGATCCACCCTTTTGGGTGATTACGGCTCTCAGACGTCAAGGAACAGACTCCACAAAGTGATGAACATTCTCCATACTTAACTCGATCCACGCCGGCCGCAGCAGGTGGTGCACATTTTGCAGATCTCATAGCCCTTTCCAGCATATCCAAAACATATTCAATGGGGGTTACAGTCTAATAAGTTTGGGGGGGGGGGGAGGGCTAAGGCACTATGGAGAATTAATTCCTGTGTTCCTCCAACCACTGCCTAGTGATCTGAGCTTGATGACGAGGAGCATTGTCATGTTGAAAGATGGCCCTAGGGTTGGGGAAGACTTCCTGAAGATATGCAGATGGTCAGCTAACAGGTTCCTCTACTAATCACCATTCAAGAATTATGGTATGATAACCAATGATCCTAGGGCCTTGCCAAGAAAACACTTTCCAGAACATGACACTGCCACAACCAGCTTGTTGAACTCAAACATTGCACCCAAGGAACACAACTTCATGCTGTTTCGGCCAGATGTGGACCCGGCCATCATCAGGGGTCATCAGGAATCCCCTTGTCTATCTTCGCCTGTTGACCCCCAGTTGACACAAGGTACACCTCAAGGTTATTGTGAAAATTTGTCTAACTTCCCTGCTGTTGTACTGCTAGGTAAGTTGGTCCACTGTGGCATGTTGTTGCTGAGATACCAAGAGTGCCACCCGACTCTAACCTCTAGGATCAACCACAAGTGGCCCACTGCTGTGATCTTCTGTCGGATGTTTGTCCATGGTTCAGTCCCAGTACGCTTTTAATAACGTGGTTTTGGAATAGCCAACAGGTGCAACTGTTTCAGAAATATTAGCTCCACACCTGTAGACACAAACACTGACCGCGGTCAACGTCACTCAAGTCACCACACTTGTGCATGACTGCCAAATGTTTTCTTCAACTGTGCGGAGGAGAGGTCAGCACATTATCTGATAGCAAGTCATAATGTGGCCATCATGTGGTACCTAGTCACCAATGACCAGATGTCATGCACCAGCTGTTCCTAATGCAGAGATCTTTCAGTGTAGAGTGGCCTGGGCAAGACATGTGCTTGATAACGTGTTGCCTATCTCTGGATTTGGGTAATTCAGCAATTTATTTAGCGTGACTGAATAAGGTTGTTTATAATAAAAGCTTAAAAACTCAAAAATCGAGAGGATCTACTCCCAAAAGTTAAAAATGGCCATAGTATTATTGAATCAGCAGTAAGGTCGAAGTTTGAAGAATGGGTGCAAATTTTATTTTTCAACTTGCCAGATTTCTGTTTACTTGCTGCAGCCATTTTTGCAAAAATGTAGCCTTATTGGTTGTCACTTGCCAGAAACTAGCGAGCATTTTGTCAGTCTGTTCAACCATAGATGACGTAAAATATTGCTGCACTTCCTGTTGTCACTTTTGCAAAATGGCAACTGCTTTTATTACCATGTACTTGGTTTTTCCAGTCCTTTTTTTGCCTCGGAGGACAGCCCCTTCAAGTTTGTAAGCAATGGATACACTTGATATCATTTATATTGTTAGAGGCGTTATTCAGAACTTCAAAATTTAGGATAGGTCATCAATATTGGACAAGTGTGTGTGTGTGTGTGTGTGTGTGTGTGTGTGTGGGGGGGGGGGGGGGGGGGGGGGGGACCATTTCTCATTCATGGTTTACCAGGTACATCTCTGTACTTTTCCATAATAGTTGTCTAGTATTACAGCTTAGACCTGTGGCTGGTAAGCAGTGGAGACACGGCCCCTTCCATCAACTCATTAGCGAGGGTGCTAAGTGTCGGACCACTACCTATCTGATATTGATAGCTCATCCTTGGGTAGGCGATCAATTTTGCAGTCCTAGAAAACCACTTATCTGAAAACAAGTCTCCTAGAGATGAGGCTGGTGTACTAGGAATATTTTCTGTGCTTTGGTGTACTTGACAGCTTTCTCCAGGAATACTATGCAATTATTTTCATAAACAGATGGACTTTCTTGCAATCTGTCAACCTGTTGCTGAAAATGTGAGGCTGTTTTTGCCAGCAATTTGTCTTTTTCCCTATTTTGTTATGCATACTCTTTTCTTTGGTAATATGTTAAATTTCACCACTCCGTTGCTGGGGCCAACACTAGGATCTGAACATGAGACAATGTAACTTTGCCAAGCGGATGGATTAGCAAAATACTGTAGATGCAAATGCTGAATGTACTTGGTTGGAAATGGATGAACATCTACAACAGTTAGGAGCTTGTACGTCTTCAGATTCCCAGATTTTGCCTGAATCAAAACCTAAATGAAGACGAAAAGAAGACTTAAGCTGGTTTCAACTGTGTGTTGTCACTCTACCACTGGTTGTATGCTGTTTTCCGTCTTTTTTATGTAGAAATTATGTTCAATCTGTACTGTAAATGGTCCGCATGGTGAGCTGTTGGACATGTGCAGTACATTTTTTTTTTTTTCTTTAAAGTCCTGCTTTTCTGCGACTTTCCACAATGCGATGCGGGCAGCGGATCAGACGGCTTCCATTGACTTCAATGGAAGCGGTCGGTGCAGAATCCACACAAAAATAGAGCATTCCATGATTTTTTCCTCCACTTGCGGAAACCGCGTTGGTTTCTGCAAGTGTGCAGAAAGAATCAATTTTCCCATAGCATGCTATGGGCACTATTTGCTGTGGATCCACGGGGTGGATGCCCGCCACGGACTCCAAAGCAAATATCCATTCGTAGGCAGGAGCCCTTAGGCCGCCTGCACACAGACGGGTTTGCCCTGTGCCTGTGCCTGGCCGGTGACTCACCGCCCCCTCCTCCCCTCGCCCCCCCATGCCGCGTACCTGTCCACAATCTCTTAATCTGTGCTTCAGATGTATCGGCCGTCAAGCTGGCGCATATGCGCAGTATAGATTATGCCATGCCGTCACTAGGCGATGACGCAGATCCTGTGACCTTTCCACAATGGCGCAGTTTAGAATCCGTTCTGGTTTCATAGAATCATAGAATGGTGGAGTTGGAAGGGACCCCCAGGGTCATCAGGTTCAACCCCCTGCTCAATGCAGGATTCACTAAATCATCCCAGGCAGATATTTGTCCAGCCTTAGTTTGAACACTTCCATTGAAGGAGAACTCGCCAACCTGTTCCACTCATTGATCACCCTCACTGTCAGAAAGTTTTTTTTCTACTATCTAATTTTTGTGTCTCACCCCCCCCCCTCTGTTTCATCCCATTGCTTCTAGTCTTTCCTTGTGCAAATGAGAGCAGGGCTGATCCCTCTGCACTGTGACAGCCCTTCAGATATTTATAGACAGCTATTAAGTCTCCTCTCAGCCTTCTTTTTTGCAAGCTAAACACTCCCTGATCCTTCAACTGTTCCTCATAGGACATGATTTGCAGACCGCTCACCATCCTGATAACTCTTCTCTGAACTTGCTCCAGTTTGTCTGTCTTTTTTAAAGTGGGTGCCCAGAACTGGACACAGTATTCCAGATGAGGTCTGACTAAGGAAGAGTAGAGGGGGATAATGACCTCACGGGATCTAGATTCTATGCTTCTCTTAATACATCCCAGAATTGTGTTTACCTTTTTGGCTGATGCATCGCATTGTTAACTCATGTTCAGTCTATCATCTATTAATATACCCAAGTCTTTTTCACATGTGCTGCTTAGCCCAATTTCTCCCATTTTGTATGTGCTTTTTTCATTTTTCTTGCCAGATGTAGGACTTTGCATTTCTCCTTGTTAAATACCATTCTGTTAGTCGCTGCCCACTGTTCAAGCTTAGTTTTGTGTCATCTGCAAATTTGATCGGTTTCCCCATCAATTCCCTCCTCCAGATCATTATTAAAAAATGTTGGACACTGGGCCTAGGACAGAGCCTTGTGGTACCCCACTTCACACATTCTTCCACTTTTATGACCACTCTGAGTATGATCAGTTGTGAATCCACCTAACAGTTGCCTTGTCAATCCCATATTTGGTCTTTTTTTTTTTCAATAAGTATGGTATGAGATACTTTGTCAAATGCTTTACTAAAGTCAAGATATACTATATCCATCGCATTTCCCTGATCAACCTAGTCGGTGATTCTGTCATAGAAGGAAATTAGATTAGTCTGGCATGACTTGTTTCCATGCTGGCTCTGGTTAATTTCTCCATTTTCATCCCAGTGCTTGCGTACATGCTGTTTAATAATTTGTTCAAAGATCTTTCCCGGCATAGAAGTCAAGCTCACAGGCCTGTAGTTTTCTGGATCCACCGTCTTCCCTCTTTTGGAGATAGGGACAACATTTGCCCTTTTACAATCTTCTGAGACTTCTCCTATTCTCTAAGAATTTTTAAATATTACGGCGAGAGGTTCAGCAATTACCTCCGCTGCTTCCTTAAGCTCCAGATGAATTACATCCTAGGATGCTAGAGATTTGAACTCATTTAAGTTAGCTAAGTGTTCCCTCACCATCTCTCTGCTTACAGATAGCCTGCGTTCTTTTATTCCCCCAATAGCACAGGGAAGATCAGTTGATGTTCCATCTACAATCTGAGAGAAAACAAACACAAAATAGGAATTTTTGTTCAGCCTTCTCAACATTATTATTAATCAATTCACCATTTTCATCTTGTAAGCATCCTATAGCTGTTACCATGCAGGGCGGCGCAGGGTCCCGCGGTCGGCGCGCGTCGCTCCGGTGTCGGCTCCGGCGTCCTGGAGCTCTGGAGTCGGGGCTCTCCCGGCGGCGTGGGGCAGCCAGTGTGCGGCGGCGTGGGCGTGTTCGCCCGTAGGGTGCTGCCCGCACTCCTCCACCTTTCTTATGCAGCAGTGGGAGAGTCGGCTCCTCCCACTCTCTGCCCCTGGGCGGAGCCTGGCAGTTATAAGGCTGGCAGTGACCTGAGCTCACTGCCATTTATTGGTTCTGTCAGCGTCTAGTAGGTCCTGTCTGCAGCTAGCCTCAGTTCAGCCTCTAGTTTGCTTGTCAGCTCCCATCTCCAGCTTTGCTTTGTTCTGTCTGTTCTGTTGGTCTTTTCCATCTGCCTTCTCTGTCGGCACTCTGTCCCCCCATTTAGTTAGTCACATCTTGTCAGTCGCCAGGTCCCTAGCCAGTGCAGGGACCGCCGCCCAGTTGTCCGCCTGGGGTTAGCCAGGGCCGAGGCAAGTAGGCAGAGACAGTGGGGTGCGGGAAGTTCAGGGCACCCCACCTGGCGCTCGGGGGGTCAGAGTGCCGTAACAATAGCATCTTTGGCTTTTCTGTCTCTATTTGGTTTTCTGCATAAAAATGCAAAGCAGGGCAGAACCTGGACTACACCATGGAAGTGCTGAAGTTACAAAATGTAATGTGAAATTAGCCTTGCGTGTTTACCAGGAAGCATCGGTTTTGTTTTACCACTGGTTCCTCATATCCAGTCATATTGCAGATGAATACGGAAGTGTGATAGATCCTGGGCTGCCCCCATGCCTCTGTAATCAATAGAGAGCAAGCAATCTAAAGCTGGCCATACACATGGGATGGTTGTGGGCCAAATGCATGTTTAGCAGACAGCTTTTCCTACTGGCTCCAACATCAACGTATAGGCTCAGCTCCACCAAGCAGACATGTTTATTTCTATAGAAAAAGGGGAATACGCTACTGCCAGTTGCCTCTTGCCACAGCTTATCTCCTATGAGAACATATAAATTTTGGTGGGATTGGCTTCGAACTGTGCCAACAGAAGATTACTTTTACCTCGTATTTGGCCATCTAAATCATTGTCCATGTAATTTATTTGTCGGTTTAATGCCTATTTAACAATTGGTACGTTAATGACTCACCATTTTGGTCAGCTCTATGCTTGTTCCAGTCCTTTCACACTATCATTACATCAATTTGGTATTAGTTATGAGTTATGTAGTACGTTTGTATTTCTATACCTAATAAATTAGGACAGCTACCTTTTTTTTTTATCACTGTGCCTGTCACCTGATTGTCACACTCTGGACTTTTATGTATATTGCACTCACTTCCATGAAGTGTGGCCTCCTATCTTCTACTGATCAAACACCAACTTAATTTTTACATTTTTTCCCCCCCTGCTTTCTCTTCTTTGCTGTACTAGCATCAGCGCAGCATCACATAACAGCTAGAGCCAGTACCATTTCTGCCTGCTGGGAGGACAATGTAATTATCATTCTTCTAAACTAATGACCCTAAGTATATAGTCAGAAGGATGAACACTCCTCTACATTATTCCGGCACTCTCCAGCTTGATAAAAACATGGTTTCTTAATTAGAAAACTTCAGCGGGCAGAGACATCACAAGTTGGCTAATTATTGCACTGTGATGTCTCTGCCCACTGAAGTTCTGTAATAAAGAAATTTTATCAAGTTGGAAAGTCACTGGAGGTTTTTGGATTTATGTAAAGTTTTATAATGGAAGCAAAGTGCAGACGTTGGTTCTCCAGGGGGTGATATGCGACTTTTGCTGCTTTAACTTGTTGGACTCATCTTCATTATAACTGTGAAAGAAGCCTCTAATCATCATCTGTAAATGTGATAGAAGTTTCTGTGTCCACCCCATGAAAAGCCTCTGTGGTAACAGAAAGACCAGTAACTCTCAGTAGTCACATTGAGCTGACATGACCTAACTAAAGGGCAAGATTCCAGGAATTTTCAGGTTTTTAGAAAGGAATAACTAAACAAGGTAATACAAGCTGACTTATGTAACTAGTCCCCCAGTGTATATAGATGGTAAAGAAGAATAATAAAAAAAAAATCACAGGAGTGACCCCATGTGATTTAGTTGTTTTTTTGTTTTTTTTTAAACATTGACTTCTTCAATGTCTCGTTTCGTCTTTAGTCTAAATTTTGCTAATTAGAACTAAATGGACATTGACTTCTTTCAGCCTAACATATTTTGCTACATATGTAGGTTACACAAGTGTTTTTTGTTTTTGGAGGTTTTATTGCTATACAATAGCCAGTGATTAAAATGTTACCCAACTTTTAATGCCTGAACAATATGTGGCTGATTAACTAAATACTTTAAAGGGATTATCTTTTAAAAGGGGGAAAAAAGCATAACTCCTAATAGGGAACGCTGCATTACTAGAGTAGGGCGCTCTTCTAGAGTTTTCTCTCGGAAAGAGTGGAGTGCTTTTGGAGGACCTACATTACAAAAACTTACTGATTTGATTGGACCCTATATGACGCTTAATTTTCCCTGTGGAGGCTCTTTAGAGAAATAAAACACTCCCAGATTTCCTCAAAGAATTACTGCTAGAGATGAGCGAGCGTACTCGAGCGAGTAGTGCCTTACCTGCCCTCGTCTCTAAAGATTCGGGTGCCGGCGGGGGAGAGCGGTGAGTTGCAAGAGTGGGAGAGAGGGAGAGAGAGTCCCCACCCCCCGTTGCTCCCCGCCGGCACTCGAACCTTTAGAGACTAGCGGACAGGTACTCGCATAAGGCACTACTTGCTCGAGTAGTTTGCCTTAGCGAGTACGCTCGCTCATCTCTAATTACAGCTGATCTCTAGGGGTCTCAGCAATGGGGGGCCATTTTTCTTGAAGAGCATATTGTCAAGGGACAAGTAGACTTGATCTAAGAAGGAGAATCCCTTTTAAAAAGGACTAAAAAAAAAAAGCCCTCAAAATTTAGTATTGACCATAGCCAGCCATTACATTCCAATTTGCATCTTAAATAAAATTACATACACAAACTCCTTGTGAAATACCAGAATTTAACTTTTTATCATTTTGCTGAATTCACTACAGCGGTTCAGAAACCCTTAAGTGAGGAATGATTTCTTTTTCTTATCGCCTCCTACACTGATTACTGTAATCAACATATATAGATTACGGTTCCCACTTGTCACTTATTCCCATGATACATACCAGACGATGGCCTTTATATACTGCAAAGACACTACTGTTATAAAATGAAAGATCAAGTGAACATCCAAGAAGCAAGAATTGTAGCTGAAATTCTATGAATATAGTAATATAGTGCAAACAAATAGTTAAAAATTAACGGTTCTGAACATACTGTGAATGGATTATATAGATGTGTGCAGTACTTATAGTCCATTACTCTGTTCCAGTATATGAAGATATGTTTATGAATGATTAATGTAATTACCCTGTATAGTAGTCTTACTCATAATATACAGCACTAAGCTAGTGGGGTCTAAATAATAATTTATACAATGGCCATTTCTCATATAACTATATTGCTATTACTCTTGATGAGGAAGAGGAGACTGGTACTATAATTTTGGTGATTTAACTCCATAATGGCTGCCCTCCCATAATCTTTTCTAAGCTTGCAAGGTATACACTATTAAAGATTAGTCTAAGGGTGCAGGTTTGGGTTCTCCTTTACCTTCCAGAGGGATGTGCCGTACTGATTCAAAGCAAAGGGTCACCTCTGGGAGTAAGAGGCCTACATCCCACAGCGTTATTGTTCCCCTGTCCGTGTATGTGTATAGAGGCACCAGCAAGGCCTCATGGACAGGTTTTGAAGTTAGCCTGCAGGTGATGGGGAAAATGTTGATATCCACCAGGCTCCATGATGATGTCTATCTTTTACTGAACTAAGAGGAATTAAAATAAATAAGGCCAAAATATAGTAATGAACTAGTTCTTTCTCCAATTACCGGGTACAATATGTAAGTAGCGTCTCGTTTTTGGTTATCCGAAGTCCTTGTGGCACACAAGTCAAACTAGTCTAGGTATTGGCTTAGAGGTGTCTTTCTTGTGCCTACCCATCGCCCAGGTTCGGTGCCAACAGTCACCAATCTGTAATCTCAGAGGCCGAGGAAGTTCTGGCATTTCTCAAACTTTGCAGAGGCGGTGTACTGATTCCCAAGCGCTTTCTTAATATGGAGCATCTCCAAACATGTCTTATCAGACTTGGCTGCGCTCTGCCCATCTTCTGGGTTCAGGTCAGTGGTTTCCCATCTGCAACCAGATGCTCATCGAATCCCCCTCCCTCTTAAGGAGATGGTACATCAGCAACAAACCTTACAACGCGTAATTTAACATAAACCCGTAACCCTCCTTATAGCTATAGAAGATGGTAATATAAAAAAAGTTATAGGAACAATATAAAGAGTAGATTTGATTTGAAATGGCAACGATGTAATTAACATCATTATGATTTTACCCGCTGTAGCTCTAGAATAGCTCAAATTAGTGCTCCATACCAGAAATTAAGTCTCTGGATGAATAAAGTAGGTATATAGCCTCATCTGTAAGAGGAAAATGTCACAAAGAAATATCAATTACCTGAAAGAAAAAATAGCCGCTAGATCTCTTCTAAAGGCGGTAATTCACTGGTCAGTTATCATTACGCTGGCCCAGAAATGAGTGACTCATGCTGATATTGGCACTTCAGTTAGGCTGTCCGTTATAATTCCATCTCTCTGTTCCGTTGTCTGATCAGAGAAACAGAATAAAAATTGGGACAAACTTTTTTTCTTTCTTTTTTTAAACCTCATTTGAAATCAATGGAGCAAAAAGAAAATAAAAACTGAGCAGCAAATGGAAAGCTTTCTGGCTGCTTCCGTTGCTGACCAAATAGCTATGCAGACTGCACTATTTGCTTCGTTAAAAAATCGGACACAAATGGAACAGAAAAAAGATTAAAGTAAATGTGGGGAAAAAGTGGATCTGTTTCAGTTTTAATTCCGTTTCTCTGCTCGGAAACCGGAACAGACAGACCAAATTATAACTGATAGCCTTAGGCTGGGTTCACACGTGGCGTATTCCCGTCAGAAATCTCGCAGTTTGGCCGCAGCAAAAGCCGCGAGATTTCCACTGGGAGAACCGCCGCGGTTTAAGCCGCGGTGGCTTTGAAGCGGCCCGGCCGCTCGCTTTTCCGTTGTGGCCGGCGCTCCCATAGAGGAGAGCGCGGCCACGACGAAAATAAACAAACAAAAAAAGTAAATGGACATGCTGCATCCTTTGAAACCGCAGCTGCAGCCGCGGTTTCAGCCGGACTTACCGCAGCGGATTGGCCGTCCCGTGTGGACGAGATTTCTGAGAAATCTCATCCACATGGCTGGCTAATCCCGAGATTAGCGGCCGCGGGCGGATTTGCTGCGGCCAAATTCCGCGCGGCAAAGCCGCGGCAAATCCGTCGTGTGTGAACCCAGCCTTAGGCTCCTGTCCACGGGTGAATTTTCATTGCGTTCCCCGCGGCAATAATCCGTCCGCGGGGAACACAGAACATTTTCCATAGTGTTGCTATGGAAAGCGCAGCCCCCCCCCCCCCCCCACCCGTCCACAAGCAGAGAATCATAGCGATTCTCCGCTCACGGGCTTCAAATCGCAGCCTGCTGCGATTTGCCGCGGTGAGCCCATCTGTTAGATAGGCTCAGTGCGGAGAACCGTCAGCTGTCTCCTGCTCCCCAGCGGTGGCTCCCACAGCTGAGATCTGCCACAGGATATCGCTACGCCCATGGACAGGCAGCCTAACTGATGTGTTCATGCACTCTAAGCCTCTAGGAAAGGAACCTATCTAGGCTACTTTTTTTCATTATGGCAATTGAGTCTACAATTGACCAGTTTAAACATAGGTGCCATTATAATCAATAGCGCAATTTTTTAAATGCTAATTACAACTATTATGAGGAGAGTTGATGCTAAGCTTTGGCACTCCCGGACCAGCAGGGATCAGATTCTTGGCAATGACCTTTCAAACCACTGGTCTCTCGATTGATTGCAACATTGTTGCATAAACAAGCCAATAGGTAACTTTCTTCTTTACTTCTGGGTGGATACAAATCTGTCCTGATCAAATATATGACCGGTTTATAGAGGTAGGCTGAGGTACGTGTCAATTTGCTGCAGTTTTTTTTTTTTTTGTAATGTAAAGGTTTTTCCTTTTGCAATGTAAAGGGTGAAATTTGCAGAAAAGTATTCAGTAAGTATACAGTCTGATGTAACTGGAAAGTACAGTTAGTAGACTTCTCCCCATGTGTTCTGGTATAGAGTGCTACGTTATAATAAGCAGGTGTATTCTAATCCTCCCATCTATTTGTAAGTAAGCCAGTTTTAGGTGCAGTACTTGGATCCCACACATTTCCTGCCTTCTCTCCTGTATGATGCAGCATGTACTGGTGAAAATGTTGTTTTTTTTCTTTTTCTGTTTTTACTATTGATTCATCCATAATTCATGTCTGTTCATTGCATGCTATAGGATATGAGGTTTAGGTTTACGTTTTGTTTGTGTGTGTGATTTTTGGATATTTATGTTGGGTTTTTGTTTTGAAACTAATGTTGTTGACTCTATTCACAGCCTGGACTACCGCAGCCGAATTTCTCCATGTCTGTAACCGTCCCAGTGAGCAATCCCAACCAGTTATCCTACAGTTCTCCTGGCAACACACTTGTCACCGCTTCATTAGTTGCCAGCACCTCGTTAACAGACACGAGCATGCTTTCTCCGCCTCAGACATCGCTGCATCGAAATGTGGTTTCTCCAGGGGTGTCGCAGAGGCCCCCAAGCACTGGAAATGCAGGTAAACAGAGCTAAACATTCTTAGCTGTGGCATTTTCCCATTGTGCCAACATAGCATATTGTGTATATTGCAGTCTGCAAAGTTGGAGTTGTGCGTGCTTATGGAGCAGTCTGTTCCTGCTTTGGCATCATAAATTAACTCGCAATTGTGTAGAACGGCCGGGCGCCTATAGATTACGCATTAGGATACAATGGAGAACCCTTCAGCTCACAATTTACATAAGGCTTTCACGACAACCCCAAAATCAATGTCCACAACAACCCCAAAATCAATGTCCAAGACAGGACTGCAAAAATTAGGGAATAGGGAAATACATCTGCAAGGTCACACAAAGAAGCAGCTCCTAAAGAAAATCATAGTCCTATCAACCTACAATAGGCGCAGCCAAGCTCCATGTCATGCACATAATAAATTGTTACCACGTGTCCCTGCCCCCCGATTCTAACGGTTCGCGCTAGGCGTCGTCCAGGTTACAAGGTAACCCTTTATGTGCATTACATTGAGCTTGGTAGTGCCTACTGTATGTTAACCCTTTCCAATCCAATTTTGCATTCAGGGTTTCCTAAAAGGCTTTCTCTTTTTTGCGGTTATACAATGTTGCCATCTGCTGGCTAAAGCCAGTGTGTGTGCCAGAGAGGCTCCGACAGCGGAGTGTATTGCAATAGACGGTAAGAATACCCTGTCGGATATCTTCTCACACTGGAGCTGTACAAACTTCAATCAGATTGTAAGAAGACGTCAGACAGTAGATTAGAAAGGGTTAATATGAGCAGGATTTTCTTTCGAAACTTCTTTTATGTCTGATCTGAGGTGATGTATTTTCCTATGCATTGACGCTGCATTTTCTTCATATTCTGTTTTTTTAAATGTTTTTATTAGATTTTGTAATTTTCAATACTGTTAATAAATATGTAGGACTGCCATTTTTGGTGGGATTACAGCTGTCTTCAAATAGGATTCATAGTGCTGTCATGGCAGCTAGTAAAGGTGAAAGATATTGCAATAAGCTGCAGTCACATCTGTATTCTCTAATAGCTGTCAGCCCGAAAATGTTTTAAAGCAATTGGGATTAATACAATTGGAGCAGTAAAAAAAAAAAGTTTGATTCCCAGTATGTTGGCATATGAAATCTCCCAATATAGTGTTGAGCGTTGGTTAGGAGTGGATGGTGGTAGGATTTATCATTAAGCGTATGGCACCCCTGTGGAATGGTACATTGTGTGTGGCCAACTCCTAGTCAATATTTTGACAAGTCAGTTAACTAGTTAAAGTT